>NC_136516.1:945000-1055000 GCF_053919585.1 Euprymna scolopes
CGCAAAATCTTTCGACAGAAGCGAAGGCACCTGACAAGATCGGTATCATTTTGAACCTCGGTGCATCGGAAGACAAATATCGAAAAATATGGCTAAGCATTAACTTCTTCGCCCTAAACAGCCGTTTTGTACAAGAAGGAGTCGATGTTTTTCGCCGACATTTTAGCAAGTCATCATTTCCGTTGGATTGACTTTGATTAATTTCAACGCTTTTGACTTCCGGTCGCGTCATGGAGACATCAGCTAAGACGTTAGATTTTCTTTCACTTTCTTTTCCTCCTTCGCGGCACTGGTTCGAGCCTGCCTGCCTACTACTGATTTTTTTTTTTTTTTTTTGCTCAACACACACCTCCAAACACAGCCGGGAATGCCGCGCACCCAGGCTAGTATATAAAGAAAGAAATAAAGAGGGAGAGAGGAAAAGAGAGAGATCGAGAAAGAGAGTGAGAGAGAGAAGAGAGAGAGAGAAAGAGAGAGAGTAAATTATGCAAATATACTGAGCCAGCCGCGTTTCAACCCCGTAGAAATTCGTTAGGCGAACATTTTAGCGAATTACATGTTATTATATATATAATATTAATATTATATGTACAGAATATTTATATTATATACGTATATATTTACATATATTAAGTTTCTTGTATTTTACGATTGGAATTGATGCGTCTGGAAATGTTCGGAATTGGTTGGGGGATTAATAGGATTGCCCGTGGATAATGCAACTTATTTGAAAACAAAAGCAATTTCATTTTGATAAAAAAAGGGATAAAGAAATTGTCTAAATGTGGCAACCAGCCGGAACAAGTGCGAGTTATAAACGGATTCAGAGCGAGACAGAAAGTAGAAAAAGAAAGCAAAGAGGGAGCCATAGAATAAACGAAGTTTATATTGGCAGGGAAATCGAATGAAAGAAAAATAGCCCAAGTCTATTAGAATACATTGGCAGCCAAAGATAAATACCTCGGATTAAGATTTTTTTTATTGTTCTATATTATATACTGATATTATGAAATAACATATTTTATATACGTATAAAAACGTGTATATATATATATATATATATATGTGTATGTATATATATTGTCATCCACATACAGTACTGTTTCGTTCTATCACAACTCATCAGTGCGGCTAGACATACACTTTTCCCCAGCCGAGGATCGAACTTACAACCATCGCATTGACAGTCGGCAGCTCTCATCAACAGGCTACGAATCAGTGCCGTAAACATTTCTCCTTGAGTGTGTATTAAATCCACACCCACTCGTCACAACAGTGCTCTAACCATCAGCTTGTTTACAAACAAATAGTGGGCTTCGCTTAATAGCATTGGTCGGCGTGGTGTGGTGGGAGGATGGAGAACAGGTTGTATACGGGGTTTAAAGTGATAGTGAGAGTGAGATTTGAATATTTTTTATTTTTATTTTTTATTATTTTAATTGTGGGACGCTAGGGTTGAAAATAGAAGGAGAAATTAAGGAATCTAGATACCCAACACTAATATCAGATGCGTGTATATAATAATGCCTGTGTGTGTCTATATATGTGTATTTATATATATATATATATATATATATATATATATATATACATATATACATATATATATGAAGGTTTTTATTTTATTTATTTTCATTATTATGTCTATGTAGATGTGTTTTCTGCGTTGTATATACATGTATATATGTGTATATATATGTATATATGTGTGAATGTATGTGTATATATATAAGTACTTGAATGTTTATGGGTGTACTTATGTATGCATAAATCTGGGTAAGTACGTGTATGTATGTTATGTGCATATGTATAAGTATGTATGTGTGTATGAGCGTGTGTATGTGTATGTATATATATGTATGTATATGTATATGTATGCGTATATTTACTTTATCAATATCGTTATATGATTGACATAATCATCCGTGTCACTATCCCTGTTGCTGCTATTATAAATATTGTTATTATCGACATCTTTATTAGGTTTTTATTTATTTTTTTTATTATTTTTTTATACTTATTACTGAATTTTTACTATAATTACAAAAATAATAAAAATAATAATAATAATAATAATAATAATAATAATTATTATTATTATTATTATTATTTTGTCATCTTTATCATCATGTCTTTTTGACAGCCTTATTAAACTATGATTCTGCAACACTTAAAAACGATCACTTCTACACATTTTTGGAATAATGACATCGAATTTCTTTATAGAAAGATATGTTTCACTCTGTCTAGACAATTACCGGCCACAGTAATACGAGCTTTCACGTCCCCCCGCTGCAAATCACTTTTTTCTTTTTAAGCCGATGATGAAGGTTCTCAGTTTGGATTTCTTTCTTCTCACTATTAGGTCCCATTTGACTAGGGACTACTGCACTGCCCGCAAAAAAAAAACCCCAACAATTTTCATTATTTCAGCTGTTTTGTAAACTTTCCAATCGGATTTTTGAGAACTTTCCAATCTGATTATATGCATCGTCACGCTGGACTTATTTTGGAATCAATTCTATCTAAAGAACTATTTTGAATTTTGGATCAACTCTAGAGGAGTTTCATTCAAGCTGAAATATTATGCGCGGTTTGTTTTTTTATTAGTTTTTTTTACATATCCAATATTTTTTTTTTTTGCAATTTATAACTACAATAAATTGCGGTTTCACTTAATACCTTAACGAGCAAATTCTAGCATTGTTACAAATATAATTTGCTGATTTCTTTATGTCCTCTGAGGAGAAAACACTAACAATAGCATTCTTTGAAACTCTGCGGAATAAAAACTTTTAAATGTTTTTTTTTTAGTATTCAGTCGAACAATAAATTTTGATTGTAAAGTTCAACTTAGAGTTTTAATTTTCTTTCTCTTATAATAAGCTCTATTCTCTATTGCGTATTGAGTGTTTTAAATTCGGTTGGGATTACATTGTATATATATGGCCTTGATAATGTGGTGATGCCTATGTAAAAAAAATATATATATATAAATAAAGTTATTTATATTAGTTTGAAGTTTACCATTACGTATATCAGGTAAACACTACATCCCTTTGTTTTCATTAATATATGTATATATATATATATATATGTGTGTGTGTGTGTGTGTGTGTGTGTATGTGTGTTATCATCCACATGCAGTACTGTTTAGCTGTATCACAGCTCATCAGTACGACTAGACAAGTAACTGCCTAAAGCATGGATTAAAATCTGACCGCCTAACCGACAGTAGGCGCTTATATATATATATATATATATATATATATATATATATATATATATATATATATATATATGGCATGGGCGCCCGGCGTTGCCTTGGTGTTTGGTTGTGCATGTTGAGCAAAAAAAAAGTGGTAGTAGGAAGGCAGGCAGGCTCGAACCCGTACCGCAAATGAGAAAAAGAATAGGGTAAAAACCTTACGTTTATGCTGTTACGACCACCGCCAAACCGGAAGGGACATTTTTTTAAAATTAAGGCTAGAAAATCTAAAGGAGAGGATAACTTTGAAAAATATCAGCGGACAAAAGTGACCCCCCCCCTGTCGAAAAGTGCCTAGTTTAAGGGGAAGATATTAATGTTTTTAGCCAATTTCTCGATATTTGTCGTATGATAGATCGAACTTTTAAACGCTACTGATCTTGGTAAAATCCGTTGCCTCTATTAAAAATTTAAGGCAGACATGCAAACAGACATACATACATACATTTATATATTAGTAACTAAAAATTCCCGACCCAAACTTATGAAAAAGCTTGCCCTATCTCTGAATACACTTTATGTAATATTTAGACCAGAAATTGTTTGAGTAATTTGGAAGAGACCGCAGAAGTCAATTTTTTATTAACTTTGACCCCTATTATGACCCCTTAAAAGTTATTGTTTTGGGCTCAAATCAAGTTATTAAGTTAGGTCCATGTCCAAGGAACCTATATCTAAAAGTTCAAGCGTGTAGACCCAAAATTGTCGGAGGAGTTTCGTAGAGTTCTCAAAGATCAAATCGTTGAACTTTGACCCCTTAATCGCCAAATTTCTGGCCGAAAACCGATCACATCGATTTTCCCAAATCTCAGTACTCTGTATATCAAATTTCGAGACACGTAAACGAACAAACACACGCACACGCACGCACACATTACAAATATTCAGAAATAGACAGTTTTAAGGTTTCAAAGTAACACATAAGTAGATTTTTAAGTATACGAACTTTCAATTACTACAAATATAATTTGCTGATTTCTTTATGTATTTTGATGAGATGAATAACAAAAATAGCATTCTTTGAAACTCCGCTGAATAAGGACTTTGTAAATGTTTTTTTGGAGTATTCAGTCAAACAATAAATTTTGATTGTAAAGTTCATCTCTCTCTCTCTCTCTCTCTATATATATATATATATATATATATATATATATATATATGTGTGTGTGTGTGTGTGTGTGTGTTACCGTAACATGTTAATGAATGTGTAGCAAGATATTACTGTTTATGTAAAAAAATAAAGTATATATATATATATATATATATATTTATTTATATATACCCACACTCACACTCACACACATATGTAATACTATAGATACATGCACATATTTTGACAAGTGCTTTTAACTACCATTAAATATATATCCTGTCGGATCTCTATAAAAAGATCTACATACAAAGCATTAATACAAGGCAACCACAGCAATGAAGAATCTTAATAATCTCCAACTCTGTTTTACGCCATTAAATCAACTAAATCCTATCTGTAAAAAAACCTCACCAACGCAGGAAATGACTTGGCCAGCAGACAAACTAACGCACATATCGATAAGGCCGACATACGAAAAAGCAATTTATTCACGTCTTCAATTTCCAATAATAATTACACGTATATAACTAGTTTTTTTTCGTTGTTATTCCTTTGTACATCGACAGACTCTGCATCAGTTCCATAATTGTCAATTTTGTTAGGTGCCCTCAGCATCGCTACATCAATCTTTGAAAAGTTACCGATTGCTGGACTTTCGTGCCTCATTTATATTTAAATTTCTTGTGTTCGTCATATATCCCCGCTTCTTTTAAGATTATCCACTGATGAAAAACACGATGGCGGCCATTCGTCAAAGGTACAGCTTTGAAGCCAACTCGATTGGTTTATTTTTAGATCAGAGTTGGCAGGTGCGTCATCGTAGTTCTTGAAGGAGCTTAGTTCGCCAGCCTCATTGCCATTTTATTTTGCAAAGTATTTCCACCGACGAAATGTGATGCCAGAATTGAATAAAATCATCTCGTTTTAAAAATGTTATGATAGATTCTTACCTATCTAAATCACCGAATTTTGTTGGGTATCAGTGCTTAACAATACCCCAGACAGACACTGGACAAGTACGCCAGGATTTTACCCCTCGGCTGTGCTTGTTGTTCTTGGTAGTCCTTGAAGTCCATTTAATAATTCTGTTATTTTTCTCGGTTCAAATAAAAAGTCTATTCAAAACTAGTTTCGCTGATTATCTAGTTGGAAAAAATACGAAATTATCGAACATATAATAATTGTATTATTTCATTGGAATTCATTTATTAATTTTATTTATTACGGAATATTATCCCCATTTTTTCTTTGTTTCACGACGTTTCGGAAAACTATTCCTCTGGTCTTCGGAACTCTGAATCTCCTGACTGCATTCACTGCAATTTCTGCCTTCCGTAGTTGTTGTCGTCTCCCCACGTTTTTGACCAAGTAAGTCTCTGGCCGGCTTTGGGTAGAATTGAAACTGCTATCTTCAGACAATTCTCACTTGGAACCGTAGAGATTCAACGTCTCTATCAACTGCGCCACGGGCTCCGAAGGGCGATCAAGGTTGAATTTTTGAAGGGTGATACGACAACAACTATGGAAGGCAGTAATTGCAGCGAATGCAGTCAGGAGATTCAGAGTTCCTATCCGTCGCAGTTACCACCTGACGAGGGCCAGAGAAATAGTTGGCCGCAACGTCGAGAAACAACTAAGAAAAGATGAGGATAATAGTCCGCAATAAATAAAAAATATACGGTAATTGCTGTTAAAATATGTATCTATGTATGTAAAATGCTTTTATTTTGTTAATAAAATGAGAACAGTTTTCCTCAAAACTAATAAACAACGATCTCGAAAGTATCTGTACTAATACTCAGTAATCCACAATTAATAACACTGCGTATAAAAAACAGCTCATTCATAGAAGTGGTGACTCTCCATCTCTCTCTCTCTCTCTCTCTCTCTCTCTCTCTCCTTCTCTCTCTCTCCCTCTCCCTCTCCCCCGTTCATTGTTGTTCATCATTTTTTTTATGTTGCCCACGTTTTCAGACTGTCAACGTATGTCCCTCGCTGCTTCTTCTACCCACAATCTTTTCTTGTTATTCTTTGCTGGTTGTTGGAGAGTAGTTTGAGGACGATTAGATGCCACTTTTCTATCTGTTCTTTTCAGAGAGAGGTGTTCTGATTCAGAACATTATTCACGCTGTTTCTCAAATAAAGTTTGAAGTTGTGTCATAACTTTCTTTGCAGTTATACAGACAGTAGATTAAAGTTTCTTTCTGTCCGAGCACTGCCCATGCTGACCGGTTGTTGTAATCATTGTACGCAGAGGTAGCTTCTGCTCAGCACAACGTAATACGAAACCATGAACAGAATTATTTCTTTTTGCTTCCGTATTACATTAGTCACCTGTTCTCCCTAACCTCATGTTACCCTGATCGTGCGTAGCAGCGAAGTGGGTCCGCGGCCACGCCCAATAGTCTCCCGCCGACTAGTGGGCGGAAGGAGGCGTCATTCTCTACTTGTGACAGTACCTATTTACTATGCCTCCCCACGGGACAGAGTTAGACACCAGGGTCGTTTTTTAACGTGGAGAAAAGGTACAAAAATAAAAATTGTCTCAGTCGTGAAGGATTTCTCCTCCACTGAAAGAGAACAAGAAATAGAAGTGCAGCATCTGAAGAACAGATGGTATTTATTTGCTCCCCCACCGAGCAAATTAGGCACAAGGCCGATTTTTAATGTGAGGAGTGAAGGGGAAATGGGGACCAACTCCCCGGGGAGTAGGGGAGTTGGATAGTGACAATTGGTATGAAGGGTTGCCCCTACATTGACCAAGGTCTTATATGTGGGGTCGCCCCCACATATGGTCTTTGCTTGCAGTATCTGCCGGAACAGATGGTATTTATTTGCTCCCCCACCGAGCAAATTAGGCACAAGGCCGATTTTTAATGTGAGGAGTGAAGGGAGGGGGAAGGGAAAAAGGGGACCAGCTCCCGAGAGGTGGGAAATGGGAGCTGGTTAAAGGTCAGGCATGTGGGGTTGCCCCCACATCTGGTCTTTGCTAGTCATAGCTAGTAGCATCTGCCGGAACAGATACTAAACTTTGATCTTGTCCCGAAGGCCAAGAGAAAAATGCAAGACATATAACATAAAACTGATAAAACCCACTAATAGTTAGCAAGTAATATTTTAAGCTCCTTACATCAAGTGGATTTACGCAGTGTCTGGGTCGATTTCTATTAAACAAATATGGCATTTTACATTCTAAAATATTAAGATCTGTCGTGGAACTGTAAAGTTTGGTTCTTGAAACCGTTTTATTATTTTTTTAGTGCTACACCTCTGATATGGAAATAGTATTTTTTTGTCCGTCGGATTAGGGTTAGGGTTAGGGTTAGTCAAACGTTTAAAACGGAATTACCGGTTTTAGTAAGACTTCGTATTAAGGATGGAAACAACGTGTTACGTATTTTTTTGATTCATCAGACTACTGTTTAATCATGAGTGTGATTTTCACAACGTCTTGGTCGATGTAACCTCCGACCTTCTTTGGATGGAGTTATTATAGAATTTAATACGATAAGGGGACCACTAATTATGAACCATAGATAATATATACAAGTAATAAGTAAAAACATTAATATATATATATATATATATATATATATATATATATATATAGTAATTTATAAAATATATATGGCGATTACGCTACACTGAATATTCGCCGAATATTCAGTGTAGCTTAATCGCCATATACATTTTATAAATTCCTAACTAGCTCTACCTACGTATTGAGCACTTTTGAAGTAAATACTTAAAGTTTTCGCATAAATCTATACTTTCGTATGTTCATTTTATGTGAGTAAATTAGGCAGTTATATATATATATATATCTATATATACATATATATATATACATATATATACAGAGTTAGACAGAGAGAACGATATATATATATATATATATATAATATATATAGAGAGAAATAGATAGATATATATACGTTAATATGTAGTAATAGTTGGTAATATTTGTAACTAGAAATAAAATTAGGTTTAAGGCTTTTAAAATTTATACTAGAATTGTCCGCAAGGACCCGCGTCACAGTGGTTTGAGTATGTGGGAAAATGAATTGTAAAAAGTGATATTATCCTGAGGGTTCAATCCTCAATGTTGACCGAAAAACACTTAGGACTCATATCCAGTCATTGCGGACAGAAAAAGAGCACGCTACCCCCGTGAAGTAAATAAAGGGTTTCGCTCGAAATTCCATCCAAATTTCTGAGTTCGAGTGTAGCATTTTCGAAATCGACAACACCTGAAGAAGTTCGGGTGTTACATCGATAGAAACGTTGTTAAAATTACACTCAAGATAAAAACAGTATATATATATATATATATATATATATATATATATATATATATATATATATATATATATATATATAGCATGGTTGCCCGGCGTTGCCCGGCGTTGCCCGTGTATTTGGATGTGGATGTTGAGCAAAAAAAACCAAAAAAGCGATCAATTTTTTAAAACTTTGACCGCTATTATGACCCCTTAATATTTATAATTTTGGGCTAAAATTAAGTTATTAAGTTAGATCGATGTCCAAGGAACCTATATTTAAAATTTCAAGTGTTTAGACCCAAAATTGTCGGAGTAGTTTGTAGAGTTTACAAAGGTCAAATCGCTGAACTTTTACCCCTTAATCGCCAAATTTTCTGGCCGAAAACCGATCACATCGATTTTCCCAAATCTCAGTACCCTGTATATCAAATTTCGAATCTGGAGTTATTGCGTAGGGAAATGTACACACACAGACACACAGATCCACGTACAGACAGACACTTCCACTTTATATATATATATATATATATATATATATATATATACTCGTGTTGGAACGATTAATTGAATTCAAAAATCGAAATTTTCAAGGTATAGGAATCGAAAAAATCAGCCTATTTCCGATGCAAAAACTTTTTTTTTTAAATATCGTTTCGTTAAACTGTATTTGCCATTGCCGGTATTAACACTAATAAATATTTATTGCTGTAAAACTAACAGTAAAACTAACAGCATGTAGATCCCATATATTTATTACCATTTATGAAAATACCTGGACACATTGTGTAGATTTTTACAGTAGTCAAATAAGAAAAACAATACTCCAACACTAAAGCTACACACATAGAGATCTAAAAAAATCGGAATCGGTAATTGTATCGGAATCGAAGAAGATATTAGAATGATCTTATCACTAATATATATAAGTTCAATTTCTTAGCTTTGCTACAATATTTCTAGAATCTCCATTGGTAAACGCTCATTTTGAATTGCTACATTTGGAGAATGATCGTGTTTTTGACATTTTGGTGTGGAACGAGAAAAAGATAATTGTGGTCAATGTCGGAAATAGAATTTAAAATCAAACGATCATTTTAAGAATAAATTTTGCAAAGTCTTTTATTCAGTTTTTTTAATTTTTTTTTTTTTAGCAAATAAGCCTCTATTTTGGGATTCCATGTTTTTTTTCCCATGCGACTCTTCCCATGAGATACTATTTTTGCATTAACCTTGAAGGTGCTACCATCACTGATTGATTTTTATTTCTAAATTATTCCCCTAAGGAGTTTCTATCATTATTTGGAGTGTTATTTTTTTTACAAAGATGTTACCATATATCAAGGGCCGGAGATGCAATTCTCTACCTGTATAAGAGCGAAGTACGTCCTAGAATAGAGTACTCTCGCTACAACTGGGCAGGAGCTGTTCGGAGCATCCAATCCTACCTTGACAGAGTTCATAACCTAGTACCCAATGCCTTTTTCTCCTCTCTGCAACCTATTTTGTCACGGAAGAAACATTGCGAGCCTGTCTCTGCTCTGTCGTTATTTTCATGGCAAGTGTTCGACTGAGCTCTAATCTATTGTCTACCTGACCAACATTTCACAAAAAACATTCGTCTAATGATAATCCCTATCAATAAATACTCCTACTCTCTCTGTCTCCCGGTGCCTAATCCTTAAAGTAGATTCCATAAACAATGTTTTTTTTCCCAAAACTGTACGCCTGTAGAACTGTCTTACGCTGGGAGTTTTGTGTGTGTTCTATTTTGTTTTTATATATAAGCAATAAAACACATTTGTAAACATAGCATTTTATAAAAAGTAGTTTGTTTAAATTTTATTTTATTGGCTTGGGATGGGGAAACGTTCATAAAATATAATCAAAATCTTAGTAGACCCCCTAACCCTCACTAGGTGGTAGAACGCACACTGTTTACCGGCTTGGTGTTGGTCGAAAAGCAAGCAAGTCACTTTATATATGAGGCTGAAATTCTAGGCAGGACAAAAAAAAATGGGGTTGGAGGAGTATATGAAGTTTCTCCAAGATTTCGTATTGGGATAGTCGGGGCGAAAAAGAAAAGATCAGGGTGTGTCCAATATAATTTTTTGATTTAGCACGACAGATTCGTCCTTAATCAGCTGAAAAAAAATGCAGAAAACAAATGTTATCGATTTAGATATCTTTAATAGTTCAAATTATGAATCCATTGTTCTATAAGAACTATCGATTTAAACAACTTTTAACATATCTAAAATACCTTTCTTGTGAATTTATACTTTTGGACACATTATCTTGCTTTTGTTTATTATCTAACATGTTTCTTGCTCTCTCAGATTTTCGTATGAACTTATAAATATTTTTCATTAAAAGGTCTCTTTCAAACGGTTCAGCCCCAAATTATATGCTCCAAAATTAGTACCCTTAAAAGAGAGACCTCCACAAGACGAATAGTAGGTAAAAAAGCAGGCCTAGACATGGCTAAAGCAAACCAGATATGACTAGAAATTACATGATCACTTCCATTTTTTCTTCCAACATTATAGCGAAAAAAGATGGCCGTCTCCAGAAATTCGTTTTATGCTGTAACAAATCTAATAAAATAAGTTTTCGATTATTTTAGAAAATGTCCTCGCTACTTTTGTCGAAGAAATGAAAAAAAAAATAACTTTCTAATTTTATATTTGCCTTTTATGTTTTCGTTTGCTTGCATATTGGCAATCTTTCGAAGTTTTTGTTTTGTTTTGTTGTTTGTTGAGAAATAAAGTCGTTGGGTACTTCCGGGCGAAATTCCGCATTTTACCGAAAATGTGTTCCCAAAAGCCAAAGACGAATTTATCTTTTTCGATCGCTTTTTTTTCTCTTCGCTGCGAACGAGAAATTACTTGTTGACAAGACAAGGCAAGTTGTTAACGAAACAACAAAAAATAGGGAGTAAATAATTGAACATATTTTCCAGGGGGACGTAAAAAAAGAAAAGTCAAATTAAAATGGATGACAAAAGGGGCTAGAAAATAGAGAGAAAAAAATAACAGAAAACAAGTGTTGGAAAAGGGAAAGATAATGCGAAATAAAATACATCTATTCGTATTATTTGGGCTCTTCAGACGACTGTTCTCAATTTGAGTATTATTTGTCAAAAAATAGAAAATAATATCAAAAAAAGTGTCAGAAAATTAAATATAGACTATCTAAATCAGATGCATTCATTCGTATCATTTGAATTATTCGGTCGATGTAAACCCCGGCCTTTAGGCGTATCTTGTCGAACTCGGGAATCTGCACAGATTTTTGAACATAAATATTTATTTAATCCACTGGGATGGCATACCGTTGCGCAGTCATGGCGCAGTCGATACAGTACTTGATTAATTAAGTTGTAAACGTTACATTTTTCTCGAGGTAAGAGGTTCAATCCTCACTGTGGGCGACCCCCCCAATACAATTCCTAATTAGTTCTACACAATCATTCTTTAAATAGATTAAATAATGGGTTTCGTTAGAAATTCCGTGCAGATTCCCGAGTTTGACAGAAATATTCTCGAGTGTGACAAATACATCTGAAGAATAAAGATGTTTATATATACTACTAGCTGTGGGGCACCCGGCTTTGCCCGGTCGTAAAATACGCTTCAATATGATATTTTGATTTGTCCAGATTTTGAATATATTATTCTAGAAGAAAAGTCAGAAAAAGTATTTGGGTGCCATTAGCAAGAATTAAAACCGAAAGCAAAACTCTAGCATTCAAAGCCGGTGACGTTACCACTGTACCAATGTGAGACGCATATCAACTGATTAAAAATAAACTAAGATGAATGTACAAAATGTATAACGATTTTTTCAATTTTCATTCATTTTTCACCTCTAAAAACTATTTTAATTGACTAAAGACCGGTAAAAAACAGTTTATAAATACTCCAATAACTTTTAGCAAAATGTGGAATCGGATTTTGCTTGAAAAGTATTTAGTGAAACTACAAGTAAGCCAGAGATCTTACTTGGTAAAAAATTATATATATATATATATATATATATATATATATATATATATATATATATATATATTCAATAAGGTAAAAAGCTATAGCAAACATCTAAATGAGTATTTTAACCATAGTTCCTGACTTCAAAAAGCGAAAAATTAAAAGATACCTCTGCCTTACTTTTAATTTATGGTGTCTTTTAAATTTAATAAAAACCCTTCAAAATTTGCTGACGAGGAGACCTTGCTTATTAAAAAAAACTATATGTAATTATTGTACGTAACTTGATGTCTACCACAATAAAAAGCATTGTTTTCCGAAACGATCGTACAGATAATTGATTTTGTTGTTGTTCCTTCTTATGATACGGATTTTTAATTTAATTATAATTTGATTTTTAAATTTTCAATTATCAATCACATTACTTAATATTGAATTAGCTCTAGAATATTTACCTATCGAGCTTATTATATATCTAAATTACAACGAGTACTTTCTCTTTCCTGTATTTTAATTAAACTAGTAATTTCACTGTTACATTGGAATACACTCAGCTCTTTAGACTATTGTTCTAATCTCCTTTAAATTCTATATATATATATATGTATAAAAAAGGCTATATGCATATCTGTCTGTTTGCCTATCTTCATAGTTTCAAACTGTATCTCTTCCAAAACTAAAAGTCGCAGAGCGGCGCAAGGGCCCTCACATGATTGGATTTTTTATGGACCGTTATTCTTAAGCTACTTTTAGTTTCGGAGGAGATAGAGATTGAAAATATGGAGACAGACAGACAGACAGCGATAGTAAATTTATAAATTAGATCATATAAAAGGCACTTCATCTATGTGTATGTGAGTTCGGTTTGGTTCCTATGAACTCGGAAACAGCTGAGCCGATTTTACAAAAAATAACGTGAAGGTAATTGATGTGTTCGTACTTGGGGTGTACTTTATCGAAATGCATTTGATAAGTATTGAAAATCGATAATCGAAAATCCAATTAAAGAAGAAAGTCAATATTTAACAAACGTTAACACTTTTATACAACCTAACACCACAAGTGCAGTTGGGAATTATTATCATCGCATGGGTAAAAAGGCCCAGCCTATAAAATCAAATCTACATTCGTTTATAAAACGAGGGCGCGTTCGAAATTGATCTTTCTTTTTAGAGCAAAATTAAACCATGATACTTGAAGTAGAGCCATTATTTACAGATAGTTTTATAAAATCATTAGTAGGTTCTCTACCGTGCAATATAGACTACACTGGGTTGTAGACTAAGCCATTGGGGGGGAAGACATGTACTTATTCTTCCTCGTACACTGACTGGAGGGAAAGGGTTCCCTAACTACGGCAGGCAATCAATCGATTTGATTTAAAAATGGGCACTTTCTCTAATTTCGATGCCAATAAAAGTTTAGGAAAGGGGAATATTTGTTGATTGTCATCTAATCCCGAAAAAAATCCGGTCTTTCTAGCTAGTAAAAAGATACTTTTCTATCTTTAAAAGTTCATATACAGAATAGCTTTTACTTTGTAATGCTGTTTTGTTAGTATCTTGTATGAAAATATATTTTAATTTTTATTTGGAAACTAGCCAGAGTACTCGGCGTCGCCCGGGTGTTTGGAGTTGTGTGTTGAACAAAACATATGTGGTAGTAGGCAGGCTCGAAGGAAAAGAACGTGAAACAAAAAACGTGACGTTTGCTGTTGCGTTCACTGCCAAACCGGAAGTGGCAAAGGCTTATATTAAGGCTAGTCAATCAGAAAGAGGGAATGACTTCTGAAAATATCGAGGGAAAAACGACCTCTCCTTGTAGAAAAGTACCAAGTTGAGGGTGAAGAAAATAATATTTAAGCCAATTTTTCGATGTTTGTCGTCCGAAGGGTTTATCTTAAAAACGATACCGATTTCGGGAAAATCCGTCGCCTTTCTCGAAAGTTTTACGCAGACATACATACATTTAAACAGACATATAATATTTATATTATAGACTAGCGTGGGTGCCCGGCGTTGCCCAGGTTTTTGGAGGTGTGTGTTGAGCAAAAAATAGTAGTAGTGGGAAAGCAGGCTCAAACCCGTACCACGAACGAGGAAAAGAACGTGAAAAAAAACGTGAGATCTTTGCAATTGCGTCCATCGCCAAACAAGAAATGTCGAAGGTTTAAATTAAGGCTAGTCAATCGAAAAAAGGGGATGCCTTTCGAAAATATCGGGGGAGGGGGAAAAAGCGCCCCCTCCTTGTAGAAAAGTACTTAAAAGTAATTAATATTTTTATTCAAATAGATCGATATCTGTCGCCCGACGGGTCGGACTTCTATAGGATACCAATATGAAGAAAATCCGTCACCTCTATCAAAAGTTTTAAGCATACATACATACATACATACATACATACATACATACATACATACATACATACATATATTTAAACAGATAGGTGAGATTTATATAATTGATGTGTTCTTTTATTTTGGAAGTAGCGGGGCTACCCAGCGTTGCTTGGGACCGTATAAACAATGGTTTGAGTATAATTGATAAAAAACTATTTATAAATCGTATATATTATATAAAAAAAAAAAATTCTTGAAAATAAAATAGATTACCTGTTTACTTAGAAATTAGCGCAAACCTTGTTTAAAAAAATAAAAACTTCGCGCTGAAATAATAACGTTTTTATTTCGAAAGCCGTTCTTAACATGGGGAGGAAAGGGTATCGTTTAAAACTATATCTACCTCAGTATTTACTTTAATTTTCGGACATTTTTTTGTTAAAAATTATTTGCTATGTCGAGTAACTAAATAAAATATAAATAAGTTTAAACACCCAAAACTTACAAAGCTAGTTAGAAAACGAAAACTTCGAAAAAGTCAATGTAATTTTTTTTAAACAATAAACATGTAAAATTTTTTTTAAAATAATATGTAGTAAAACTATATCTAACTTAATATTTTCTTTAATTTTCTATTTTTGAGCAATTATCGGTTGAATCCAATTTTAGCGTTTTTGTGCTAAATAGTACTTTTACTGGGTCTTTTGGCTAAAATGATAATGTAGTATCTGTTCTTAGAATTTCAGCGGTCTCATTTTTTTTGTAAAAACATCTATCGTTAATAATTTTTTTACACATAGTTATCAACTATTTCGAATGTTTTTGTAAATATATATAAAAAAACAAAAATAGAATTCGATGGCTTGAAATCGTATATATTATAAAAAAAAATTCTTGAAAATAAAACATAATTAATACCTGTTTACTTAGAAATTAGCGGAAACCGTGTTAAAAAAAAACCCTTTTCGAATATAGTTGTAAGTAAAAGAAAAAAAATAGAAATCGATGACTTGATTATAATTGGTAAAAACTATGTATAAAGCGTATATAATAAAAATAAAAATAACTAAATTATTCAAAATAATACATACTTATAACCTGTTTACTTGGTCTTTTGGCTAAGATGAAAGTGTAGTATCTGTCTTAGAATTCTCTCTCTCTTCGTCTTACAAAAATAAATTCTTGAAACTAAAACATTTATTACCTGTTTACATGGTCTTTTGGTTAAGATCAAAGTGTTGTATATGTTCTTAGAATTCCAGCGGTCTCATCTTTCGTAGAAACAATCGCCACCCGAAAAACAAATACAATCACTCTTATTAGCTTACATTTTAAAACACAGTTCCGGTCTAGACATCTCTCTCCCCCTCTCTCTCTATCTGTTGTTGTTGTGTGTGTGTGTGTCTCTCTCTCTCTATCTCCCTCTCCCTCTCTATCTGTCTGTCTCTCTTCGTCTTCCTTACTCTAAAGAGTGATAAAAAAGATTATGAAGTAATGCTAAAAACATCAATCGTTAATAATTTTTTAAGTGTACTATTTTTTGTTTTACTTCACAATTTTTATGATTCAACGTGTAGCGTTTATTAAATTACGTATTTCGTTTCCTGTCTAGACATCTCTCTCCATATGTCTGTCTGTCTCTCTCTCTTTCTCTCTCTCTCTGTTTGCGTTTGTGTATGTCTCTCTCTCTCTCTCTCTCTCACTTCGTCTTCCTTACTCTAAAGAGTGTTACTAAAAAAGAAAATGGCGTCTGGCTGTTTTTTTTTGTAAAAACTTCGATTGTTAATATTTTTTGTAACCGTATTTTTTTACTTCACATTTTTGGCTTGTTATTTTTCGTTTAACTATCGTATCTAACTATTTTTAACGTGCTAATAACTTTGGTAACATTGTCATAGCGTAGAAGTTCATAGTTTAGCTTGTGTAAGGGTTAAAATTATTTTTACCGATAACAACAATGTTTTTAAATTCAGACTGCCATTACAGCTTGTTGACGTCAAGATCACGTGATATGACTCAGCGGGTTTTAAATACAAGTTGACCCAAAATAAACGGTCCCGTGTACACTTTATGTAGAAGAGTTGGCGCCCGTATTTTTTGGAGCAGTTATAAATCGATTCAAAAATATGTAATGTTTAACATTAAAATGTCACTTTTTGCCCCCCCCCCTGTAGAAAATCGATCAGTTGACGCATTTGTAATGGTCCTTTTGGGCAAATTTTTCGATATTTGTCGTCCGGAGAGGGCGGCTTTCATATGAGTCCAAGTGTGTGAATTTTTGTTCCGTCAGTCAAAGGTTTTTAACAGACATAGAAACGTACATACATGCATACATTTTCGCTTCTATATATATAGACTAGCGAGGGGTACCCGGCGTTGCCCGGGTGTTTGTAGGTGTGTGTGAAAAAAACAGGTGCCCGTGAAAAAAAAACAAAGCCTTGATGACCTGCAGTTGGAAAATAGTAAATTGTGAAAAAAACAGGTGCTCGTTTTTGATTGACGTGACGGCGATAGGTATTCAGCAGTCAGCAAAAAATCAATTAATCGGTTTGTTTATTTTCAAAATCCCGCTCCCCCGTCTGATATGACGAAGTCGACAAACGTTCACTGGCTCTGGGCCTGTTGGTATTTATTTGCTCCCCCACCGAGCAAATTAGGCACAAGGCCAATTTTTATTGTGAGGAGTCAAGGGAGAGGGAAGGGAAAAAGGGGACCAGCTCCCGAGAGGAGGGAAATGGGAGCTGGTTAAAGGTCAAGCATGTGGGGTTGCCCCCACATCTGGTCTTTGCTAGTCATAGCTTGTCATAGCTAGTCATAGCTTGCAGTATCTGCCGGAACAGATGGTATTTATTGCCAATTTTTAATGTGAGGAGTGAAAGGAGAGGGAAGGGAGAAAGGGGACCAGCTCCCGAGAGGTGGGAAATGGGAGCTGGTATAAGGTCAGGTATGTGGGGTTGCCCCCACATCTGGTCTTTGCTTGCAGTATCTTCCGGAACAGATACTACACTTTTATCTTTGCACCGGGCCCCGGAGGGCGCGCGGGCAAATGGCGCTGGGCCTGTTATTAGAGTCGAGTTTCGCCTTTTTTTATTTTATTTTATTTATTTATTTTTATTTTTTTTTATACCGAAAACCGAATGTAACGCGTGCCGATGCGGGAAATGTGGAATAATTAAGGTTTGAAAGTCAATAAAATTAAATAGATAGGCGAGCTCCGTGGTTAAGTGTGAGATATTACAATTTATAGATGATATAAAAAGTTTTAAGAAGTTGTGAACTGAGCAAGCGCTTCTCTGAAAGAAGCCTTTTGTGGACATCGAGGAAAAGCGTACATACATACATACATTTTCGCTTTTCTATATATAGATGGTTTTAAAGAATAAAAATATTTTTTAATACTTTACATAAAGTATCTTTACAGCACAATTTGTTAATATCTTGTAGCAATTTTATAGTCTTTAAAAGCTCACATAACCTTTATTTTGGAATTCTTTTTGTTAATATCTGATATATAAAAGGCTAGATGCCTGTCTGTCTGTCTGTCTGTCGATCTGTCTGTCTCCATATTTCTAACTCTATCTCCTCCGAAACTTAAAGTCGCAGAGCGGCTATAGGGGCCTCATATGATTGGATTTTTTTGTCAAGAATTCGTCCAAATTAAAAAAAAATTCGTTATAATTTTTCACATTACTCTTAGTTCATTTTTAATTTTTATTTTTTAGCGATGTATATGCGTGCCATGTTGGTACTGGAGTAACGTCGCCAGCTATGAATGTTACAGTTTCGATCCTAACTGATGGCACATAAATACACATTTTTGTTTTCTCTTGAAATCACGACTCAAATATAATATATACGAAATCTGGACAAATTAAAATATAAGATTTAAGCGTATTTGATGCCAAGGCAAAGCCTGACGCTCCCATAAGTCTATTAATATAACTATATTATTTTGGTCTTTGTTTGGAAATAGTATTTTTTATGATTTTTGTAAAATAAAACTATATTTTAAAAATTTACATGAAATAGGCTTTACTTTGAAGTGCTTTTTTGTTCAGATCTTGTATTTTTTTACATGGGGTAACCACGTATCAAGGCTCGAAGGCCACTCATGGATAAGGGTTATTGCGTGTACAGTAATCAATGAGATAGTATTGTAGTAATCATTAATATTGGAGATTTTCTAGAGTGTCTTACTTAAGGGGGTGGTTTGTCAGTAGTTATGTCTGGTTTCTTCTCCTGTAATTGTGTTTCAACCTCTAGAAGGTTAGAACGTAGACCCCTGATATTGGAGAAGGAGACCTGGTAGTAGGGGTCTACGTTGGGTGATGGAGTTCTAGGTTTATTCGTGTTTTTTTTTTTTAGATTTGTCATGTTGAGGTTTTGGGATTTGTGGAGCATATCGATAGACTTGGTTGGAGCAGGACAGAGAGGGAAAGTAAGAGAGAAAAAGACAAGAATTTTTTTGTAGCACATTGAAATACATATTGTAATGTTTCCTTGAAATGTGCGCTTTTTCAGAATGCTTTCGGATAATAAAAGTATCATTATAAACGTTCACAAAAAAATAAATTTATTTATGAATTTTTTAAAAGAATGGTTTATATAATAGAAAGTATATTTTCAAACATTTCTGAACTTTTGGATATAAAAGCTATTCGTATTATTTGGATTCATCCGAGTACTGTTCTCAACTTGAAGCTTTTTTACAACATTTTGGCTGGTATAACCTTCGACCTTCTTCAGGTGTATCTTGCAGAATTTGGGAAACTTTGTGTCGAACTCGGCAATTTGCACAGAATTAGGAGATAGATAGATAGATAGATTGACGGGAACATAATAGCAACGTTGAGCCTGGTCAGTACTAAATGGGTGACTATTTGGGACTTCCAGGTACTGATGTGCTCTCCGCTTATCTCGGCATTGCCTCCAGTCGTCCTGATCTTCTCCTTTCCACTGGACCCAAACAGTGTCGATTCAGGAGTGGTGTGGTTAGGGATTGCGCGACCCTTGCCTCACAGTTACACGGGCAGCTGTCCCTACAGGTGGTATCCATTGTCTTTCGAGAATGAACGGAAGCATCGGTTATCGAGCTAAAAATAATAAAAATCACAAAAGTGAAAAGCAACTGAATGTCTTCGAATATGTAAAATACTTTTTTCTGACAAATTAAGAATTAAAAAAAATGTAGAAAAAGAGAAAAATTAAAATCAAATGAGGAAAATTGATAAAAAAAAAAATGCATTCATGAATTCCATTCCCAGAATTCTCAAATGATTTAAATATTCTAAAGGAATCAAAGTTCAAGGAATGTTATTATTGTTGTTCTGGGCATTTTTGTAGGTCATAGTCGTCGGCGTATTCTTCGATTCTCTTGGAGAATGCACGTGTTTACGTGTATTCCATAGCGTCCATTGTAGTGGAAGCTTTTCGCTGCGTCACGAAATATGGACGCAGGTTTTCCGTTTCTTTCTCCTTTGGCAGGTTGGAACAGAGATGAATCTGGAAGTCAACACATTCTTCGATGGAAAAAAAATCATTGACTAAAATGTTATTTGTTATCTTATACGTTTTCGTTTCGTCAATTGTAGGATCGCTAGCAACAGTTCCAAATAAAAAGATCTTAAAAACAAGATTAGGAGAAAGTTGAATCCAAAAAATGGTTTACATTATTCAACACACCCAAAATCACACACAAAAACAAACAAAAAACCAAAACAAAAACAAAAACGCTGAAATGTAAGGGAAAATTATTGAATGCAGAAACCAGCACACGTTACCAGATGATGCTGACCTACAGTAAAGTATAATATATCTATCTATCTATCTATCTATCGATCGATCTATCTATTTTTATACATAATACATATACATATATATATATATATATATATATATATATATGTATATCTTTCACGAAAAACACCCGTCTAGCTGAATTCACTGTGAAAAATTTCCCCCACTCTATAGCTGTGCCTAAATCAAAACGCGGATTCCATGAACAAAGCTTCTTTCTTAGAACTGCACGCCTGTGGAACTCTGTTCCATCTGCCAGCTTCCCTTCGGACTACAACTTGGATGTGTTCAAGTCCAATGTTAACAAATTCCTAATGAACCGCCCCCTTAAGTAAACACTTCATCAAAGTTCCACACTAAGGTAATGTACTTGCAATAACCCTTATCCCTGAGTGGCTTCCGGGCCTTGATAAGTGGTGATCACTGTGTAAAAAAAATATATATATATGCACTCATGAGCAAAAAACTGAGTCAAGAATGAAAGAAGGAAGAAATCGATTGTTCAATATTTTTCCATGAATTTTTGTTAATTTTAACTGCAAATTTCTATTTTGCAGATCAATATTAACATGGAATATAATAATAAGTGGAAAAATTAATCCTAAATATGGTAGGACCGCATCTTGGCGAGGATATAAAAAAACCGAATTGCAGGATTAAGGCTGTCCAAAATGACTTACAAGCAGATTTTTGATATTTTAAGAAAAAAAAAAGTGAAAACATATTTCTGTAGTGAAGCGAATTGGTTCTGAGTCGAATGCTTGGTAAAAGGAAAATCTGCATCTGGTCGCCCTAGAGCATCCACTTTGAAGGACGATCACAGGCTTAAATTAACTGTTTTGAAGGATTGAAAGAAAACTTATGTCGACCATAGAAAAGAATTCAAAACAGGGGCTGGAAATTCTCTTTCTAGATATAAAATATCTAGACAAATGAAAGAAATGGGATTTTCTTCTAAAAGATGTGCAAAGAAGACAGTTTTATCTAAGGAGAACATCAATGATAGAAAGGGATTTTTCTCGTATTATGGCAAGAAAGATACAGACTGGTTCAGGAATGTTTTCTGGTCAGATGAATCAAGATTTTGTCTTGTTAGTGATGCTTCCGAAGCTCCCGAATGATGCAATCGAAGAACTGGAGAAGGATTTTCACCAAGTTGCATAATAATGACAGTTAAACACGAGAATGGAAGGATAATTGTATGGGGAACTTTTACTGCAGCAGAAGTTGAGGAACTTAAGGAATACATTCGAATATTAGAAACAGGGATGTTACCAAGTATCCAGAAGCTGGGAATATCTCAGAATATTAGTTTCAAAAGATAATGCCCCTGCACACTGCTAAAATCACAAAACATAGTTTTCTGATAATTCAACCAATGTGATATTTTGGTCAGCTCAAAGCCGATTTAAACCCAATCAAGAATATTTGGTCCATAATATCTCGTCCATTGGATGAAAGAACCTTTTCGAACAATGACAAACTGTGGGAAGCTGTGCAAAGCGAATGGAATAACATCTGCTCTTCACAGTGTTTCTATTTGGTTGAGAGCATGTCTAAAAAGATTGATCTTTTAAGGAAATCAAAAGGGAATGCGATTCCATCCTAAGTATTTATTAAAGTAAATGTCTTGTTCTGTGTCATTGGTCTCGGTTAAGTTTCCTTGTTCAATTGTTCTTTGTTCAATATAGCTTTTAGTGCAATCAAATGTATAAAATTTGTTTGGCCCATTTTTTGCTTACGTTTATATATATATATATATATATATATATGTATATATATATATATGTATATATATATATGTATATATATATAAAATTATACTATACTATTATATGAAATGGAGCGTCCGAAATTAATGTTTCTGCTTAGAGCACACTTAAAGCATGATAATTGGTTTTGTCAATTTAGACTTTAATTAAAACAATTATCACTGCACAAGTAGAAAGGCCGGACATATAAAATCAACAGAAGGTTATTTGATATGACAGTGTCACATTCGAAATGAATGTTTCTGTTTAGTGCACAATTGAGGCATGATAATTGATTTTTGCATTTCAAACTTTAATTCAAGGAATTTTATAAAAATAATTTTATAGGATGAACAATAAGTTCTTTACAGTGCAATGTAAACTACAATGTATAGCGGACTAACTCAATGTGAAGGCTCTTTAACTAGAGCAATCAATCAATTTTGATTTGATTGAAAAATGGTCGATTTAATTGATTTTTGCGACAATAAAAATATTGGAGTGTGAAACATTTGTTAATCCTCATTATATCGCGGGCAGCGTCAGGTGTCCATGCTAGTTAGAAAATAGGAGAAAAATATGAAAAGATCATTGTACTGAAGACACTGGTCACATAAGATTGAATTGATACCATACAAAATGACCGTAAGAATTCAATGATGATGACAGCCTTGTCCTGGAAAAATACCAAGAGAAACTTAATGTTTATAGGACTATGTCAAGAAGTATTCCAGAAAGCGATGGTCATTATCAGCAAATATGACTTGGTAAACAGCTGTACTGATAACGCAAGTAATTTGTTATGGTTATTGGAATGAGCGTTGAATACTTAAAATTTTGATAGACACGCTGTCACTCGTACTTCAAAAAGCACCGCCTTCTTTGGCTAATGTATTATTAGTTGTACTTACACGGAATTGGCTAAAGAACGTAGATGAAAAAGTCAAGATAATTATAATAATAGTTAAGGCATTAGAAACAATCTCGAAGAATAAGGAGGAATTGGAATCAAAGGGATTGTGTAAAAGATACAAAGTGTTGGATATTTTGCAAGTAACACTCTGAAAAGAGGCAATGATGTGTTGCACACACGCAAATTAATTCCAGTTGAGGAATGCGAGACTTTCTAACCTTTATCTAATGAAATGCATAATTTGACCAGAAATATCCGAGAGATATCGGTCTAAGAAGTAGAACAATAGACGATAGAAAATATTAAACATTCCGAAATCAAAGGATGATGTGTTTGATTCTTTTAAATCTATCTATCTATCTATCTATCTATCTATTTATCTATCTATCTCCTTTTCCTCACACTAGTCATTCAATCGATATATCTTGTGCTTATTTATACATACAGTTAGTTAAACCCAAATAAATAGACAACAGAAAGGAGACGCAGCTAAAGAGTTGGTCACAGAACAAGGGCAAACTGTCAAAACATCCGCATCGCCATGTCACCCGGTTTCACTGATGTCACACCATATCATACTAAATCGAAAAGGTTTCCATTGGGAAAAAACAAAATGTTTTATAAACCACCTATGTCTGTTTTAATTCGCTGCCAAGTTTATATATATCGTAGACAGTTAGAAAAACTGATTATATAGACCTATAAGCACATTAGACGACCGGTCGCAACGAATATATAACTAGGATAGTAATTACTGCTGAAATATTAAGAAAAAACTTTGAATGCGGATACTAAAAATATGAGCGTCATACGCTAGTCCGACATAAAGAAACTGTTGCAGAAGCAAACTACAAAAAAAAACAAAAACAAAAAAAAACATAATTGAAAGTGATAGAAAGCACTGAAAATCTTGGGAGACTTTTTTCACTCAAATTTCATAGAATACCACGGCTAGTTCTCAAAAAGAAATCTTTGATGGCATGTGTGCAAATAAAAATAATCCAATACTCTCACCCTCTTTCGATAACATTTGCAAATGAATATGCATCATCACAACAGCCGCTTGCCATTAACTTCTCCTTGGCAATGATTGATCACCAACAATGGAATTCAGGTGGCAATAAGCCTCATCAATGTCACAGTTTTTTTTTGCACCGACCATTAGAGGTCTGGTTAGTACTTTCTCTAAAGAACATACATTTATCAATAATGAATAGCTTTACCTAATGTTTATATATTTAAAACCTATATTTCTTAGTACAAAATGTGTATTTCTCAATAGATTTTAACTCGAAAAAATTCCTCATATAAAAATATTTAACAAAGCCAAACCAAAATAAGTTTTCAGACCAACACTAAACCAAAGTTGTATGAGCAAATTGTCTCACGTCTGTGAGACACAATACTGCGGGGTTTATTCCCAGCCAACTATAACATGATTGTTTTCAAGGTTAATGTGATATAAGTGATTGTTAGGTGCCCTTTTAAATAATTAAAACCCACTCGTTCTGATTGTCCCAGTGTTGTTATGGAGTTACCTTTGGAACTTTAAACGCCGTGACTTTTTATTAAAAGGAGCAATCAATTTTGTAGAAAGAACATTGACTATGGATACATACTTCACCAAGTACATCAATACCCCGGGATACGGTGACAATTTCATCCCCTGGTTACGGTATTTACTTCGCCTTAAGGTGTTTTTTATAATGTTATTTAATTATATCCATGTGTATTATATACTGTATTGTATTTTGTTACTTATTTTGAATGGCGTATTCTGGGGTTCTTCTCTATATAGCTTTACTGCCATAAGTGAATTTAAACGCGGCTATAACACAACACAATCGGCCGGTGGCGTTATAACATTATTTCGCGGCTGATTCATTAGCGCTGATTAAAATTAAGATTCAAAATGCAATTCTTACTTTTCTTTCATCAATCGACTGCTGAACTGGACGGATGAAATTGAAATAATGGCCTTCAGCTTTCAATTATCAAATAATTATTCACATTTAATTTTAATCAATTTTTTTGGAAATTTTAATTGACTTTTTATAAATTTCATCTCGAGGCGAAGCGTTCTCGTTCTTAATTACTTTGGAGTAAACCCTTGAAACGTCTTATAATTGATGAACCAACAATTTTCATCGATGAAAAAATAACATACAATCAAGGACACTTTGGTAATTGACAAACGCGCTAAAAACAATAAGATACATATGGTTTCAAAACATGCGTAGTGCGATAGAAGAATACGCGTCACTAGATGGAGTTTGACGATATTTACAGAGTGGGTGGACTTTTTTTTTTAGCAGTTAGCAGGCTCTAACTATCCTCGGGCTTTGACATTCTTTTCTATGAGCCAGGCGCATAGGTACCATCACAGGAACTTACCTGGTACTTGGTGTTCTTTCCTGACTAGGACAATGAATAACATCCATATTTCTTTTTTTCTCTCAACAAACAAAAAAAAAACCCAGACCAATATGAAGACGTTTTGTTGGCAGTCATGTTTACGTGACTAATCTGGGGGCTCTTGTTTGACAGGTTGATTTATATTGCATATTAGTCTATATAATGCGAGTGTATACATTTACGTGAATATTATATGTGCACACATATTAATAAATGCACCTGTTATTTTCTAGTTTGTATAATGTATATATCAGTGTTGGGACGATTAATCGAAATCGGCAATCAGAGAAATGTGAACTTTTTGGGGGGGGGGCATCAGAATCGTTATCGAAATCGGAAAAAAGTGCCTATTTTCCGATGTCAAAAACGATTCCTTTGATTATCTTTCTTTTTCTTTGATTTTTTAAAAATAAAATCTTTCAGTGATAGTAGTAATGATAAAATAATTAATAATTATTGATTTTAAGTTACCAATGAAACACATATATATAGGTCATCCAATAAGTGTGTTTTTATGCGTGAGAAAATATATGCCCATTTATCATGCGTTTTTACGGTAACTGGGATAAAAAAAAACAACTTTGTGGTTAAATATTTAGAGATTTATAGAGGATCGGGATCGGAATCGAGGGTTTAGCACGAGATCAGTTAATGTATCGTAATCGCGGAAATATTAAAATCGTCCTATCGCTAGTATATATATATATATATATATATATATATATATATATATATATATGTGTGTGTGTGTGTGTGTATATATATATATATAGATATATATATATTCAGTTAATATTATTGTAATGTTGTTTTTCATTAAATGGTCGACTGCGTGAGAATATTACACATGTAAAGGTTGTTCATTTATTACGTGGAAATAAATAACATAAGCTGTGCCACATACCTCCTTCCTCTCGATTTGTCATGAAATCGAAGGTTTTTTTTCGGGAAGTTATATATTTCTAAAAATTTTATTACCCGCGTTGTTAGTTCCCATCGGGGTTGCAAGACGCTTTTAGTTAGGCTAAGGTCGCGCTTCTCCCAGCTTCCAAAACACGGAGACAATATCTTCCATGTTAACTTGTCCAACTCTCCCACCTGACTCTAAATTGTAAACTAAAAAATGCACGTGTCTATTCTAACTACTTAATTTCTTCCTTAGTACACGTAGCATTAAGATCACCTGATGACATCACTAGATCATCTCCATCGTTTTATGTTCTAAAATTTTATGTTATCATTCCGCATACAAATTTCTTATATAAATGTTGTATCTATATAAAAATACCTTTCGCTTCGATGCATTTTTCTAAACATTCTATATTCTGAACATTAATAAAGGTCACAATAATAGTCGTTCAGATATGAGAACGATCGTTTACCCGAGGAGAGTTACTAGGTTGAAAACGTCCTTGAAACGACAACCACTCCTCAACGGGTCAATATGAAAATCCGCATAACAGGGACGTGCGCAGAGTGATGAAAACAACGTTTCTGGACGCGGTTATAGTCTTTGGTGTGGTTTCGGCTTGGAAGTCAACACCAAAGTGTACCTGGATGTGCTGACGAGTGTAGTGATCCCTTATTGCAATCAAATGGCCGCTGACAAATTCTGGGTTTGGCACAGGACTCGACGCGGGTCCACAAGTCCAAAGAGACTCAGGCTTGACGTAAAAAAGAGTGCTACGACCTTGTACTCTTCTCTCACTAGCCCACCTCCTCCACCGACCTGCACCCACTGGACTTCTTCGTCTTGTCATATGTTGAAAACATGACAAACATGACCTTCTACAACACCAAAGCCAACCTAAGCGCCGCTATCCGCCGAGTATTTGTCGCTGCCACCGGTGCTTGTGGAAAAGGCTGGCTCCCAGTTCCGAATCTGTTTAGAGGCGGTGATTGAGGCTGAAGGCGGCTACATTAAATAGATGTCAGCTCTACTACATAATCAAGTTGCCTGAATTGATTTTCTCAATGAATTAAAAAATAAATAAAACTGTAGTGTTGTTTTTCTTTTTGGCGAAAATTTTTTTCATTCTAAATGACATTTGGAAGGCAGTAAATCTTACATAGTTGCACACAAAACTAAACAAATTAGGTAAATATTATTTTGTGAAGTTATATGAAAGTTCACTGTGTAATATCTATTATACAACTAGCAAGGAGAACCGACGTTGTCGGGGATTTAATGAGGATCAACAGATGTCCACCGTTCTATACTTTTATTGTCATTAAAATTGGTAACATCGTCTATTTTGAATCAAACCGATTGATTGCCTGCTCTAGTTAAAGGTTTAACCAACAATCTACATGCCTCCCTCGCAATGGCTTTGTTCACGATACATTTTAGTTTACATTGCACTTTAGAGAATCTACTGTTGATTGTATAAAATTACCTGCAAGTAATGGCCTTACTAAAACTTTCAAATAGAAAAGTCAAGTATCATGCTTCAATTGCGCTCTAAACCGAAACATTCATTTCCAACGCACCCATGTCTTATCAAAAAACCAACTGTTGATTTTATGAAATTATTTTACATAATAACTTGTTAAACGTACAAAACGTCATGTATAATGCTTCGTTTGTGCTGTAAAATAAACATTCATTTCGAACTCACCTCTGTCTTATAAAATAATCTGCAGTTTATTTTATGTGACGGACCTTTCTGCTTGTGCGGTGATAAAGTTCTTAGGTGCACCTATTATGTTGTATAAAAATGTTAAATTTGGTCAAAATCGGACTTCCTTTATTTATCGGATTTTTTATTCTTTTCAAAACCCGTTGCGATACAACTCCTACGTAAGAACACTACCAGACGCATCAAATACCTTCATATGAAATTTCAAAAAGATTGACTCAGTTGTTTCTGAATCAATAGGGAACGAACCCACACACATTCAGTGGAAAAGGTCCTCTTATATATCGGGTTGAGAAAGTGGTTTATAACTTTTAAATTCAGATGAACATATCCCAGCTCGAACAAAACTTGATTGACCAAAATAAGCACTATCGGAATCAACAAGTGTATTTAGGCTAGTTACGTAAAAATCTTACGTTCTGGTGGCGATGAAGTCGCTGAAGGTGTTTTTGATATCGCTTAGGCTTTTGTAGCATTTCTCACGCAGAAAAGTTGTCAGGATGCTTGTAAAAGTTATAGTCGGTAGGTGAGAGGCCTGGAGAGCATGGCTGAGGAAGAAGAATTTCGGAGTCCAATTCATTCAACTTCTGCAGGGTCGGTTTAGCAACGTGCGAGAGAGGATTTGGACCTTTTTCTCTTGACTAATATAGATTTTGTTGTGGATTTTTAAGATAAATTTCATCCATTTTTTGACAGTACTTCACTACTATATTGGTTTCACCTGCATTAAAAAAATGTTACAGACAACTACACAGTTAAAGACAACTACACAGTCAGCATGACCTTCTTTTGGTGCAATTTTGGCTTCGAGATCTTCGTCGGCGTTTAACCACTGATATGAACGTCGTCGGTTATCGTAAAGAACCCACATTTCATAACAAGTCCGAACCCCATCAAAGAACAGGTCGTCCTTGTTGCGTAAAAGAAGAGAACATGACATTTCTTAACGGCGTGTTTTTTTTTTTTTTTTTTTTTTTTTAGAGAGGGTTTGTCATTCAATTCGTGAAGCACCCATTTATCAAGTTATTTTGTTCTGTCTAATCTCTCACATGTGGTCGAAAATCGTCGTATATGTTACGTCTAATTCAGAAGCAAGTTCTCTAACAGCTGTGCGCGAATTAGCTCTGACTAAAGCTCTTAATTGATCGTAGTTAACATCCGATAGCCGACCACTACGCTCATCATCTTCAAGACTCATCGCCGCCACGAAATTTCTAAAACCACTACTGGGCTGTGCGTTCTTGGCCCAAAGGCTTTATTGATACCACAAGCTGCTTCAGCATCTTTTCGCAATAACTTTAATAGAAATGTGAAAAGGATGAATTTATTATATTTCATAAGGAAAGATGTCTTTGTAAATTAAAAAAAAAATATTGTAGTGCTGTAAAGAGAGTAAATATTTTTCGCGTCATATATATATATATATATATATAATAATATATATGTATTAGAATATAAAACTCACAATGTTCCTGCTTACGCGTTGAAACCGTTCATCTGCTTCTGCTTTACAAGTTCCGGTTTCCGACTTCCGGTTTCCAAAATTCTGTGTATGCGTAAATGACTAAAATATTCATACTTTTTTTTAATCGAGAATTCACACGATCTTTTCTTTCCTATTTTATTTGTTTTTAAATAGATTCAAACATTTTAGTTTTGCACACTCCTAACATAAGTTTTGTACACTCCTAACATAAATAAAACTCAAAATAAAACAAAAAATAAAAATCGGGCAAGATTGGAGTTTGAGAGGTATTATATTTTCGATCACTTTATTTATTTATTATACAATACTCTCGATCACTGTATTTATCGCATGATAGGAATGTTACTATATATTACAATATGTAACCAATGATATCTGTATTTCAGTATTTAACAGCAGAATTTCTGTTTTCAAAATTAAACAATATATACGGAACTTTTAAAAATAAAAACACTTCTAATTTATTTTAAATAATATATACAGTACGAGTTCAGAGCCTGACGACAAGAATCGTGGCTGGCCTTTGTGCTCTATCCTATGAGCAACGCTTAAGCGTTCTAAACCTTTTTTCTCTTTTGCAAAGAAGGCTTCAAGGCGACATATCATTGCCTACAACGTGTTACATGGGCGGTGCGGCCTGGACCAGAACCCGTTCTTCACCCTGCCCCGAATCACGGGCTCCGTGGGCGCGCGAAAAATGTCTACCATCAACGGTTTCGGAGGCTTCGACGCCAAGTAGAGTTCGCAGTTTTAGTGACATCTTCGTGGAACCAACTCCCTGATGAAGTCCTAAACCAGTTCATATTATAGAGCTTCAAGGCGGCATTGGACAAGCGCTGGTCGGAATTGCACGGGGTTTCTCCTGTGTAGTTTCTCCTTGTACACATCCTCTAAATTCTTACTGATTTTTTTTACTTTGTAAATGGCAACCGTTTGTGCGTTTATTATTTCCCAATTAAATGAACGAAAAAAGAACATTTTAAAAAATTAAAACAATATAAATAGAATTTTTACCATTTTAAATAATATAATTTTTTATTTTAATATAAAACAATATGGATAGAACTTTTTATAATTTTGAATAATATGGATTTTTTTATTTTTTTAACAATATGAATACATCATTTTAATTTTTAAACAATAAAGATTTTTATTTTTAAATTTATACAACATAAATAAAAATCTTAATAATTTTAAACAATATAGATTCTTTTTATTTTTAATGTTAATCAGTATAAATAGAATGTGTTTTAAACAAATATTGTTCACAGATGTTTTTGTATTTTCCGGGAAATGAATTCCACTTTTTCATTTCTTCGATACATCAATTTTTTCTGTTTCCAACTTTTTTTTTATTTTGTTTTATTTTGTTTTACAACTCTCAATAGCCTAGTCGCGTGAATCAGCCCTTCCCTCTCCCTTAACCCTTACTATGAAAACCAGAAAACTAAAAACAAATAGACGAATAAAAGAAAACCAGCGATAAAAAAGAACAAAAAACAAATAAAAAACACTCTTCCCAAAAATAAATAAAAGTTACAAATAATAAAAGAATTACAACCAGATAAACAACCTAAAATCCAAGAAAATTTCAAATCAAGGGCAATAAACAATCGCTAAGTTAAAAGAATCACTTAACACCCCCTTCTAATGCTAGCCTAAACACGGGAAACACAATTCCTCCTCGAGCTCATTACACCCCCCAAATACGGATCACATTCCAAAGTACACACCCCAACCCTCTCCGAAATGTAGATCACACCCAAATATCTCATAAAAACGAATGTAATCTTGACATTCTTTTTTGGCCTGAAGTGTTGTCACTGAATTGAGACTTCACTGATACATATATGCAACCAATAATGTTTCTATAATAAACATACTATATATCAGCTATGTTCTGAATTGAGCACTCTTGATTAATCACGCGAGTTTCATTGGAGTTCCATCAAGAAAACTAACCGATACAATTGGCATATATATCCATATAATTATAAAACTCAAATGACTTTGTAACGGGTGTTGTAACCCAACATCCGGTTTACGAGTTCCGGTGACGCATGCGTAGATAAACATAAACCCATAACAGCGTAAACAAATAAACATAAATCGCTGAACCGGTTTCGTTCGAACAAATGGACGCCCTCAGTAAAGCAAATATCTTCAATTTATTGATTAAAAAACTTCAAGATATGGGAGCAAACGCAAAACGTGATTACAAATAATACGTATAATAATTGACCTGTTTTATATATATATATATATATATATATATATATGATATATATTATACTAAATAATCAACGCTACAATAAAACGTATTGTTTTACTGTGTACGCTTTCCGCGCCCCAATTTTTTTCTCGTTTAAATTATCCAAATAAACAATATTTAATACTTTCCGCTTGTTTTTTACATCATTCATTTCCGTATTACGTTTAAGTTATTTTAACGCAATTTTCTTACAAATAAATCTACTTTAACCCGTTGACACCCATAAGAGCATTTTACAAAGGTGATTTACCCACCGCCTTACTTTCTTAATTTATTCTCAATTTTTAAAACACCTTTCCTAAAAAACATTTATAAATTTTCTTCTACACTTCCAACATAAATAAATAACCGCAAGATTATGCTTTTTTTTGAAATTGAGTTACAAATAAATAATCAACGCGACAATAAAACGTATTGTTTTACTATGTACGCTTTCAGCATCCCAATTGATTTTTTTTTTCGCGTTTAAATTAAAAGATATATCAAAATTTGAATTTAACTTTAAGTATTACGGTATCTGTTCAGTGCACATTTACCTATAAGTATGGCAAACCATTTAGAATTCAATGGATGTAAGTTTTTTTTTTCAAAAATAAACAATTATAAACAGAACGACTCATAGAAATCTGTCTATATTCTTTTTTCATTTTGATATACTTTCATAGAAATGTTTCGGTTATGTCACAAAAAAAAACAGTTTCGTTACGTCACAGTTTCGTTACGGCTCATACATTAATTCCATAGCTAATATAACATACTGACCCAACGGGTCACGGATAGTCTAGTATATATATATATATATATATATATATATATATATGCGTATGAGGGTTACTCAGATGCTAAGCCATAAGGGTGGAGTGTTGCATGTTTTAGTTTCGATTCCAGCTGATGGCACTCAAGTATATATTTGTATTTTTAGTTTTGATCTCACTAACAAATATTAGGTTCAATATAATAATCGACAGAACATCGTCTCTTTAATAATAAATACGTAATCTGTATGAATTAAAATATCATATTTAAGCGTATATTACGACCAAACCACGCCAGGCAGCCTGCTAGTTTTTACATACTATCCGTTTTACCCATCGAGGGAAGGGTATTTTTCTAATATCCTCATATTGAGAATGTAAAAAAAAAAAATGGTCAGAGTACGAAGTCCAAAAGTTCAAAAAATAATTATTACTTCCCTCATTCCAAGAATTCGGATAAAACAGATCGATTCAAAATTCCGAAAGAGAATTAGCGCTTTTGATGTAAACCATTCTACCGTCTTTGATTTCCTGCCAACTGTTTTGGCGACACCAATTTTGGCACTATGTTCTTGAAATGTCCACTCATCAATGATGATTCTGAGATAACCCCCGCGAAATGTTTGAAAATTCGAAAAGTAAAAAAAAAAACATTGAAACCCTCGCCGAATGACATGACAGGCACACGACCTAACCGAATGACCTGACTATCAAAAAAACAAAACAAAAAAAAAAATTACAACTTACAACTAACTTTTGAATTCAATTATCTTTTGGGGGGCAAAAAATAATTTCAAACAGACGACAACAATCAACTCTCAACAAATGAGGTGAGATAAACATCCATTACAAATTCGGCAAGTTGCCACCGAATGAAAATTGCACGAGTAAGAATTTAGTTATTATTAACTACTCACTAGGAGTTTTCACACACGCTATTAGCAAAGAGTTCTCTCAGTCTACAACGCGTAGTGTCACCTGGAATCTGAATAACAACAAGTCTCCCCGGATTTCCAGTAGTCAATGCCTATTTTGACAATCTTTGCAACTATCTTTGGATTATAAACACATGTCCTAAGCAATTGTAATTAATATTCACTGGAATTTAGGTGGCAACAAAACTTACTAAGGTCTCATTTACCTTTGTGCTCATCCTGTGGAGGTTTGTTTGGTGCTTTTTCTCATAAATCTTTCCGCCCTCTGAATTTACACAACTATTTGATATGGCGTCAGTTTATGTCAGTCCTACAATTTTTTATCCTGGATTTAACCTTAAAATATATCCAATGGTGAGCCACTTTTTAATTGCCATTGCTCTCAGGTCCACTGTGACCCGGAGTGGTAGTACCCGTTAAGGTCCCAACTATGGGTTAAAAAGAAACCGAGTGAAAAAAATAAATATATTATATTAAAAAAAAGTGTTCTTAAAATTCACTGGATTAAGCATTAAATAACCTGAAAAGGGTTGATATGCCGTAAAATAAAAACAACCAACCAGCGTACTATTTTAGTGAAGGGGCGTAATTAACTTACAATTTTACAGTTTCATTATTTAAAAATCCTATTCAATGTTCTTTTTGTTTTTCTTCTGTTGCAGCTTTCAAAAACCCGCTTAGTGTTTGTAGCTCATCTAAATTTGGTTTCCTTATCCAAGGACTTTCCTTAAGATTTCAGCTTTTTTCAGCAGTATCATCAGTGATTGCTCATAGAAAGTAATCAATGGTTTTTCCTTGGCATTTAGGTGACAACAAGTTTCCTCAGATTTTCAGCGCTCAGATCATGCTTGGATAACCATTAGAAATGCATTTGCGTTAGTGCAACAGGCGCTTACTATTAGTTTCTCTCTGTCACCGACCATTCGTCTTCTCCTTGAGTTGTATGGCCGTAAGCCTCCTCAATGCCCCAGTACTCTTTGTAATCGTCAAATGAATCACTAGTATGCTCTCGATCTACGGTCTCACCATCCTCTTTGACCATTCCTAAGTATTTTGTGCCCTTTAAACCGAGTCTGGTGCTATTTGAGCAGAAGATTAGTTCATGGTTGACGTGGTGTCCTGTCCATATTTTTATTTTATGTTTCATTTTTGTTTTATATACTAAGATGTCATCGCTTATTCAGGCACAAAATTCACTCAGAATAAAGGTTAATTCAGTGTCAAGTCGACCTTGATACTTGGATATTATTGGCTAAGCATGAATTTGTTTACATCGCACTTGAAAACCACCATATTAGACTGTATTTGTCTCTTAACATCCGTTTGCTACATAGGTTGGTTTCAACATTCGATTATTTTTTTAAAGATTTTTTGGATTGGAAGATCACTAGTTATCAAGACACGGAGGCTACTCAAGGACAACTATTAAATATTAAGACACTGATTAGACAACACGATAAGTTATGGTGGAGCTTGGGTACGGCTAGATTATCAAAATAGATGACTCAACAGGAATTTATTCATATTAGACTTGAAGATGACCATGTCATTTTAAGACTGGAAACAGACAAACAGTATTCCGTTCCACAGATGTACAATTCTAGGAAAAACTCTGCTCGTGGAATTTGCGTTTAGTTTTGGGTAGATATAGAGAGCGAGAAAAGTTATTAGCGTTATTTTATATCTAGGTAATATTTTTTTGAAACGTCTTACACGGAGGGCCCAAAGATTGAAGCTCAGTCGAACTTCTACCATAAAAGTACTAATAGAGCGGAGAGAGACTCGTAACGAATCTTCTGTGAAAAGAGAGAGCAGGGAGGCGAAGATATCACCGCTCACTAAAATTTGGAGACGGTTTTAATTCTGCCAAGGCGGGAAAGAGCGCTTTTAGAGATTCCAGCCTAGATTTCGGTTGTGTCCGTGCTTGCTTTCGTATTGTCTTAATATACTCCTTGCTTGTTATTTCTATTAGTAGTTTTACATATTTTGTTTTCGGAAAAAAAAACCTCATGTTTTTCCGATAATTGATATTTACGCTACATTTTTTCCATCTTCTTTTAATTTGTCATTAAAGTTTCTTGTACAGTGCAACCCGGGAATAAGAGACCCGAATATATGAAAAAACGGATAGAAGAGGGATTTTCTCTGGTCTCAAATTAGAGCCTGTGTTAATGTACAGTCTAACCCGGATTTAAGAACCCCGGGTGTAAGTGTAACCCGAATATAAGAGAGATTAGCGACCAGCTGTCTCTTATATCCGGGTACAACTCTATTTGTTTCTTCTTTCTTCAGTTTTTTAAAAAAAAAACTTATTATAGCATTTTTTTCTGATTTGTTATGTCCTTCTTCTCTTCATTTTTGTTAATTTTTCTCCTTTCTTTCCTTTTTTTTACTTTTGGCCATTTTTTTCTTGTTTTTCTCTTTCTTCATTTTTGTCTCTTTATTTTTTCATTTTTCATCTTTCTTTTCCATTATTTTTCTTTTCTTCTTTATTTTTATCTTTCTGTTTTCTTCTTAATTTTCTTCTTTTTCTTCCTCTTCGCACTCCTCTTTCACCTCATCTTCATCTTTTTTTTTCTTCTTGACAACGCGTACACCCATGCAGCAAGGAGTCACAAGACTGACCAGTGAGTGTATTTGAAGTGCAATTACAGCCCCACAGATACACCTTAATATAAAAAAGGAGGGAACATGTGTGTTAGAGAGTTAGTCTACAAAGTTCAGTTGAGAGTTTTCGAGTTCGAAAAACAGAGTCGCGAGATGAAGATTTTCATGGGGCGAAATAAAGTCCTAATTGTTCAGAGAATGACACTTCCTTTCTTGGTATGAGCTTTTGTTCCAGGCGAGTCGACACGGTCAAGAGATGTGAAGAAGATTTTATTTTATACCAGCAGGACCCGTTTAGCGACGTTGCTCGGTGTAAGCATGCTTTCCCCTCTCGTAGAAAACATATAATTACACATTAAATACATAGAATTAGTACATTATAGATTAAAGCTGATTGTTTAGATTAGAAGATATGAGCACAGGTAGCTTGTTTGTATATATGAAAAAATGTCATAATAAAATTAGAGACGAGTCCGATAAGAAGAGCAATAGTTGACATGGGGTGATGTGGAACATCACGTCACAGAACAACTCGTAGAACGCAACTTTGGCGGAAAATTCATACGAGTTGGGAGTGTTTCTGGGAGCTAGATAAGGCACATCAGAAAAAAATGTCTCCTATTCCACGAGAATATGTATCAGAAGAGTTCTCGCAGAAGCGACCAGGTGGAAATAAATAGCAGATAACACTATAGCAAAACTGCGATCCCACCCTCCTTTTAAGGATAAGAAACGACGATGCGACTTCAACCGTGGAAAACTATAGAAATGAAATGAGACGTGCATCTGCTGGTTTGCATTATGATACTTTTGTTCCAAATACAATGAACGGCGGGAAAGAAACTAACTAGGGACACGTCCAAGGAACACGAGAGTATATATATATATATATATATATATATATATATATATATATATATATATATATATATATATATATATATATTGAAAGAGAGAGAGAAATAGTTAGATACATAAATAGATAGATAAATAAGGGGAGAATGGGAAATGAAGAGGGAGACGCAGTATAAAAAAGGATAATGTTATTTTTCTAATAAAATGTAGATCTAAAAATAAGTTGTTTTTTTAAAGTATTTTAATGCTTTATTGTTTTTTCGGACAAATCATTGTCCTAAAATATTCGGGATATGCATGATGTTTTAGATAAATTTACAAAAGAGAAAAGGTTTATGGACATACATGTGATAGATCGACTGACTCAAAGAGAGGGAATCTTATCCGTGGCACGAGGCAGTACCTTAACCAGTTCAACACTTGAATATTTGTGGAAGCTTCTAACTCAATAATGTACTTTTTAAAATGATATAAAAAATGAACTCTAGCATTAGCATCTTCTATTATCACCGCCATCTTTTAATATGGCAGCCATCTTTAAAAAACGCCGCCATTATGGAGAGGTTGGGCTAGGTCGTGTTTGTCGCTGTGGGGAAACAAAATCTCTTTAATATTTTGACAGAGGAAATTAAGAAAACCGATTCTGCAAACAATACTCTCTGATCGTGACACGGTCAACCTTCCGTATTTTATTTTGGTTATTGTTTTGTTTGCTCTAGAAAAATATCTCTTTTGAGGCTGGTGGTCATTGCTTTGTATTGGAGAATTTTATTATTATTTTCTTTTTTTTTTCGTTTTAGTTATTTTATTTTTGTCTTTGTTTAAAACGCATATGTTGATTTTTTTTGCAAGTGTCTTTATCGTTCACTGCACTCATTCGCTATCAATTAGTTTTTTCGTACGGATCGAATACCGTTCGATTTTATTGATTTTTTATGAAGTCATTCGTTTTCAATTTGTGAATTTAAAATCTTTTTTCCTTTATGTTTAATTTTATACCGCCTTTTGATAATCATTTCTTTATGTTCATTATTTATTATGTTTTCTTTTAACAAAGGAGTCACCTATTATCAAGGGCATGAAGCCACTCGAAGATAAGGGTTGAGGAGTGTACGCCAATCATTTGGACACTAGCATAGTACTCGTTATTAGTTGAAATTTGTTATAATTTGATTACGTTAGGGAAAGGCTCAACAACAACCTGTTTACGTTGGACTTGACTACGATCATATCGTAGTCAGATGGAAAGCGGGTCAGCGCAACACAGTGCCACATAATGGGCGGAAAGAAACTTTGTTCATGGAATCCACGTTTAGGTGTAGGCACAGATAGAGAATGGTCGAAATTATTGATAGTGCTTTTAGCTAGACGAGTGTTTTTTTGTGAAAGTTTGGCAAAGAGGGACAAGGGATTGGAGCTCAGACGAAATCTTGTCATGACCATAAATATACCTACAAGCAAAACGAGCATGGTGTCGTCAGCAAATATACCCATTTCGGAGACAATTTTATCATTAATTTCATTTATGAATATTAGGAATAATAAAGGTTCAAGGATCGACCCTTGAGGCACACCCGCATTTATATCATATTATTTTGACGTACGACAATCGAGGATAATGTGAATTCTTCTCTTATTTAAGGAGAATTTAATTATGTTATGTATTCGTTCAGTAATATCCTATGATCTGGTATACATGAGAAGACCATTGTGCCATACCCCGTCAAAAGCCCTAGATATAGCAAGAGCTACTACCCTAGCTTTCCCTGCCTTATCCTTATATGTTGATGACACCACGCTCTATAAAAACATAAGGGGGGATACAATGAGCACATATCCAAGGCAATGGCGGAAACACTAGAGGAAGACCTCCAGTCTGTAGTGGAATGGGGACAAAAAATGGATGGTCACATTCAATGCTGCTGAGACTAAGCTTGTTTTCTTTAATAATTACAAGAAACCTTCTCAATAACCAATAGCCATGACTAATAATATATTACTTGAAATTACTTCGTTTAAACTCGTCGGCTTAACATTCACAGGGAATATGAATTGGAATAGACACATTGAGGACATTGCCAAAGCTACTGCAAAGAAGGTGGGGTTTCTCTATCATTCTATAAAGTTACTTACGCTTAAGAGTGTCCTGTACGTCTACGAGGCCACCATTCGCCTATGTATGGAGTATTGTTGCCACATTTGGGTTGGTGTATCCGCTACTCGTCTCTCACATTTAGACAGTGTTCAAAAGATATTCGCCAATCTTATATGCCCCATACTGCTAGGCCGGCTTCAACGTTTTTCCCATCGATGAAATGTTACATCCCTTTGCGCGTTTTACAAGTATTACAATGGTAGGTCCTCCGACGAAGTACTAGCCTTGTAAACCCCCGACATAAATACCCTCAACAAACCCGAAAAAAAAGAGAAAAATTTCACTCCACACAGAAAAGATCCTCAGATGCCAGAAAGCTTTCTACTCTACTAATTTGTACCCAAGAACTGCTAGACTTTGGAATTTTCTTTTACGATTCTGGTTCCCTGACTGTACTGACATGCAGAAGTTCAAAGGTAATGTAAACAAACATATTGCTGCTCAACTCTCTACAAAGTATCCCACCAAGGGGCATTGTGTTTTATTTGGGTTGAAAATACAATAAAAAAGAGGCAACGTTGTATATTGCTATATAAAATAGAATGCTATAATAAAAATGTTTGTTTGAAGCATTGTCTGATATGTATTTAGGAAAGTATTGGAAGATTATCACGATGCAAGAAATAGAAACTTGTCGCTGTTCAGATGTATGTACGTAAGGTTTCTACTCTGTCATGGCTGACAGTACGCCAAGCAAGCTACCGCGTGTGCAATGAAACCACTGATGCGTATAGATGATTCCCTTTACCTTCGGTGTCATGTGAGGCGCTGCATTATTTCATGTAACGTGTCTTGGGTAAGAATAGCCTGGCGGCGTCCGTTTCTCTCCAGGCCTCGAGCACATTGTATTACAAAATGATCACCCATTTTAGTATTGGCCAGGCTATATGTCGCTTAACTTTTGTGATGCAATGTGATCCGGAGTATCAACATGATTATGTCGTAACTAGTCCATATTCAAATGATCAATCCGTGACGCTAGCGTGACGTAACAGAAAGAAATGGATATATAAATATAAGGACCAGAGCAAGGGAAAGAAAAAAGAGGAAAGAAAGTAAGTATCCGCGCGAAAGCCAACCGAACAATACGCGAGGCTCCTCAATACCCCAAAACTTTGCAAGATATCAAACGACCGCGAATCCTTGAAAAAATGGCGCTTATGTATTTTTGCTACCGCGCTATTTTTAAATAGTTTTTTTCAGGTAAAATTCAAGTTTCACAATATCTTTTTTTTATTTATCAAATTGTTAGGTAGCAGCATAGAATAATTACAAAATACCCCCTCCCAATGTTAAGAATGGCTTTCGAAATATTTACGTTATTATTTCAGCGCGGTACCAAAAATATATAAGTACCCCAAAAATTACACACATAATAGCTGATTATAGCTGCAGTCCATGAAAACTGGTAATTGAACCAGAAAGGGAATAGCAGGAATGCGACCATAGTATATTGGTCTTTAAATACGAGTCAGAGGCTTCGTGTTGCAACGACCGGCAATAAATACCCTTCTTGTAATCTATATAATTATAAAACTCAAATGTCCTTGTAACGAGTGATGTAACCCACTTTCCGGTTTATGACAACCGGTTACGGTTGCGCATGCGCACATAAACATTAACCCATAACAACGCAAACAAATAAACACAAATCGGTTCTTTTGCAGATTTTGACCTGAACACTGAAATATTAACCTTATTATTTCGAAATTATTATTTAACATGGGAAGAGTGGGGGTGTTTTGCAACTATTCTTTATTACAACTATACTGTCGCTATTTTCTTACAACTAAACAACTTTAACCCGTTGACAAACATAAGAACAATTGCAGTAAAACAAATACTACTACTACTACTACTACTACTACTACTACTTCTAGTACTCTCTATCTGTCCCTTTTCCTTCCTTCCGTCCTTCTTTTTTATTTTTTGTTTACATTTCTAGATACAAAATAGTTGTGTGCGAACGGTGAATTTGTTGACACATTTCCTAATCTGTTTCAATATTAGTTTTATTTTATTTTATTCATTTAGGGTTTTTTTTTTTGCTTCAGATTTTATTAATTATTTTTTTTTTAAAGATGTTGCGTTTCTATAACTTGATTCCAATATGGGTTTTTCATTCTTATATTTCTCATCGGTAGGTTCATGTGCGTTTTTGCTGCTAAATGATTTTCGTCAGCATTCGATTCGTAGGAAAATAATGTTTAATTTTCGATTTTGGGGGTTTATTCAGAAAAATAGGAACTTTACACGAATAGGGAGGATTTTTTTTATGTTTGAGTGATCCGTCCGTGATTTTTCATTTTAATATACTTTCATAGAAATGTTTCTGTTATGTCAAAAAAACAAAACAAAAAAAAAACAATTATTTTCTTTACGTCACAAGTGTCACGTTCATACACTTATTCAATAGCTAATATAACATACTGTCCCAACGGTAATCTAGTATAAAAATAAAACTCGAATTTCATTTTCTGAGTTTCTTTGCGAGACTCTTATACACAACATCGGATCCCAATTAAAGTGCAACAGACAACTCTACGAATGATTTCGTTCTAAATTACAATACACATTTCCGAGTTGGGCAAAATAATTACCATATGCGCCAAGACGAGCTCAAAGAAAGTTAGAGAAGATGACAACAGACAACCGAATATGAAAATTATAAAATCCAAGAAAGTAGGAACAAAAAAGACGGAAAATTATGAGATTCAGTGTATAAAAAATAAGCTTTGCTCTGCCCTCCCCTCCTCATAAATAGTAAATTTGCATCAAAGCGGATTAAAAGTAAGATAATATTTTTTTATATTTCAAATTGTTATTCTTGAGGCGATAAATCTGAGCATATGACCGGCTTCTCAGATATCTAATTTAACAGCATTCAATCAGGAAAATATTTATTTTATTTATTTTGCCGAGATACTTGACGGAAAATTGTCACTATCTGAAAAACGCAAAATGGTTCAGACATATTTGATAGGTTTCGTGGATAGAGATTAAGAATTTCTTAATACCATCCAGTTAGTTGGTTGGTTGTTTTTGTTTTACGACATATCAACCCTTTTCAGGTTATTTAATGCCGAATCCAAAGATTTTTCAGAAATTTTTTTTTAATAGAATATATTTGTTGTTTTCAAGTCGGTTTCTATTTAACCCATAGTTGGGACCCTAACAGGTACTACAACTTCGGGTCAGAGTGGACCTGGGGGCAATGGCAATTAAAGGCTGACTCCACACTCGCCAAAGCCCACAAGCTGGAGCCTCACCACTGGATATAGTTTAAGATCATATCCAGAACCAAATACCATTCGAGGATGTTGGAATTGAGAAGCAGATATTCAAGTAGATATTTACTAAATAAACATAATACAACATAAAAAGTCATCTTATCGGATTCTAAAACCAAACATTATCGAAGTAATTACATCAAGTTTTAATATGACTCGCAAATTTTCATTTGTTATTGTTCTGGCGTGTTATTGTCAATAAAATAATTTAGTTTTATTGTATAAAAAAGAGTTACAACTTTTCAAGGCCCAGCGGCCATTGCTGGCTAAGGGTTAATGAGTTGCAAATTAGACAAGGCTGTGATGATTGCTAATGATGGATATTGAGTAAAATTGAATTATTTAAGCGGATGACTCGGCAAGAACTTGTTTACATTGGACTTGAAAAACACTGTTTTATGAACTAGGAGGTGCTTTCAATAATTGCCCCGATTCTTTTCGTGTGGACACTTTTATTAATTGTACACACATGAAGCTCAATTCCCCTAGTAATTTCCTCCTGCTGTAAATCACTTGTTGTAACATTGCATAATGTCCCTATGGAAATCCTCTTATGTAAGAGTGTTAATGACTTTCGCCACAGCCTTTTCGATCCTCTCCACTGTCTCATGACGACAGCCTCATACGTTTTTTTGAGCTTAGAGAATAACACAAATTCACAGCGAGCAAAGTCTGGACTATAGAAAAGGTGAAGGATTGTCTTGCTGTCCATCTTGGTCAAATAGTCTGTGACAAGGATAGGTTGGGCAAATCTTCTGCATCTTCGGTTCCTCGCGATTAACTGTGTGTACAGTTCCTTAACGGACATCAAAATGCCTTCTTTTTTTTTACACAGTGGTCACCACTTACCAAGGCCCGGAAGCCACTCAGGGATAAGGGTTATTGCAAGCACATTACGTTTGTGTGGAAATTTGATGAAGTGTTTACTTAAGGGGGCGGTTCATTAGGAATTTGTTAACGTTGGACTTGAAGACATCCAAGTTGTAGTAAGATGGGAAGCAGGCCGACGGAACAGAGTTCCACAGGCGTGTAGTTCTAAGAAGGAAGCTTTGTTCATGGAATCCACGTTTTGATTTAGGCACAGATAAAGAGTGGGGGAAATGTTTGACAGACGGGTGTTTTTCGTGAAAGATTGGCGAGGGGGGGCAGAGATTGGAGTTCAGACGAGCACCTGCCATGGAAATAACGATAAAACCAGGATAGGCTCGCAATGTCTCTTGTTTGGGAGAGAGGTTGCTGGGTAGAGAAAAGAGCATCCCCTACTAAGCCACGAAGTCTATTTTGTACTCTGTCAAAGCAGGATAGGCTGGTTTTAGCAGTTCCTGCCCAGATATGGCAGCAGTATTCCATCCTTGGACGTACTTGGCTTTTATATAGATAGAGAATTGCGTTTTATTATTTATATAGACACTCAACGGTCCTTAACCATGCAATACTTTATTTGGCCAATCGAATGGTTTTTTTGACTTCTTTATTCCTCTCGCACCTCTTATCATCCTTCATAGACATCCAACGTTGCTTGAATCTCATAAACTGGCGCTCGATCCACGCAAGATGGCCCAAAAGTAGCCTGAAACATTGCATACATTTTTGTGGCATTTTTCCAAGTTTAAGACAGAAATTTATCGCATATCGTTTCTCTAAATTGTCCTCACGCCCAGACTGAATTTTTTGAAATCACTAGCTGGGACAACAAGCTTTAGTAGGGTGTATTCTGATTCCTACTGTAGCTATTAATTTAAAACCTGAAATAATAAGAAATGGTCAGTCATAAGATTTATAGCAATAAGATACTGCATTTTCAAGAGTCTACGACTATTTTAAATGCCCGTAAAAAAAGAATGAAAACTTATTGAATGCAACTCGTAGAAAGTAGCCACGTATTTTGTTTTCTACCGACGGGTATTTTTAGGAAGGAAACTTAGCTCGTTGAATTTTTGTTTACTTTGGGGCATTCATAAATGAAACTGTTGAGTGTGGATGTACCTATTTACTATGCCTCCCCACGGGACAGAGTTAGACACCAGGGTCGTTTTTTAACGTGGAGAAAAGGTACAAAAATAAAAATTGTCTCAGTGGTGAAGGATTTCTCCTCTAACGAAAGAGAACAAGAAAATGAAGTGCAGCATCTGAAGAACAGATCTACACTTTGATCTTGACCAAAAGGCCAAAAGTGTGTGGATGTAGGTAGATGCGTGTTTCTTTAAAAATATAGAAGACGATTGGTAATTACCGAAAAAGAAGACCAGTAGATTAGTTGGCCGAAACGTAGTGACACGACGACTATAAAGATGAACATAACAGTCCGCGAAAATGAATACACAATTACAAAACCTCAACTCAAACAATTCTGAAAAAAATAAAAATAATATAAAATGCCATTCGGTATGAACCCGGCAATGGAAGATCAAATAAAAACACAAATTTTGATATCTAAGACCATGAAACCTAACCTTGGTCGCCCTTTTGGTGCTCGTGGCGGAGTGGATAGGGGCGTTGACTTTCTACAGTTCTAAGTGACCATTGTTTGAAGGTAGCAGTTTCAATTCTACCCAAAGCAGGCCAGAGGATTAGTCGGTCCAACATGGCGAGAAAAGAACAATAACTATGGAAGTGACACAGCTACAAGCCTTAGCATTCCTATCCCCTCGCGGATAATCACCTGAAGAAGGCCAGAGGATTAGTTACTAAAAACGTGATGGATCATCAACTATGGAGATTAGGATAACAATCCACTAAAAATGAATAAAAATATTCTCGCTATCGTTCGAATGGAAATCCCATGTAGATTTCCGTTATACAATTCATTACGTTTTTCTTTCCACTACAATTGTAATTGAATTAATGTTCTTGCGTTATATATTACGGACGCTACATCAGTGACGATTAAGTTAGCTAGTATAAATTTGACAAGGGTCACACTGAGTGCAAGACAACCAGATCTGTAAAACAGAATATCGTTAACAGTGTTGAATAAAATATGGGTGACGTAGTGTTGAGCTAGTGGGGACACTAGGTCAAACCGAGGTTTGAGCAATGACGAATGACATCACGGTTTTCGCGCGGAGAGAAAACTCAGGTTTAAAAAGCAGTTTCTCTGTAAAAGTGTTTCGGAGCCGCTGGTGGGCTTGCGTCAGCATCAGCAGAAATCGCATGACAAGCGTACAAATGACAGAGCCAATGCGCGGATGTGACGCATCAGTGGAGAAAAAGAATAAAAATGAAAAAAAAAATGGAAAAAGGAAACACGGGAACGGCAGGTGACAGCGGCGGAGGACCGGGAAAAAAACACGTGTCACGTGATACATGAAAAGAAACAGGCGATTTCGACCAAAGTTAACACCTTATACAGGCTAACATCACAAGTGCATTTGAGAAGTTTTATTACCACACAAGCAGAAAGGCCTGGCATATAAAATTAACAGCAGTTTTTTTTTTTTTAATATTTCAGGGGAGCATTGTAAATAAATGTTTTTGTTTAAAGAATAAGTAGGATTCTCACATAATAAATACAAGTGGTATATGTATACACTAGGGTAAGAGGGTATAAGTTCAGTTTATATGAAGTAGTATGTATATATACTGCTGTTTTCTTTTCTTTCTGTATATAAGCTTCATCTCAAAGATGACTCGATTTTTCTGATTCCCGATTCCGATCCCGAATAATCGTCCAACATTAATATATATATATATATATATATATATATATATATATATATATATATATATATATACATAGGCATATATATAGATACACCCCCCCACACATATATATATATATATATATATATATATATATATATATATATATATATATATATATATGTAAATTGTTATAAACATGTGTTATAGTCACCAGTATTAGTATTAGTAATATTAGTTTGGAGTATATTTACAGTAGTATTAGTAATATTAGAACCAGTATTAGTGCTAGTGTCTCTACTATCATTATACTTGGTAGTTATGGGTGTAGTAGTAGTAGTAGTAGTAGTAGTAGCAATAGTTTTCGTACGTTACTTTTTATACTTTTTCCAAGTGGCTATTTTTATATCATTGGATCCACATACATTTACAAACGGTGTTTATCTCTCCTTTAATGAGCTGAAGAGATCGCAAGGGCGCTTCCTCCTTCCCCCTCCTTCTTTTCCCTCCTCCTACTTCTTCCTCCTCCCTCCCTCCCTCCCTTCTCGGACTGGATCTGATTTTAATTTCACTCGCTCTTTCCACTCATTCAAGTGTGAAAATAAATATTGCATTCCAGCTCCAAGCAAATATCTTTAGTCGATCATCGGCCCATATACACTATCAATCTCCATTTTATGTTATCTTACCTGGCGAGGGGCGCGCAGTTTTCGGCGACCCGGACCACGCTGTATCCCTACCGTGAGTAATGATGGGAATAATGGCGAAGATTAGTGCCTCGCGAGGCGCCAGTCTTCGCGAAATAGGCTTCTTCACACCCAAACGGCGAGCTCGAAGCCAAGCGAAGCGCAATGGTCGTTAACCTGTTACTATCACTGTGTGCTCCGACTAAAGGTTGGTTTATGATTACGCGTTAGCAAATAGTGCGTCGGAGCTGAGTTTAGGATTTCGCAGCTGAAAGGTGTTTTATGACAAATTCCGTTGGGAAGGCGGACGCGTGTCAGAGAGCTTGTGTTGTTGATGGCACCAAAGTTTGGCCTTTCGCCAGCGTAGGTATGTCATAAGTTTAAAATCGAGGCAATATCTAAACTTTTCCTATAGTTCCCAGGACGGGCGCCATCAGTTAGAACCGAGGATAACAGAGTTGACTTGCGTAACATTAATAATCAGTACAGGACTTTTATTTATGGCCTTGTGTCGTACTTGATTAAGTATATTTCTAAACGACCTTTGTATACAAGTTATATCATCTGGAATTCGAATATCCACGACCCGTTTTTCTTTCCGGTGTATTTTGTGTTGTTTAAGCGATAATCCTGCGGCCCGAGTTCGAATTTTATCCATTGCGCGACGTTTTTCGCATGATATCGACGCTTTGAGTTTAATAATGAGATAGAAAAGTTACATAGGATTCAGTGTAGGCGGTTCAGTAAACACAAGTTGCTGTATCTACCATGCCTCTATATATTATGAGTGCATCTGCCAATAATCTCTCGCTCCTTTGCATGTTTAAAAAAAAGTCGCCAACCTAATAGATCCTGAACTATCAACTAAACATCAACCTCTGTCCCATTGCCGAAATGTAGTATCCTTGTGCCTGTTTTAATTGTATTTTATTGAAATACATACAACACAAGCAAGTGCTTTCCTTATCTAGTTAATACGAGCAGGTCACCCGACGTTGCCCTGTCGTAAAATATGCTTAAATATAATAATTCTTACATAATTCATATTTATTATAGAGCCAGAACTCCCTTGATTATTATATTGTACCCAATATTTGGATAGTGATTTCAAAAGTAAAAAAAATATGTGTTATGCGTCATCAGCTAAAATCCAACAAAACATATACCTCTCATAAGTCTCGTCACATTATTGTCTCATCTAAGTCCATGGATAAAAGATCTTATAAAAATAACGTTGTTACAGATATTACTGTACATTTGCAAACATGTTTAGGCGACTTATGCCTGCCATGTTCCAATTTATTTTCAATTTAGACCTCTTTTTTTTTTTTTTTTTTTTTTTTTTTTACAAAGGCATCACCACATTATCACTTAGAAGTTATTTTACCGGCCAACCCCCAAATTTAATTTTTTCCACGTCCAAATTCCTTAAGTTTCAATCTGCATATCTAAAATTGACAGAAGTAGTTTGTTAGAGACCGTTCCTCACACAGGCAGATAGACAAAGTCACTTATATATATATATATATATATATATATATATATATATATATATATATATAGTCATCCACATACAGTAATGTTTCGCTGTTTCACAGCTCATCAGTGCGGCTAGACAGGCAACTACCTCAAACCAGGATTGAAACCCGGCTGCCTGTAAAAGAGTCAAGGTTCCTAACCATTACGCTAATCGGAGGCTGCTGCGCGAGTCGTGAATTAACGATGTTTTGACATCGTCCGAAATACCTAAGCTCGATTTGTTTACACAAAAAGCATCGCTTTATACGCTAATGGTAATTAGCGAATCACTTCTCAATATGATCAACTCAAGATGAGAGAGAGAAAGAGAGGTATGAATCCACTTTAACAAAGTTAATTGTCTATGTCCGACATTGAAGAAAATAAAATAAAAACTAAACATATCTGTAATATTCTTAACGTATTAAACCTATGATAGACATACAAACCCTAGAAAACATTAGAAAAAATAATAAACAGCCGATTTTGATAAAAGTTAACGCCTTATATAGCTTAATACTACAAGTACATTTGAGAAGTTTTGTTACCAGTACGCTCTTTGATATGACAGAGGCGCGTTCGAAAGGCATGTTTTTGTTTAAAGCATAATCTCACTGAATATACTTTCGATTTTAACATTAAATTCAAGCTATTATCACCGCTCAAGCAGCAAGGCCAAGCATATAATATCGATAGCAGGTTCTTTGGTATGTCAGGAGCGCATTCGAAATGTTTCACATTACAATTGACTGGATGATGAGGCGGACGACGGGTGGATAGAGAGATGGAATCCAGTGGACCATCTGGACTCAGCTGAACGACCTTCACTTCGCTGAAGACATCGATCTACTCTCCTACAAGTAGCAACGAATGCAAAGCAAGACCTCTAACCTAGCCACCCACCACGCCTCTCAATTTGGCCTCCACATTCACACAACCAAGACCAAGATTCTGAAAATCAACGCCCCCAGCAAAGAGGCAGTGAAGTTGGGCAACAACCATCTGGAAGAGGTCGAGACCTTCACATACCTTGGGAATGTGATCAGCCAGCAGAGAAGAACAGATGTAGATGTTAAGACCCACATCGGAAAGGATAGAACATCCGCCTGTTCAATTCCAACATTAAATCAGTCTCCCTGTATGGACCAGAAATGTGGAGAACAGCAAAGACCAGCATCAGAAGAATGCAAACTTTTATTAATTCATGCCTTCGAAGAATGCTAAAGATCCACTGGCGAACTACCGTCAGTAACACAGATCGTTGGGGTAAAGCCAGCCAAGTACTAGCAGAAAGAGAAAATTAGAAGATGGCGATGGATCAGGCACAACTTGAAGAAACTACCAAAAACATCAAACACCAGTCCCTGACCTGGAACCCTCAGGGGAATAGGTAAAGAGGCTGACCAAATAACACCTGAAGAAGACACCTGGAGGTGGACGCCAAACAAACTGGCTACTCCTGGGGGGACCTGGAGCGAATCGCTTAGGACCGTGGACGCCGGTGGCCTTTTGTGGATAGCTTAAACTCCTTCAGAGGCTATATTGAAACTGTTGAGGTTCTTTGATACGACAGGGGCGCGTTCGACATGGATATTTCTGTTTACAGCACAATTGAAGCATGATGCTTGACTTTTCCATGTTAAGCTTAAAATCAATTCATTGTCACCACACAAGCAGTAAGGTCAGACATATAAAATCCACATTATGTGTTCTGTGATATAACTGGGGCGCGTTCAAAATGAATGTTTCTGTTTAGAACACAATAGAATTATGATACTTGACTTTTGCATTTTAAACTTTAACTCAAACCATCTTCTATAATATAAATCTCACGTGTCTGGTTAAATATATGTATGCATGCATGTATGTCTGTATGTCTCCCCAGAACTTTTGACAGAGGCGACGGATTTTCATTTGATCAGTATTGTTTTGCAGCTCCATCCTTAGGACGACGATGATCGAAAATGTGGTTATAAACATTAATTTCTTCACCCTTAACAGGGCATTTTTACAAGGAGGATTCGCTTTTTCCGCCGATATTTTTGAAAGTCACCGCCTATTTTTGATTGACTAGCCTTAATTTAAACCTACATCACTTCCGGTTTTCCGATATGCTCAACACAAAGACGTTACGTTTTGTTTTTCACATTCTTTTCCTCCTGTGCGGTACGGGTTCGAGCCTGCCTTCCTACTACCACTTTTTTCTTTTTTTTTTTACTTTTTGGCTCAACACACACCTACAAACACCCGGGCAATGCCGGACACCAGGCTAGTCTATAATATAACTCTAATCCGTCTGTTTAAATTTATGTATGCACGTTTGTATTTCTCGAAATTTTTTTCGACAGAGGTGACGGATCCTATATGATGAGAGTTAGACCTCCAGGTCTCTTCTTCAGGTGTTATTTGGTCAGCTTCTTTACCTATTCCCATGAGGGTTCCACGTCAGGGCCTGGTGTTTGATGTTTTTTTTTGGTAGTTTCTTCAAGCTGTACCTGATCTATCACCATCTCCTTCTTATGTTCTCTTTCTGCTAGTACTTGGTTGGCTTTACCCCAGCGATCTGTGTTCCAGAGGTTGAAACACAATTACAGAAGACGAAACCGGACATACTCAATTTCAAGCGCCACGTCTCGGGCGTCAAATATCGAAAAATTGGTCAAAAAACATGTATTCCATCAAACTAAACTCGACCGTTTTGTAAAACGAGGGGGCCGATTTTTTCGCCGACATTTTAGCACGTCATAATCATCATTGGATTGACTTTGGTTAATTTCAAGGCTTTTGACTTCCGGTCGCGTCATGGCGACATCGGCTAAGACGTCAGATTTTCCCTCACTTTCGTTTCCGCCTTCGCGTCACAGGTTCGAGCCTGTCTGCCTACTAGTAATATTTTTTTACACATCTCTTCACCCTGACCGCCTACCATTGCTTTAATTACCCCCTAACGCTACTGCCACTTTTAAACACATCTCTCCATATTCACAGGTTCGAGCCTACCTACCACCACATTTTTTTTTTGCTCAACACAAATTTCCTAACAACCGGGAAACGCCATGCTCCCAGGCTAGTTATATATAAAAAATAATTTTATAAAATCTACAGTAGGTTCTCTACAGTGCAACGTAGACTACAATGTATTGTGGAGTAAATCACTGCGGGAAGACACATGAAGGTTCGTCCCGGTGCACCGTGATAAGTCCTCAATTAGAGCAGGCAATCAATCAATTTTATCGGAAAAATGGGCGATTGCACTGATTTTGATAACAATAAAAATATGAGAGTGTAAAACTTTCGTTGATCATCGCCCAATCCTGGGTAACGCCGAGTCTCCATGTTAGTTCATACTAATTAGGGGAGATTAGAAATTTAGTCTTATAAATCTATTTTCCCTTAAATGTTTTTGTACTCGTCCCAGCTGCAAATAACATTATTTTAGGGGTTCATGATTCAATCCCGACTACCGCACGTACGTATTAATATTAACTAATGAAATTAAATTTCCACGCATACATGACTGACAAAATGAGAAAAATCTACTCTTATAGATTAAGTAAAGGGTTCAATTCGAAATGTGTCATAGGTTTCTGAATACGTTTCTACGAAGCTATCCTTACAAATAAAAAAAGCCCTGGCCAAATGTGTGCGTGTATGAAATGGCACTAACCCTATTTGGGTTTAACTGGCATCCTTCGAAGGAGGAAGTTCGATGGGAGTATAAAATTCACAAGCGGTCCCAAATCGCATGTATATTCAGGTAAGGGCAGAAGAACACCTTAGGTTTTTGCAACTCTTGCAGGGAGGTGTTGACGTCTTCCTACATACTGTGCCTGGAATTTCCAAATTAGTCACCCATTTTAGTAATGGCCAGGCTCAACGTTGTTTAACTTCGGTGATCTGCCGGAACCGGTTTGTCAAAGTGATTATGCCTTAATGTTACCATTATTGATCATGTCTCACTATCCACCTCGCATTTTAGCCTTGCGTAGACTGGCCCCCAGGCCTTGATATGTGGATAACCCCCCCCACAAAAGAAATTCCGAAAGTTGCAAACATCTATATATAAAAGCGAAAATGTATGTATGTATGTATGTTGTGTCAGGTCATGTCATATGCTACTGGTACCATGTAACCCAGTACTACCTGCCTCATGGTCGGGTCACCGGCGACTAAACTGGTTCCCCCACCTGACTTGTTTGGTGAGGAGGGCGGCTAGTCTCCCTGGAGGATTAAAAACAAGACCTTCCAAAAGGCGAATGAACTCTTTTTCTGGGTCAACGGCCAACTAGCACCGTGTATATTTGTGTGTGTGTATATGTGTATTGGGGTGGAGAGGGCTCCCGTAAGCCGTGGTGAAGGCAACCTTTCTAGGAGAAGCAAATCTCTGATTTAAAAAACCATAAAGCGGGAGACCAGTACCCGCATTAAGCTGGTCTGCAGTTTAATTTGTTGCTGGCTATCTTGCTCTCGCATGTTGCTTGATCTCAACATTTTGAACCGAGAGAGAGACTTAGCTGTCGTACAAAGCTAGACTCTGTAACATCATCTTTGTATAGATACTCCCTCAGGCATTTGGGTTCATGGATTTTAAATGTCTGAGGGAGTGGCACTCGTCTGACAAGACGTTGCAATCATGATGTATGTATGTATGCTCGCTTTTTGTGTACGTCTGCAATAGGCTTTTTTTCCGAGGCCTGGTCGGTCGGCTCGCTCCTTTTAAAACTTTTTAAATCACGTCTAAATGACAATATCTACGACTTAAAAAAGGGGGTCGCTTGCCTATTTAATTTGCCCGATTTTTACAAGCTCGCCGCATCTTCGAAGAGCGAATGATGAGGCGCGGGGAAACAGTAACTGGCTTGCAGCGCAAAACTAGGTCAAATATCACGCCACTTCCTCTCCTCTGTATATTTCAGTCTATAAACCTTAACTGAATATGCTTATCATTGCCTCTCTTTCGCGGCCGATCTGGTTAGGTACCGGGGTTTTTTCCCCTTTCCTTTCCACCTTCGCGTCAAAAATTAAAATCCTACCTTCTGACCAATTTTCTTTTTCTTTTACACATCGTTTTTTTTAGCGCACACACCTAAAAACACCCGGGCAACGCAGGGTACCCCCCGCTAGTATCTAAAAAAGGGCAGTAGGTGCATTGGCCGAGACGTGGTAAAAACCTCAACCAAGATGAGAATTGTGGTTCGAAAAAAGTAACTAATTCACATAATTCAATCTTTATATAGGAAATTCCATGGCAAAATATGAATTAAAAAAGAAACATACGACGAAATATTAAGTAAATACGATCAGTCTGTCCAAAAACTCGGAACATTAAACTCGAAAAGAAACGACGTCTTGTTAATCAAATTGAACGAAACGGAACGATCGCTGTAAATAATTGAATAGCAAAGCAAACGAAAAGTGATTTTGTTTTCATTCCGCATGATTGACTGACGCTAATACAACTTTTAATTATGTTCTCTTGTTTATTTGAGATAAAACAACACACGCAGAAGTAAGAAAAATCACAATTTTAGCGAATGATGTTTTAAAGGTAGTGTCATCGAAAGGCCAGATATATACGCGCTTTCACACACACACACACACACACACACACACACACATATATATATAATTATTTACTATGATAAGTAAATACCTACAGGCACTAGTGTTTCATCCTTTCGGGAATCATCAGTGGAGAGTGTCACGATTATATATATATATATATATATATATATATATATATATATATATATATATATATATTTAAAAGAGTGTAGCCATCAACAATTGTGTGTTTTTCAGACTTTTATCATATTTTTATTTTAAACCTTTTTACGAAAATATGTGAAGATAGCAAAACAAGCTTGAAACGCGTTATAAAAATATTTTAAAATAAAAATATGATAAAAGGCTGAAAAACACGCAATTGTTGATGGCTACACTCTTTTAAATATATATTTTTATCTCTCGTTGGAACTACACAATCCACACTTTAAATAAATAAATAAATATATATATATACATACATACATACGTACATGCATACATAGGTACATACATACGCACATACATACAAACATATACAACACACACATATATATCTTCATATATTCATATATATGTATATATATATATATATATATATATATATACATTAAGTTAAAATCATTTAGTAGATGAAACTCATGATTTAAAACGAGGTTATTGAGAGTGCTCAATAAAAAAAGAGCAAAATATATTATGTTTATTTATATAGACAGATATTGCATAGTCGCTACACTGAACATGCTAATGTTTCGGACAGCTGGATTGCTAAAAAAGACAAAAGCAAAGTCTCTCATCAGGCGACGCATATATATATATATATATATATATATATATATATATATATATATATATATATATATATATATATATATATACAGTATATTAAATATATATATATATACAATATATCAAATATATATATATATATAATTATATACAGTATATTAAATATATATATATATATATATATTTATATACAGTATATTAAATATATATATACAAGTATATTAAATATATCTCTATATATAAACAGTATATTAAATATATATATATACAGTATATTAAATATATATATATATTTAATATACTGTATATATATATATATATATATATATATACTGTATATTAAATTATACAAACATTATTAATTACATTTGTGCATACATGTTTATGTTAAGGTAAGATTCATAACAGAAACCAATAATGTTCGTATAAATAAACATATTATTATTATTATTATTATTAATCTTATTATTATTATTATTATTATTATTATTATTATTATTATTATTATTCTTTGCTTGTATTTGAGTGTGTATATATGTTTGTATGCACATACTTGCGTGAAAAAAAAGATAAAATGAATCATACGGCACGAGAAAAAACTGGAACAGAAAGGATCTAAAATGTCAGATGCCCACTTCCATGTTTCGTCTAATTATTACTAGTATTTTATTTATTTGTTTTATAAATAAATATTTAAATCTATTAAGCACGCTTTCAGCTTGAACGAACCATTTTCAAGCGATTTCTGTTTGTTGATCCTGTTTTTCTTTATAGATCTAAAAATCTCTCTTAGTCGTAGTCTGTAGGGATATTAGCTGTGCAGAGTTTAAAGACTATAAAACTGTCCAGTTTACCTATTGACGGATTCCACCCAGAGCGATGTTTGATCTCCAAAGGAAATAAAAAGAAAAAGAAATCGCTCGAAAAGGGCGTATTCGAGCCGAAATCCTGTTTAATATCTTTAAATATTTATTTAAAAAAAACAAATAACATTTTGCCTTTCTATGAAAAATTATATATATATATATATATATATATATATATATATATATATATATATATATATGGTGAGGCAAAAACCTTGCACATTTCCCTTTTTGAAAAGATAGACAAGGAAACCCTTCATAAAAATTTTATTGTATACTTAACAATGCTATATTATTGTCATTTTATGTAATATAAGTTTTGAAATAATATCTTTAAGATGACCCCCTTGAAGTGCAATACACTCTTGTAAGCTTATCCTAAAATTTTCCATTGCCATCTGAGTTATTTCTTCTGAAATTTCATTTATTATTTTACAAATGGCAGCTTTCAGTCCATCAGTTGTTGTTGGTTGGCGCTTGAACATCTCGCTCTTAACATAACCCCACAGAAAATAATCACGAGGTGAAAAGTCATGGGTACGCGCTGGCCATCCGATAGCACCATGCAAAGAAATCAAATGCCCTGGAAAAAAATCTCGCAAAATAAATATTGATTGTTTTGCCGTTTGTGCAGTTGTTATATCTTACTGAAACCATATCGTTGCATTTTCTCAAGATTCTTTAGTTGTGGCATGAAAAAGTTTTGCCGTATCTACACTTAACTAGCTGATGTAACTGAAGCCGTATTTTCCTCTTCCTCGAAAAATAAGGACTCCCAAACTCCAAAATTCGCAACTGCACACTACGCTGTTTCTCTCTCACTATGTAGAGGCATTTCACAAAACTCTCTATGGTTATTTTCGGACTAGTAACGAAACCTTTGCTTGTTTACAAAACCAGATAAATGAAAGTGGGCTAGAATACACAGGAACATTTTCAAGAATATCTTAAAAGCAGACAACACGAGTTTCATGGTCTCGTTCCAACAATTTTAAGCAACCATCATTTTATATGAATGAAAACTTAAATCACGTTTTAAACTTCGTCTTAAACTGCGAACAGAAAGACTCAAAGCAGCAGAACGCTTATGAGCTGAACGCTTTGCAGATCGCAAAATGAACTCTTTAACAATCTTGATGTTCCATGGGGGTCGAACGCTTCTTACTCTTCTTGGAGGTTTTCACTTGAGTGCTGAGCCGGTAGCTCAAATTTTTTGACCCAAAGAAGCACACTTGTTCTATCAGGAAAAGAGTCGCGTCTTCTCAGTTGGAACTAGTTTCTGAAATTTCTTAAGGTTGCAGTTACAGACTCTCCCTTAGTGAGAACAGTTGCCACAATAACTGCATGTTGTTTACCCGTCCAAGCCATATCTAGGCATCAAAAATTTCAATAATGCACCAGTTATTCTGCAAAACAAAATGACAGTTTATTAATAGCATAAATTTACTTAAACAAGGGGGAATACCTGCAACAGCATTGCCATAGTAAGAATTGTAAAAGTAGGGGGCTATTTTCCCCACCCTATATATATATATATATATATATATATATATATATATATATATATATATATATATATATATATATATATATATATATATATATACTAGGTGGACGCCCGGCGTTGCTCCGTCGTACAATAGCTTAAACATGATATTTTTATTTATGCAGATTGCGTATGTATTATTATAGAATCCATCATCTATTGATTTTTATATATAACTAGCGGGGGTACCCGGCGCTGCCCGGGTGTTTGGAAGTGTGTGTGTGCTGTTAAATAAAAAAGAAACCAAGTGAGGGAGGTAAAACTTGGTAGGTTCGAACCCGAAGCTGTGAGGCGAAATTTGAAAATAAAACCGGCCAGCCAGAATGAGTTACAGAAAGATGTTTGAATTTATTTAAGTAAGAACCAAATTGACATGTGCGCGCACGGAAGTCGTAGAGCGTTACGACGACGACGTAAGCAATAATTATTCAGCTAATGAGGTCAATAACCAGGTTTGTTCGTTATAAGCGAGTAAAAAAAAACAACATAAACACGAACGTTAAAACTTCAGCGGGGAGGGTAATCAAAACATCGAAAAAAACACAAAAAAACTAAGTAAGGCAAGCGAGCGATGTTAAATGTAAAAATCGAAAAAACAAAAAAGAAAACAGAAAAACGAACACGTGAAAATGGCTTAAATAAGCCTGTTTCGATATTAAAATTTAAAAAATCGGTGGGTACCCGGGTGCTTTTGGGTGTGTGGTCGGGGTGGATAAGCCAAGTAAAAAAAAAAACCCCCAAAAAACCCACAAAAACGTACGTTACGTGAAAAATGGCTTAAATAATACTGGTTCAATATTTAAATATAAAAGTCGAAAAAAAAGGCATCTCACACCACGATTCGAACCCAAAACATTTAGATAACAAACCAACGCGCTAACCAACCGAGCTAACGCGACGTACATGAAATTTAGTCAGTGCGAAAGATAGTGATTCAATATGATAGTTTGTGAATTTTCGTAGTGTTTGTCGAAAGTTTTTAGCAGCACACAAACACACATACAAACATACAAACATACATACACACATTTTCGCTTTTATATATATATAGATTAGAAATAATTTTCCTGGTAGATAAATTTGCAAATAAATAAATAAATAAAATAAAACGAATAATAATGATAATGTAGTTCATTAAATTCCGTCTGCCTTTGTTTACAATATCACGTCAGCTTATATATGGGCTTGATCATTAATGCCATGGAAACTCACTTCGGATTAATGATTAGTTTAAAAATATGTAAACGTTAGAAGATGCGTTATTGAATTCTTGGCAAAAGTGCATCGCTAATTTTTAAAAGTGTAAGCTTTACTTTTGAAAAGAATATCGTATGAGGAAACACGCACTCCAACGCTGATAAAACTGCATTAAGTATGGTTGTCACTGTGTAGAAACATACATTCTAGAGCTTTAAAGGTCGCCCATTTTTATCAATCCGTCTTCGTAACACTTTGAACTTTTTGTGTAAAAAATGGGTTCCCACAAATTAATCCGTCCAAAATTGCTATGCATTTTATATACTTTACATTATTTTCGTCGTAATTAAGGATAATGCTAATATTTTTTCATTATAGCAATTATCATTAAAAAAATAAAACGTTTACTTTATATATTTCAGATCGATTTTTCTGACAACAAAACTCCAAGTAAATTGAAGCTCAAAATGCAATGTTTAAACCTGTAGATAGTTGCTTTTATAATTGAAAAACGTGCTTTTAAGAAGTGTTCGGGGTTTATTGTACATTCATTTAAAGGTGTCACAGACTCTTGAAAATCCAGTATGTTATTGCTATACATGTTATGCGATCACTGATCAATTTTTATTATTTAAGATTCAAATGAACAGATACAGAAAGAATTAGAATACATCCTACTATAGCCTGGTTGTCACAGCTGGTGAATTTTAAAAATGCAATCTGTACGTGAGTACACATTAGAAGAACGATACTATATCTAATATGGACGCCTAACTCCAACTTTACAGAATATTACGGTGATGATTTTGCTTGATCCAATCCACCGAGACCTACCCTTCATTGTTAACCAAAGATTTGTCATCACCTTAAGAGATCCTGCACTATATTCCATTAGGACGGAAATCAGTGAATGCAATGCTGTCCCTGTTTCAAGAAATAGGTGATAGAGAGGGCAACATATCATACTCTAGTTCCAGCTATAGAAGGAAAGGACCGATGAAGCCAGGAAACAGGCTGAAATGTTGCCTCTGCGATGCTGCCAACAGACCAGGAGCAGAAACCCACTATTTCCAAAACTGTCCTTTTATGCCACTCTCAGACAGAAAATTCCTTCGGTTTAAAAGTGGAGATATCGAAATCCTATCAGAAACTGAGGAAGATGATTTTTTTACACAGTGATCACCACTTATCAAGGCCCGGAAGCCACTCAGGGATAAGGGTTATTGCAAGTACATTACGTTAGTGTGGAGATTTTATGAAGTGTTTACTTAAGGGGCGGTTCATTAGGAATTTGTGACCGTTTGACTTTAACACATCCAAGTTGTAGTCCGGTGGGAAGCAGGCAGACGGAACAGAGTTCCACAGGCGTGCAGTTCTAAGAAAATAGCTTTGTTCATGGAATCCGCGTTTTGATTTAGGCACAGATAAAGACTTTGAGTGTTATAGTTCCGACAATAGGATAATTCAAATTAAAATACCCGAGAGTCCTAAAATCAACAGAGTAGACATCATATCGTCACTGTGTATGGAGGTAGAAGTAAAGAAAGAGGATACAGACGTTACACTAGACACCGGTATAGAAAGTAACCTAATTAGAAAGAGTGAAGCAAGACGTCTCAAACTAAATATCTTACCTACCACCCACAAAGCCAACATTACAGATGGTGTCCCCCTATAGAAATAACAGGTGAGGTTCACTTTAATGTTTCCAGAAAATGTCCAATCACAAAACAAACACACTCCTTTCGTTTCGATGGGCTTGTGGTAAAAGATTTAACTTGTGCAATTTTGGGCTGTATGCAATTCATGGGCAGAAATGATATTTACCTTCGTGCAAACACAAATTGTGTATGCCTTGGAGATTGCTGCAATTTCAAATGCATAAGCATAAAAAGATGCGCTAATGTTAGAGCAGCAACCACATTATGCGTCCCACGTCAAACCTGCTTATTACCTGGCTCAGATATAACTTTAACAATACCACCAGAATACCGAAGTGAAACAATTTCCGTGGAGCCCAGACACAATGATAACCATAATGACTGGATCCAATGTAAAATAATCAAACCAGAATACGACAAAATAACCTACACAAACAATTTAACCACACCTGTCCTTATCAATCGGCAGGAACAAATATGCCAGATACGCTATACTACTTAGATGCCTCTCACACGTGATACGCCAAAGCCAACTCCACTGATTCTGGCCTCTGAGCAATCGGATATATCAGCAGAAATTTCTGTGGACCCTTCAAACATCCCCAATCAATGAAAAGTCCACCTTCCACGAGACAAATGAAAAGTACAGCCAAGTGTTTTCACCATCACTAGGATGCTACAACTGAAAAGCTGGTAAATTTCAACATAGAATTAATATGAGTACATCACTACCACCACAAAGAAAGGGGCGCATCCATATGTACAACCGAGCGAACCTAGAACTCCTCCAAACGAAAATTGACAAACTATATTAGCAAGGTATCTTCGTGCGACCAGAAGACATAAACATTTCCGCAGAATATGTAAGTTCTTCATTTCTCGTTGCGAAATCTTCAGGAGGCCATCGACTAGTAACTGCATTTACCGAATTGGGCTAATATATTAAACCGCAACCTGCTCTCATGCCTAAAGTTGACGATGTCATCAAACATATCGCTCAGTTCAAATATATCATCAAATGTGATTTGAAACCAGCATATTTTCAGATATCCTTGGCCAAATCATCAATGAAATATGTAGGTACTTGCACACCAGTACATGGAGTATATGTCTATACAAGAGTGGCAATGGGTCTCACAGGCTCTGAATCCACTTTAGAACAATTAATGTCCAAATTATTCAGCGATTTGATGATTAAAGGATCGGTGGTAAAATTGGCCGATGATCTATATATCGGTGCCAAAAGACCCATGGAGCTAAACAATGTATGGTGTTACTAACACTTCATGAGAAATCCTAGATTGGTAATGGACCAGGGGAACGCTCAAAGCTACAAGCCATCGACTGAATATTTTGGCTATCTCTGATCCCCCTGGAACCATCAAAAACATGATATCATTCATAGGATCCTACAAGTTCCTGAGTAAAGCCATACCTAAGCACTCGGATTGTTTAGCACCTCTGGATAAATCTGCGCAACAGGTTCATCAAATGACAGAATCCGATGGACGTCAAACCTGGAGGAGGCATTCTTCAAAGCAAAAGAAGATCTAAAGCAAGCAAAAATCCTGACCTTGCCTAGAAGAGAGAACCAACTACAAATACTTACAGACGCATCCACGCCTTCTGCTGGCTTAGCAGCATCCCTTTTCGTCTTGAGAGGAGACAAAGCTCATCTCACAGGTTTATTCAACGCTCGTAAAACATCTACCCAATCAGGTTGGCTAGCCTGTGAATTGGAAGCTCTGTGGATTGTTTCAGCTATCAAGCACTTCAGTCCATATATAATTCAACCAGAACACGTTACCATGTTGCGCTGTACATACCACCAGAATACCGAAGTGAAACAATTTCCGTGGAGCCCAGACACAATGATAACCATAATGACTGGATCCAATGTAAAATAATCAAACCAGAATACGACAAAATAACCTACACAAACAATTTAACCACACCTGTCCTTATCAATCGGCAGGAACAAATATGCTGCCCCTGTGTACAAGAATACGATAAACTCCAACGTGCTACATTCTCTCGAGCTCTAGAGTCACAACGTCTCTGAGCGTTATCTCTCGATATCTGTTAAATTATCTCATATACCAGGGAAAAATAATATATCAGATTATGCTAGCCGGAACGCTATTCATTGCAAGGAAAAATGCCAAATTTGTAAATTTATCAACGCGCTAGAGACATCAGTAATCAGAGAAATCACTGTAAAAGATATATTAGCTGGTCATTGTCCGATCCCATACATGACTCGTAACGCATGGATCTAGGCTCAATAAGACTGTCCGGACGTACAACAAGTGTATAGGCTATTACGCGATGGCATAACTCCATCTAAGAAGAAGAAATGTTTAACTACTATTAAAAGGTGTTTACAACATTTTAAACTCTAATCACCCCGGCAGATGGGTTAATCATAGTTACACAGGAAGAATCCCTGCGCCCAGCTAGACAGAGAATCGTTATTCTCCAAGGAGTATTAGATCGACTAAAAGTCGATCTACACTTACAACTTCACCATGCCAGTAAACGCCAGTTAAAGCAGATTTTTAATATAGGATTCTATGCACTAGATGTGGACAAGGCCATCAGTCGTACCATAGATAGTTGCCACACCTGCATGTCACTAAAGCAGATACCAAGCCAATTCAAGAAAAATCCTCAACAAAACCATCAGAAAAAATTGGGAGCTGGTAAGCTGGTTATGTAAAACGTGAAGGACAACTAGTATTATTGGTTCGAGAAAATGTTTCTGTCCTAACACATGCAAAATTACTATTATCAGAAAGCAGCCAATCTCAAAAAGATGGTTTAATCAAAACCATATCGAGGTTCTGTCTCCCGTCGGGTGATGAAATAAAGATCAGGATTGATGGCGCTTTTGGATTTCAAGCCCTATTCACAGACAGTTTACTGGGATCATTCCGTATTAAAATAGAGATTGGAGAGATAAAGAACTGTAACAAAAATCCAATTAGTGAACGCTCAGTATCAGAATTTCATACGAAATTATGCAAATTAAAACCATCCGGCGGTAAGATAACGGATACTGAGTTGGCCGTGATAATATCTAATATGAATAGTAGAGTTAGAGAAAACGGCTACTCTTCTCTAGAAGTTTGGAAAATAAGAGACCAAACCACTGGAGAGAAACTACCGATAGAAGAAAAACATCTGATTAAAGAAAATACCAAAATAGGTTAAAAAGTCACGAGGCATCAGCTAAATATAAAGGCCGAGGCAAAACTACTGAGATAAAGATCGACGTCAAAGTTGAGGAGATTGTCTATTCATACCAAGATAGGGTGAAAACTAACGCCCGAAGTAGATATATGGTGATAGAAGTTGGGGATCATTATTGTACTGTGCATAAGTTCACGGATAGACAGTTTAGGGGGAAAAGATACAAAGTGAAGAAATGTGATATTATCAAAGTTGAACAACACCATAACCATTCCATCACCGATCAAAACGGAAGTGAAAATGAAATAAATATCCCTAAATATATCGAACCCAATTCATCATTCAATGAATAATCGGACTCAACTAAACATAGATGACAATACAATCTGTATGGACCCGATAGAAGAAAGCCCTCAGAGTATAGTTCCTGATGAAATTAGTGATCTGCGTCGATCTTCACGCATCCGAAGACGTCCAAGATTTTTAGAAGAGAACTATGTGATGTATAGTAACTCTGATTAAGTTCTATTCAGACATCGCACCCACACAACTTGAGGGGGGGGAGAATGGAGAAAAAAGGACTCCGTCACTGCTTAGTGACCATTCAGCGTAGGAATATGTATCCTGTTGAGATGCTCTCCGGTTACATACGAACTACATACATATATAAAGCCGTCAACACTACCTACGAGCAGTGTTTTATTCATCTCTGTTAACTATTCGGCGCTTTATCTCTGACGGGATCGTTTTCTTACGTGGATTATTGTTGTCATCTGCTTTACCCAGAAAAAGCACCTTAAAGCCACACACGCTGGAAGTTGTTAGAACGGTATAACAAGTGCTTTGCAGCCGAAGAAACTTACTTCGAAGGACACTAGATATTCATGTGTGTACTATCAATGAAAGTGCCCATACGAAAAAAGTCAGGAAACTTATTGAAGACACCTCACACACACACACACACACACGCACACACACACACACACACACATATATATATATATATATATATATATATATATATATATATACTTCTACAGTATATCATTCACAATTATTCATGAATATACATAATTCAAATTGCATTGTTCCACAGCGCAACATGGTAATACACACCAGGAATTACTAATTAATTAAATACAAATGCAAATTACATCGCCTAAGATGTTATGTGGAAACACGCCAAGCAATTTGATGACTACTTTAGAAGCTGAAGGACAGGATAAGGGCAGAATAAAATAGTGACATGAAACAACGTCTTAATGATATCATCACCAACTTTGAACATTGATTACGATTCCTTTTACGTTATCAAACCCAACCTCAACCTATCGGACCATGATCTTACTGAACACCAAAAAGAACACATAAACCGCTAACTGAATTGTTACCTTTTTTTATCCATTCAACCACAAAAACGAAAAACAAGCAGGAATAAAATTACTTTACGAAAATATAAATAAACTTAGACCAGAAAATTAAATCACATACGCTGATGTTAGTGATATCCTAAAAAGAGAATCCATAAATTCCACTACGGTAACAAACAAAAATCAAGTTTAACTTCAACCAAAACATAAAACAGCGTTATTTCTCACCCCACTACCACAATATCACGATAAAACCGACAAAACAAACATATTTGTAGTATCTCTCTCCCCCCCTCTCTCTCTCTCTCTCTCTCTCTATATATATATATATATATATATATATATATATATATACATGTGAATGTGTCTGTTAAAACACTTCTTACCCTATATACTCAACGAATTTTATAACTGCATACTTGAAATTAGTTATATAGGGCATTTAGGTATGTGAAAAACTTTTTAATTGATTTTCATCCAGATAAAAGTCCTTCTAAGTAGTAAAAATTGACAAAGTTGTACGTGGGCGGGTATCGGATTTGTATCTGCTTGTTCACTGTTTCAGGAATCCGCAAGCAGGAATCGTTCACGTAACAGATTATTTATGTTAAGCATGAGTTTGTTTCGAAAACACTTTTTAAAGGTCGTGTCACGCTGGCATAATGGTTTTCCCTATCTTTAGATTTTGGTTTCGATCTCAGTTTTAATATTTTTTTTTACTGATAAGAAGTGAAGAATTTAGAAAAAAAACATATACATGTCTCAGTCTCTGAATTAAAATAAAATATTTATGCATATTTTACGACCGGAAACTTCAATCTGTCCTCGAAGTCTAGACAAAATTCAAAAACATCCAACAGACACATTACCGTCAATTATGTTCACAACGAAAATCACCAACTTTTCAAAATTATTGGATAGTATAAGCCCAGTTTTCTATCTAGGACCATTAAATATGTAGACCTACTAATCACGTGAAGTCACCTCACGAGTCGTTTTCCTGAAAAAAGTATGAAATGGACTTATTAGCCGATATTTAGATATTTACAAAGTAATGTCAATGCCAAATCAAGATATGAACTATTAAAAATCCTAAAATACGAAACAATCTGACAATAAAAATATCGCCTGCGTCGATTTATAAGGCTTGTTCATCATTCGTACTTGTTAAAAAAAAACTATAGATATAATACTTGATTTTATTTATTACCTCCCCTTTTCCCTTCCACATAAAATAAATAATTATTATTAGTCTGCACCAGCGACGTCCATTTCCATGAGTACAAAGGCATAATCTACATTCAAATAGATGGAGTCCTTATGGGATCGATTCCCTGACAGATTTTCGGCAAACTCTATATAAGTGACCTAGAAAACAAAACATTAAACAGCACAAGTATCTACTTGTTGTAGTCGATAATAAGTAGGTAGTACAAACACTTAAGAACATTTTCCAAATAACTCTATTCTCGGGCAACTTCTTTGACGTAAGCCTTCAATTAAAGTTCGAGCACATTTCTAGAAAATTGTGAAATTAAATGGATGCTCAAAAATATAGCCACCAGGTGTCATATATCACAGTGTTATGTTTTTGGCGTTTAGGGCTTGTTGGCTTAAACTGGATAAGCTTGAAATTGTTAGCATAAGAGACACCAGATTAATCCCCAATCATTATTTCCTTGGCGATCGTTAAACTTCATAGTTTTTTTTTAATGTGGATGAAAGTTGATGACGTCCGTACGTACACAAAATTCGTCAGCGTATTATTTTATAGACTAGAATTTTACCTCGTTCAAAACAAGCAAAAGTTATAGGCCGTTGACTAAGGATGAATGCTTGATGCTAAATTTATGTTTGAAGGTGATTAAATTTGTGATCATTTTTTATTAAATACTTATTCCTATTTAGTCATAGCTATGAATCGGACAAATGCCATACCAGTTCTCTACGCCTTAGTATAACATAGCTCTATACATAATTTAATCCAGAACGCTTCAGTAGTTACCGAGGAAACTTGTAGGGTAAATGTGGTATTTTGGTCTCTAATCTCTAGTAATCCCTATTAACCCTTCACTATTCATGGAATGGATACCATCGTCATTATTTTACTACGCAACATAATACCAAACATCTACACAAAATTGCAGCTGGATTCATTTAGTAGTTTCCTAGAAGACTTCTAGAGAAAATGTGATTTTATTGCGATTAATTCATAGGTATTCATATTAATCCGTAACTGTGGATCAATTAGCTGCCTTAATACTTACTTCGGTCCATCTTATCATAACAAAGGTCAATACTTAATTTCAGCCAGATCGGCTCAGTAGTTTCCGAGAAGACCTCTAGAGAAAATGTGATTTTATTGCGACTTATTCTTAGGTATTCCTATTAATCCATAGCTGTGCATCAAATAGCGGCCCTGATACTTACTTCGATCCATCTTATAACAATGGTCAATACTTAATTTCAGCCAGATTGGCCCAGTAGTTCCCGAGAAGACCTCTAGAGCTAATGTGATTTTATTGCGACTAATTCTTAGGTATTCCTATTAATCCCTATATATGCATCAAATAGCTGCCTTAATACTTACTTCGATTCATCTTATAACAATGGTCAATACTTAATTTCAGCCAGATCGGACTTGTAGTTTCCAGGAGAACTTCTAGAGTAAATGTAGTATAATGCTGCCAAGTCCCTAATGATCACTAATTTGCTGCACCGTATTATAGCAAAGATTTATAAGAAAAACCTATCCAGATCCTTTCCAGGAATGAGTAGAACGAACAGACAGACAGACAGACTATGAGATATATAACATAGATTAGCAAATAATATAGCAGCCATATAATATAGATTTGAAGTAAGGCTGACGGATAATTTCGTCTCGTTTTCGATCGCACACTTGTTTTTTTTGTTTTTTTTTCGGTTGAATATCATTTTGTTAAAGATACTTCTTCATGTGGCCAAATTGATTCATCGCTGGTTCACGTGTCCTCCTCGTTTCCTTGCAAATTACACCATAGCTGTTTTACCACTCGTCCGTCAAAATCGATATTCAATCTATTAGTCTTGCATTATCTTCGCCAATCGATCGGGTTCTCTTCTCGTTTGGCCACGGTGGTCGCATGTTGGGGTCGATGGTAAAATAATCAGAGAATCTGCTTGCAACATCTGTTTTAAATCGAAATGGCGGAGAAGGTAATCGACTGAAAGAAATTTCACCAGATCTTTTTACGTTGGAAGATCCGTCGATTACGTCTGTCAAACTTATGTTTAAAGTCACGTGTTTTTTTTTTCCTGTCCGTCCACTCTATCTGCCTGTAAAACCTATGATTAAAATAATATGTTTTGTCTGTCATTCCATTCCGTCTGTCCGTACAACTTATATTTAAAATAACACGTTTAGTCTGTCTGTCCAGTCCGTTTGTCTGTCAAGCATATAGAAATCACATGTTTTGTCTGTCTGCCCAATTCGTCTGTCTGTAAGATTGTTGAATTTTTTTTTTTTTTTATTATTAGCGATTCCGTACTAATTAATTTTTTTCGCTCCCTGAACGTTTTTATTATGATAAAGGAGTTATTTGCCCTTTGTTTACATTTTTTCACACACATCTTAAATAATATATATATGTGTGTGTGTGTGTGTGTGTGTGTGTGTGAGGCATGTATACAATGAACGTGGGTATATAATGGGTTTCTTCGTGTAGTCTTGTCGCATGATTACAGTAATATGATCCGTCTGCCTGGCCATTCCGTCTGTCCGTACAACTTACATTTAAAATAACATGTTTAGTCTGTCCGTCCAGCTCGTTTGTCTGTAAAATTTATTATTGAAATCACATGTTTTGTCTGTCCGTCCAATCTGTCCTTCTGTTAAACTTTGAAGTAACATATTTGTCTGTCCGTGCATTCTATCTGTCCGTACAACTTATGTTTCAAATAACATATTTTGTCTGTCCGCCTAGCCCGTTTGTCTGTTAAACTTATAATTGAAACCACACGCTTTTTTTCTGTCCGTCTCATCCGCCTTTTTGTATGATTAAAATAATGCTTTTTGTCTGGCATTTCGTTTATCCGTACAAATATGTTTCAAATAACATATTTGGTCTGTCCGTCCAACATGGTTGTCTGTGAAACTTATGATTCTTTAATCTTGTTTTTTTTTTATTTTCGAATTTCTTTCCTCAGGATTTCAGTATTTCTATTATTAGGACGGTTATTTGCATAATGAGTGTTTTTCGCAGAACGTTGCAGTCAATGAAACCTTTGAAATTCTTCAGATGTATCTTCGTAAACTCTGTAATGTTTCCCTTGAACACGCGAATCAACAAAGAATTTATTAAACTCACATGATAAAATGCTCTCGCTCTGTTATATAGATAGGGTAGACCGACGATGAATAAAACAACAAAGTGATACAACATATATACTGCCTGACGATCAGCTTCTAACCAGACATACTATAGCATTTAAATACCTTGTGGATTTGGCCTTTTGGCCAAGATCAAAGTGTAGCATCTGTTCCGGCAGATACTGCAAGCTATGACTAGCTATGACTAGCAAAGACCAGATGTGGGGGCAACCCCACATGCCTGACCTTTAACCAGCTCCCATTTCCCACCTCTCGGAAGCTGGTCCCCTTTTTCCCTTCCCCCTCCCTTCACTCCTCACATTAAAACTTGGCCTTGTGCCTTATTTGCTCGGTGGGGGAGCAAATAAATACCATCTGTTCCGGCAGATACTGCACTTAAGATAATTTGTACCAGTCAATGGAGGGGAAACCCTCTATACTGGGACAATTATTATTTTTGGTAACCAGAGTGACCCCTTTTAGGGGAGCTGGTTTTTACCTCATATTAAAAACGGCCTTGTGCCTAATTTGCTCAGTGGGGGAGCAAATAAATACCATCTGTTCCGGCAGATACTGCAGCAAAGACCAGATGTGGGGGCAACCCCACATACCTGACCTTTAACCAGCTCCCATTTCCCACCTCTCGGGAGCTGGTCCCCTTTTTCCCTTTCCCCTCTCTTCACTCCTCACATTAAAAATTGGCCTTGTGCCTAATTTGCTCGGTGGGGGAGCAAATAAATACCATCTGTTCCGGCAGATACTGCAAGCTATGACTAGCTAGGACTAGCTATGACTAGCAAAGACCAAATGTGGGGGCAACCCCACATGCCTGACCTTTAACCAGCTCCCATTTCCCACCTCTCGGGAGCTGGTCCCCCCTTTCCCTTCCCCCTCCCTTAACTCCTCACATTAAAAATTGGCCTTGTGCCTTATTTGCTCGGTGGGGGAGCAAATAAATACCATCTGTTCCGGCAGAGCCTGCAAGCTATGACTAGCTAGGACTAGCTATGACTAGCAAAGACCAGATGTGGGGGCAACCCCACATGCCTGACCTTTAACCAGCTCCCATTTCCCACCTCTCGGGAGCTGGTCCCCCTTTTTCCCTTCCCCCTCCCTTCACTCCTCACATTAAAAATTGGCCTTGTGCCTAATTTGCTCGGTGGGGGAGCAAATAAATGCCATCTGTTCCGGCAGATACTGCAAGCTATGACTAGCTATGACTAGCAAAGACCACATGTGGGGGCAACCCCACATGCTTGACCTTTAACCAGCTCCCATTTCCCACCTCTCGGAAGCTGGTCCCCTTTTCCCCTTCCCCCTCCCTTCACTCCTCAGATTAAAAATAGGCCTTGTGCCTAATTTGCTCGGTGGGGGAACAAATAAATACCATCTGTTCCGGCAGAGCCTGCAAGCTATGACTAGCTATGACTAGCTATGACTAGCAAAGACCAGATGTGGGGGCAACCCCACATGCCTGACCTTTAACCAGCTCCCATTTCCCACCTCTCGGGAGCTGGTCCCCTTTTTCCCTTCCCCCTCCCTTCACTCCTCACATTAAAAATCGGCCTTGTGCCTAATTTGCTCGGTGGGGGAGCAAATAAATACCATCTGTTCCGGCAAATACTGCAAGCAAAGACCAGATGTGGGGGCAACCCCACATACCTGACCTTTAACACGCTCCCATTTCCCACCTCTCGGGAGCTGGTCCCCTTTTTCCTTTCCCCCTCCCTTCACTCCTCACATTAAAAATCGGCCTTGTGCCTAATTTGCCCGGTGGGGGAGCAAATAAATACCATCTGTTCCGGCAGATACTGCAAGCAAAGACCATATGTGGGGGCAACCCCACATATAAGACCTTGGTCAATGTAGGGGCAACCCTTCATACCCATTGTCACTACCCAGCTCCCCTACTCCCCGGGGAGTTGGCCCCCATTCCCCCTTCACTCCTCACATTAAAAATCGGCCTTGTGCCTAATTTGCGCGGTGGGGGAGCAAATAAATACCATCTGTTCCGGCAGATACTGCAAGCAAAGACCATATGTGAGGGCGACCTCACATATAAGACCTTGGTCAATGTAGGGGCAACCCTTCATACCAATTGTCACTATCCAGCTCCCTTACTCCCGGGGAGTTGGTCCCCATTTCCCCTTCACTCCTCATTTTAAAAATCGGCATTGTGCCTAATTTGCTCGGTGGGGGAGCAAATAAATACCATCTGTTCCGGCAGATACTGCAAGCAAAGACCAGATGTGGGGGCAACCCCACATACCTGACCTTTAACCAGCTCCCATAGACAACCGCAATAGCTTCGCTATCCAGATATACTTTATCAACCTTTTACTGTTTTATAGTTTTTCAAAGATAATCCAATCCTTCCACGTGATGATAGTATACGAGACGTCACTTTATTCTGTCTAAATTTAATCTTCTGAACTGAGCAAAACTATATTTAAACATAACTTTCTTTAAGACTCACATTGCACATCGATTGTGTCCTTTTCATATAATAACTCTCCATGCAACACATGGCCTTAACCCTAACTTATCAGGTTTCTTTCCAGATGTTAAACAAGATACACATGTCCGGTAACTTCTTATCTGCTTAGTAATGGCAGAAAATCCCTAACTTTTACAATTACACTCGGAGTTATTTACTCTAATGGTATCACCATAAAAGCAAACTTTCTCGACAACATTAATAGCTTTCCGATCCAGCTATACTTTATCAGCATTTTGCCGTTTTACAGTTTACCAAGTAATCTATTCTTTTTACGTGACCATACCATCGCGGTCTACTTATTTAGACACATCTTACTATACTATCAAGATTTTATCTTCCTTTGAATTAATAAGGACCAAAGTTATATTTAAGACTCAAATTACACAAATCTATATATATAAGAGCAAAAATGTGCGTGTTTATGTATGTATGTATGTATGTACGTTTTTTTGTGTAAGTTCGCAAAAGGCTTTTTTCCAGGAAGCGATCGGTCGGCTCACTCCTTCTTAAAACTTTTTATATGATGTCTAAATGATAATATCTACGAGTTAAGAACGGGGATCACCTGTTTATTTAATTTGCCCGACTTTGTAAAGCTAAATATTCCACATTTTTGGATCGCCTCATGTGGATTCGGCTTTTTCGTATAAAAGCGAGACTAAGCTTAACACATTGTTTCACGGCGCGATGGCTGGAACGTCCAAAAGTAATCAGCTTTAATCAATGCGAACTTTCTCCTTAGACAATTGCTATTCAATTTGAACGAACCCCTTTCTTTTTATGGGGAGCTGATTCCCCCCCCCCTCCCAAAAAAACATCTTGGGGGACTGCTCCGCAGTAAATTAAAAAACTGCCCCGCAGTGAAAGTTGACCTGAATAAGTACGGGCACCTGCCAATTCTTAATACTTAAATAAATTCAAACATCTTTCCGTTACTATTTTCTTGCTGACCGAACGGTTAACGTCGCACGTTTTTTTTTTCACAATTTGCTTTTCAAACTTCGCCTAAAGGCTTCGGGTTCGATCCTTCTTACTTACCTTCCGAACTTTTTTAACCCCCCCTCCCGACACAAACAACCGGGCAAGAAGTCTTCGCTTATTCTTTTGTTTTGATTTACCCAAAACCACACACACCTCTAAATACCCGGGCAACGCCGGGTACCCCTGTTACATAAGGGAGGGAGAAGAAACGGATTTGGACTTGGACACTTTACTTGAGGGATACTGGTACCCTGGTGATGACGTGTCCATTTTACTAATGAAGAGAAAAAGTTTACGACGATGAGAGAGATATTACAAGTGTTAAGAGACGAGAGAACGGGACCCAAGATCCCTTAAACCGTTTGACTGGTGGTTAGGACACTTGTTGAGGATGTATGTGTTTATATATAGAAGTTCATACCTGGTTCCGCTGCTCTGGGAGAGTCTTCATCTGGGTGGAGCTCTCTTGCTGTTTTCGCCAGAATACACAAGATGAAGACAGATGTTGGGTTTTCAACCTTTTATTCTCCCAGGCATGATCTGCAGATGTCGCCATCGATGGTCTCCACTGTGGGTACCTACCACGTCCCACGTCTGGGGCGCGCATCTCCCCCCTTACTTAGGAGAGAACCATTTTAGACCTCTGCTCGGCTTGGCATTTTCTGAGAGACTCAACGTTTCATCAACCTTGCCACGTAGCATCACATGACATCCGGTTAGATGAAACGTCACTTCCTGCAACGTGGATTAACTACAAAAATATCTCTCTGACCTCCTCCCACCCTCTCCCTCTCTCTCTCGATCTACTATCTAATAGAGACAGAGAGAGAGAAAATAGAGAGAGTATGAAAGAGCCAGAGAGAGAGAGAGGAGAGATGCTCTTTAACACCCCCGCTAGTCCATAATATAAATCACACCTGTCTGTTCAAATGTATGTATGTATGTCTGCCCAAAACTTTCGACAGAGGGGGTATTCACGAGATCGGTATCGTTTTGAAGCTCGACCCTTCGAATCACAAATATCGAAAAATTTGCTAAAAACATTAATTCCTTCACTCTCGACTGCGTATTTTCTACAATTAGGGGGTGCTTTTTTCGCCGATATTTTTGAAAGTCATCTCCTCTTTTCGATTGACTAGTCTTAATTTAAACCTTCCTCCCTTCCGCGTTGGCGATGGATGGATGCACTTTTTTTCACATTCTTTTCCTCTTTCGAGCCTGCCTGCCTACTACCATTTTTTTTAGCTCAACACACACCTCCAAACACCCGAGCAACGCCGGGATCCCAGGCTAATATATCATATAGATATCATATCAGTCTCGAATCATATTCTCGACAATCACAGGTACGGATTCACGTCCATACATCCTCACACTACGTTCACGTGCCTTATAGACCATTATTTTGTTCGACAGAGATAACGCTGTGCTAGTTAGTGATGGCATAAACAATCAATTCTTAGAATCTGCTTCACTCTGTAAACTATAGTTATTAGCTAAATAACAAAACTTCTCGACAAACGTAACGTCTTCGCCATCAAGATATATTAATCAACTTTGATTTATAAACTCTACTGACAGTTTTGTAAAAATAATTATACGTTTGACAAAAATAAAAAAAAATAAAATAAAATAATTACGTGTCCTACGAAATGTTGAAATTTAATCTAATAAATTTTGGTCACAGACAGTTTATTTAGCAATTTATTTAGCTATTTAGTAATAGCTAGGGCTGTGACAACAGCATATTCTTTTCATTGTTTTGACTCTTGAGTATATATTTTTATATATCTTACATTTTTTTATAAAGACAGATGTGATTCTCGGTTTATTAAGTGTGTCTAACTGTGTCGGATATATGCTCGAGAGTCCAAAGAATGTAAAGAATATTCTATTTTCACAGTCCTAGTAGTAGCAGAGTATACTGACCTTAATCCTCCCATTTCCAACGTTTGTAATTAGACTTTGAGCTGCTCCGGTATTCACTCTAATGGTATACCAAAGAAACAAAATTTCTCGACAATTTTAATAGATTCCTCATCGAAATATACTTTATCAACATTTTGCCGTTGTACAATTCTACAAAAGAATCTATACTTTCAACGTGGCAATGTCATCAGAGTGTACGCCTTAGCAAACATTTTTCTATTCTGTCACGGTCTTATCTTATTCTGAGTTCATCAGGACTAAGAGTGTCTTCAAAACTCAAATTACAGGTATATCATATCAGTGTCATATTGTTTCTCTCCATATCACTCGTGATCTCAGCAATCACGGCTACGGGTTTACGTCCTCACACTATGAACACATGGCTTATATATTCTTAAATTGTTCGAGAGTGATGAAGCTATGCTGGATAGTGATGGCATAAGTTCAGTGAATCTGCTCAATCTGATGATATCAACCAATTGCCTAATGTTGAACAACCTCCCGGTAGTTCGGTAACGAATATAGACACCATCAGGCCCCCCAAATGCCATCCGAAAGATCATGGTGAAATACAACGCAAAGAGTGTGGGTGCTGGAATGTCTCCCTGCTTAACACCATTTTCTACTGAGATAGGATCATCCAGCTTTCCCCCAACGTTGATCATAGCCTTCATATCATCGGGAAAGAACTTTAAGATGGTTACAAACTTGTCAGGACAGCCAAGCTTTTTCAGACTCTCCCACAAAGCATCTCTATCGACTGTATCAAGCGCCATAATTAAATATATGAATACCTGATACAGTCCCTTTTGCTGTTCTATACATTTCTCCTGCAGTTGCCTGGCTGTAAAAATCATATCCACTGTCCCTCGACAACTTCTAAAATCACACTGCGGCTCAGGCAAAACATCGTCAGCAATATGCTCCAGCATTCTGTCTAGCACGATCCTACAGAGCACCTTACCGACTACTGACAGCAAAGAGATGTCCCGATAGTTTCCACATTCATCTCTGCTACCCTTCCCCTTCTATAGCACTACCATCAATGCATCCAGCCAATCCTGCGAAATACAGTTACCCCGCCAAGCAGTCTGCAACAATTCCGCTAAGCGTTGCATCATCTTTGGTCCAGAACATTTAAAAGTATCCGCATGCGAACGATTCGGGTCAGGTGACTTTCCATTGTTCAGCTTATGGACAACTGTTTCAACCTCCTGGAGAGAAGGAACCTCTTCCAAGATATCCTTGACTGGATTGCTAGTAATCGACTTAACAAACTCCAGATCAACGTAAGAAGGTCTGTTCAGGAGGTCATGGAAATGCTTCTTCCATCCATGAAGAATGTCGGTAGGGTCTCGAAGAAGATCCCCACCATGTTTCGAGCGCAGAAGAGTGATAGGTGATCTTGATGGTCCGTAAACCGCGCACAGTAGGCTGTATAAGACATTGGTGTTGTTCGAATCCGAGGCGAGCTGTATTCCCTCAGCTTTCTGCCTCCACCATTCATCCTGCATGTTACGCAACCTCCTCTGCACCTCGTGCTTGATTGCGTTAAACTTGTCCCTCAATCGATCTTGCTCACCATCCGTCAAACCCGAGATAAGCGTGCAATGCAAGTATTTACAAAATCAATCTCTTCCATTACCTTAGCTAGTTTCTCTCTCACAATATTGCCCCTTAGACGGAAAACATTGTCGCTTTGGCTAGCCACACTAGCTCCCCTCATCTTGGGCTTCACAACACACTTAATCTTTGCACGGACCAACCGATGGTCGGTCCAGCACTCTGCACCCCGCATGACAGGAACATTACAAATATCCCTAATCTCACGTTTTCTGACTAACACATAGTCTATCAAGTGCCATTGTTTGGAACCAGGATGCATCCAGGTCGTCTTGTATTTGTCCTTCTGCTGGAACACAGTGTTATCGATTTTAAAACCCACCTCTGAACAAAACTACAACATCAGACCATTGCTATTACACTTGCCCACTCCCTGTTTACCCAACACATCCCAGGTCTCAAAATCTCTTCTCACCCTAGCATTAAAATCTCCAAAAATGAAGATCTTATCAGCAAAGGGAATGCATCTAACTACACTGCACAAAGCAAGGTAGAAAGCAACCTTTTCATCTTCTGTTGCATCCATAGTGGGTGCATAGCCACTCAAAAAAGTTGTATAACGACCATTTACCAGAGGTAACATCATAGTCATGATCCGGTCACTCACACCACAGGGAAGTTCTTCCAGGCTAGAAAGAATGTATGCCTTTATAGTAAAAGCCACGCCTGATTCCCTCTTACATCCATCCGCTCTACCACTACAGAAAATGGTGTAGGCCCCAGCCAACTCAGAAACCTGTCCCTCATCAGCCAGCCTGGTCTCAGACAGAGCAACTATGTCCATGGCATAACGTTGAAGTTCCTTAGATACAAGAGCAGATCTATGCTCTGGACGTGTTATTGCTGACGGCAAGTCAAGCAACGTCCGCACATACCAACAGCCGATGATCATTGTCATATATTTACCCGCAGTAGCATAATGATGATCGGGTCCGGGCTGTGGAGCCCTGAAACACCTGCCAGGCCAGGCCCTGGAAATTTCAGTTCCCTTATTGCCATTTACGTTTATAATCATATTTTCCAACTTCATTGAATGTTTTTCCGTTTTAGGTTACAGCCAGCCTTTTTTGCTATAAAAATACACGAGATGGTAAAAAGTGTATCTAATTTATATCGAGCATGCCTGTGCATGAGAATTGTTATAGTGGGGAAAGACTTCCTTCCACTCTCTAAACAACTGCCACATTGATCCAAAAAGAAGAGCAAGTCAACATCATTGGATGCAGCAGTAACCGCAGGTTTTATATCAGAGTTTTCCTTCTCCTAGGGAGGTTGCATTCACCTCTCCACCCACCATGACATTTGGTCCATGACTGGAACTTAGGTTGCTGGACATATTCCACATGCAAATGCGTCATATATGCCGCAGCTTACAGGGCCCAAGCTCCTCTGGAGGTTTCTGTCAGGGTTACCTCAACCTTAGCCTTTGGTTAAATAACCTTGGCCCACAAAGTAGTGCAGGTCCAGTTATACAGCGCAGGACACTCGGCGTTAATTAGAGCCCCGTCTGCGTTGCAGTGGTCACGACGTGTACGTGGGGTTGATTTGTCTGGGAGAAGCACAGAAAGACGCTAAGAAATATGTGTGCTTTTAACACACGTCCACTCAAGATCTTGACCACATGTATATATATATATATATATATGTGTATATATATATATATATGTGTGTGCGTGTGTGTGTGTGTGTGTGTATAGTTATATATGAGCAAACAGTTAATAAAACATGTTAAAAACACTTTGAAAAAGAGTTAAAACATATTTAATCTGAAAAAGAAAAAACTTGATAAGTGGATAGTCCTTACTCCGCGGAGTTTCGAAGAAATACTTTCCTTCTCATCATTAGCAAAATGCGGGATCGGATTTTGTATACAAATTGTAATTTTAATTTTTATTTTAAATATATATATATATATATATATATATATATATATATATATACATACAAATATATACACACATACATATATAGGTATTTGAACAATGTCACAACATTGTTAATTCACTACCCCTACATACACACACACACACACACACACACACATATATATATATATATACATATATATATATATATATATATATATATATATATATATATTGGTATATTTAGGCAGTATTTTTTTCATTTAAGCAAATATTATTAAAACAAAAAAGACAATACGAAAAATTGAAAAATTAAAAAAAAGAATTATAAGACAAAATGTCTCCGTTGTATTTAATAATATTTGCTTGAATGAAAAAATGCTGCCTAAATATACCAATTTCAAACTACATGATCCAGCGGCTCAACGGGATAGTAAAGTATGCAATTTTAGAATTGATTTAGTAAAAAGGCAAATTATGAACGCCCAAGAATTAATTCTTAAGCATACAAATGAATTAAATCAACTTGAAGAAAAACTGAAGGACCACATTACCAACGACCAATACACTGAACTCCAACAACGACTCACTGACATCACCACGAATTACGAACATTCTCATCGACTGATCATCCAAAAAAAAGCTAATTCTCTATATCATGGATCTATCATACTGCCTACTAACACACAATTTTACGTTAACCTTTCAGACTACGAACTTACAGACGCACAAAAAGAATTCTTAAACATTGGACCTAACTGTCACCTCACACCACAATTCAACCATCAAAACAAAAAAGCCGAAATTGAATTACTCTATGAACGCATTACTAACCCAGAAAAAGAAAACAAAATCACCACTCACCCTGGGTTAAGAGATATCCTAAAAGCGGAAGCTATAAAAACCCGATTCTATAAAAAACACAACTCGGTACTTACTACCGATTTAAAAAATTCTGCCAAAGAACTACGTAACCACCCTAATATAGTTATAAAAAAAGCTGATAAATCCCATATTTTCGTCATTCTCAATAAATCTGATTATGATGAAAAACTTAAAAATATTATTAATGATAATACGAACTTTAAAAAAATTAGTAAGAATCCTACTAATACACTTAAAACGCAAGTCAATAAACTAATTACAGCTAATAATGCACAAATTGGTAATTATCAACTCCCTAAAATAATTGGAGACTATAAACCTGGTTACTTATATGGCACAGTCAAGACACATAAACCTGATTTCCCTCTCCGACCTATTATATCCCAAATTCCGACTCCCATCTATCGCCTAACAAAAACACTAAACGAACTTATCAGCCCATATATTCCTAGTAAATATAGCGTTAAGTCCACACACGAACTAATACAAATATTAAAATCAATGCAACCAGAAAATAAAATAATTTCTTCCCTTGACGTAGAAAGTTTATTTACAAATGTACCTGTAGTAGAAACAATAATCCATCACTCCCCCCACTTAAAATTAACAAAAGAGTTTAAAAAAAATTGTTACTAATTTGCACTACAGAAGTACCCTTCTATGACCACAATGGTAACATTTATACTAAAATAGACGGTGTGGCAATGGGATCTGTCCTCGGACCAACCCTAAGTGAATTCTACATGGCTGACTTACAGAACAAAATATTAAAAACAACATAAAACCCCCAATTTATGTACGCTACGTGGATGACATTCTCATTTTAGCTGAAAATAATGAACAAATACACCAATTACAGCACCTCTTTCAAGAAAATTCAATTTTAAAATTCACAGTAGAGTTAAATAATAACAATAAAATTCCATTTCTTGATGTCCCTATCGATATGTCTAATAACACTTGTAATACATCTGTATATAAAAAAACAACTAGCATAAACTCTAGCCTCCTGAACTTTAAAAGTGAGTGTCCACAAACGTACAAAATAGCCATAATAAAAAATTTACTAAGTCGCGCTAAAATGATATCCTCCACAAAAAAAGCATTGATAATTGAAATAAAAAACATTAAACAAGTACTCATCAATAATCATTTCCCCAATTACATTGTTGATGAACAAATAAAAAAAAATGCTACAATCTTCCGATAACCAGAATAATAATGTTAGCCAACACCGCAATGCACACCCCATTAATATATTTTACCAAAATCAAATGACGCCTAATTTCAGAATCGAAGAAAATGCAATAAAAAATATTATACGAAGATACTTGACGCCTGTTGACAGTAATTTTAAAATTAAATTTATTATCTATTATAGGAAATTTCGAACACAAAACCTTAACTCTTCACCGGTGATAAAAACGTTGGAGCAAACCAATGTAGTGTATAAATTTAAATGCTCTATTGGAGAATGTAACTCCAAAAATAATACATACATTGGGCATACAACAACAACGTTGTCCCGGCGAATAACTATGCACCTTAACGACACAAGCGCGATTTACAAACATTTAAAAAAAAGAACATAGCTGTCCCCCCTCCAATGTTAGAAAGGTCCTCGTTGACAACACAAAAATTATACAACGGGGAAAATAATGTAAAAAAATTAAAGATTCTTGAAGCGTCGTACATTAGAACTCTTCAACCTAATATAAATGACATTGCATTTCAAAAAAGCAGTAACGTTCTGCAATGTCTTGCGTCGTCCGTGTTGGACGGACTTCGTACATGCTGTCTACGAACTTGCTGGTTTTAACACTCGAATTTCTAATCGACTTTTATTCTTAATCGACTTTTATTTTAACTCATCACTGATTATATATATTTTAGTTTTCATTTTTAATCATTTTCGCAATCCTGTATTTTTAACACCTGATGATGATTCATGGACGAATCGAAAGCGCTCGTAACACCAACATGTATGGATCCTTTATTAATATTTTTGATTTTGAAACAAAAAAGACAATACGAAAAATTGAAAAATAAAAAAAAAGAATTATAAGACAAAATGTCTCCGTTGTATTTAATAATATTTGCTTGAATGAAAAAATGCTGCCTAAATATACCAATTTCAAACTACATGATCCAGCGGCTCAACGGGATAGTAAAGTATGCAATTTTAGAATTGATTTAGTAAAAAGGCAAATTATGAACGCCCAAGAATTAATTCTTAAGCATACAAATGAATTAAATCAACTTGAAGAAAAACTGAAGGACCACATTACCAACGACCAATACACTGAACTCCAACAACGACTCACTGACATCACCACGAATTACGAACATTCTCATCGACTGATCATCCAAAAAAAAGCTAATTCTCTATACCATGGATCTATCATACTGCCTACTAACACACAATTTTACGTTAACCTTTCAGACTACGAACTTACAGACGCACAAAAAGAATTCTTAAACATTGGACCTAACTGTCACCTCACACCACAATTCAACCATCAAAACAAAAAAGCCGAAATTGAATTACTCTATGAACGCATTACTAACCCAGAAAAAGAAAACAAAATCACCACTCACCCTGGGTTAAGAGATATCCTAAAAGCGGAAGCTATAAAAACCCGATTCTATAAAAAACACAACTCGGTACTTACTACCGATTTAAAAAATTCTGCCAAAGAACTACGTAACCACCCTAATATAGTTATAAAAAAAGCTGATAAATCCCATATTTTCGTCATTCTCAATAAATCTGATTATGATGAAAAACTTAAAAATATTATTAATGATAATACGAACTTTAAAAAAATTAGTAAGAATCCTACTAATACACTTAAAACGCAAGTCAATAAACTAATTACAGCTAATAATGCACAAATTGGTAATTATCAACTCCCTAAAATAATTGGAGACTATAAACCTGGTTACTTATATGGCACAGTCAAGACACATAAACCTGATTTCCCTCTCCGACCTATTATATCCCAAATTCCGACTCCCATCTATCGCCTAACAAAAACACTAAACGAACTTATCAGCCCATATATTCCTAGTAAATATAGCGTTAAGTCCACACACGAACTAATACAAATATTAAAATCAATGCAACCAGAAAATAAAATAATTTCTTCCCTTGACGTAGAAAGTTTATTTACAAATGTACCTGTAGTAGAAACAGTAATCCATCACTCCCCCCACTTAAAATTAACAAAAGAGTTTAAAAAAAATTGTTACTAATTTGCACTACAGAAGTACCCTTCTATGACCACAATGGTAACATTTATACTAAAATAGACGGTGTGGCAATGGGATCTGTCCTCGGACCAACCCTAAGTGAATTCTACATGGCTGACTTACAGAACAAAATATTAAAAACAACATAAAACCCCCAATTTATGTACGCTACGTGGATGACATTCTCATTTTAGCTGAAAATAATGAACAAATACACCAATTACAGCACCTCTTTCAAGAAAATTCAATTTTAAAATTCACAGTAGAGTTAAATAATAACAATAAAATTCCATTTCTTGATGTCCCTATCGATATGTCTAATAACACTTGTAATACATCTGTATATAAAAAAACAACTAGCATAAACTCTAGCCTCCTGAACTTTAAAAGTGAGTGTCCACAAACGTACAAAATAGCCATAATAAAAAATTTACTAAGTCGCGCTAAAATGATATCCTCCACAAAAAAAGCATTGATAATTGAAATAAAAAACATTAAACAAGTACTCATCAATAATCATTTCCCCAATTACATTGTTGATGAACAAATAAAAAAAAATGCTACAATCTTCCGATAACCAGAATAATAATGTTAGCCAACACCGCAATGCACACCCCATTAATATATTTTACCAAAATCAAATGACGCCTAATTTCAGAATCGAAGAAAATGCAATAAAAAATATTATACGAAGATACTTGACGCCTGTTGACAGTAATTTTAAAATTAAATTTATTATCTATTATAGGAAATTTCGAACACAAAACCTTAACTCTTCACCGGTGATAAAAACGTTGGAGCAAACCAATGTAGTGTATAAATTTAAATGCTCTATTGGAGAATGTAACTCCAAAAATAATACATACATTGGGCATACAACAACAACGTTGTCCCGGCGAATAACTATGCACCTTAACGACACAAGCGCGATTTACAAACATTTAAAAAAAAGAACATAGCTGTCCCCCCTCCAATGTTAGAAAGGTCCTCGTCGACAATACAAAAATTATACAACGGGAAAATAATGTAAAAAAATTAAAGATTCTTGAAGCGTCGTACATTAGAACTCTTCAACCTAATATAAATGACATTGCATTTCAAAAAAGCAGTAACGTTCTGCAATGTCTTGCGTCGTCCGTGTTGGACGGACTTCGTACATGCTGTCTACGAACTTGCTGGTTTTAACACTCGAATTTCTAATCGACTTTTATTCTTAATCGACTTTTATTTTAACTCATCACTGATTATATATATTTTAGTTTTCATTTTTAATCATTTTCGCAATCCTGTATTTTTAACACCTGATGATGATTCATGGACGAATCGAAAGCGCTCGTAACACCAACATGTATGGATCCTTTATTAATATTTTTGATTTTGAAACAAAAAAGACAATACGAAAAATTGAAAAATAAAAAAGAAAGAATTATAAGACAAAATGTCTCCGTTGTATTTAATAATATTTGCTTGAATATATATATATATATATATATATATATATATACGTCGGACAACATAAAAATAAATTAAATAACGCCTCGTCTTTTGAAATATTGAAATTTAAATCAAATAAAATTTTAACGCAGACACGTTATTCTAATATTAATTTACGAAATTGATTACTTGATTTCGCTTGTTTCCACCAATCATAATACCTATTCTCCCGTACATACGGCTCTTTGTGGCGGCCATTTTCTACGTAAACTTCTCATAACAATTCTTTTCATTCGTATCCGCCAGGTGTCGCTTGTCCTCACATGAGGGAAAGCAAGTGTAGGAAGCAAACTCATTTCTTAACGTACCTCAAATGTTATTGCGGTAAACACCTGCATGAATTAATGGGATTTTAATAGCACTGAACGTCGGGAAATAGGAGGGGAAAGAGATGAAATAAGCCAGGAATTATAGAATATCCATTTATCTTTCCAACAGAGCTTGGAATTTTCAGAGCACAAAGGAAATATAAAATAATTTTTATTAAAGAATAAGCGCACAGAAGAAAATGAAGCACGTTTCTTTTATCCGGCCATTAATGTGCACGTGATTACTAAAATTACAATGAGTTTAACTTTTAGAGGTCGTGTGTATATATATATATATATATATATATATATATATATATATATATATATATATACATGAATTATATATATTATATATATATATAGAATTATATATATATATATATATATATATATATACATTTATTTGTTTTACATAAGCATTAATGTGGCGCTACACATTCATGTGCATGTTTAGGTCAGCCAGTTTCTCGTAAATAGGGACTAGCGTAGACGATATTGCTTATATACATAGTACAAATAAGTCACAATTTATCAAGTCTCAAGATCCACTCGAGGTGAGAGTTGATGAATATACAGCGTAGTAAATACTAATAGGGTTTAAGTTGATGATTTAAGAGACCTGAAGAATCCTCACGAGAATTATATATATACATATATATACATATATATACATATATATGTGTGTGTAGTAGTAGTAGTATTAAGTTATGAAACTATATATGATAATTAAGATACATATTTATATATATATATATATATATATATATTAGCAAGTTATGAAAATACATATGGCAATTAAGCTACAGATATTATTTCCTGTTTTATTCTCGTTATAATTTGTCAGGCTTATGCATAAGCCTTGTAAATTCTCACGAGAATTAAACGCGGAATATTCTGTAGCTTAATTGCCACATATATTTTCAAAACTTAATAACTCTATCAATGGATTGAACACTGTTGAAGTGAATACTGAAAATTTATGCATAAATTTATATCTTCGTATATTAATTCATATGATTAAATGAAGTAATCATATATATATATTCATAATTCTTTATGTGAATTCAGTTATATCTTGTTACGATGTGCAGACCGTTTTGGTCATACTTTATTTCATCAGAAAAGAAAAATTAAAATACAACAAATAAAAAGTTTTCAGAATTTTTCAACTTTTGAGGAAAGAAAATATGCTATGATTGGTAAGAAGCAAAGCTAAAGTTCTTATTTGCTCTCTTTGATTGAGCACTATTAACGACCCGTGTTGTAAATTCAATTATTCTTATTTTTAGATATTTTATACCTGGAATATATATATATATATATATATATATATATATATATATATATATATATATATATATATATATATATAAGTGAACGTGTCTGTCTGTCTGTATGTCTGTGTACATTTCCCTACGTAATAACTCTGTCAATTTTTAGTCTATAGACTCGAAATTTGAAATACCGGGTACTGAGATTTGGGAAAATCGATGTGACGGGTGTCAGCCGGAAATTTGGCTGTTAAGGGGTCAAATTTCAACGATTTGACCTTCAAGAACTCTACCAAACTCCTCCGACAATTTTGGGTCTAGACACTTGAAATTTTAGATATAGGTTCATTGAACCTGGATCTAACTTAATAAAGTGATTTGAGCCCGAAACTATAAATTTTAAGGGGTCATAATAGGGGTCAAATTAAAAAAAATTGACTTTTTTTTGTTTTGCTAAGCGTACACCTCAAAACACCCGGGCAAAGCCGGGCTGAAATGCTAGTATATCTATAAAAGTGAACGTGTCTGTCTGTCTGTCTGTCTGTGTACATTTCCCTACGCAATAACTCTGTCAATTTTTAGTCTATAGACTCGAAATTCGAAATACCGGGTACTGAGAGTTGGGAAAATCGATGTGACGGGTGTCAGCCAGAAATTTGGCTGTTAAGGGGTCAAATTTCAACGATTTGACCTTCAAGAACTCTACCAAACTCCTCCGACAATTTTGAGTCTAGACACTTGAAAGTTTAGATATAGGTTCCTTAGACCTGGATCTAATTTAATAAAGTGATTTGAGCCCGAAACAATAAATTTTAAGGGGTCATAATAGGGGTCAAATTAAAAAAAAATACTCTTTTTTTTTTGCTCAGCATACACCTTCAAACACCCGGGCAACGCCAGGCTAAAATGCTAGTATGTATATATAATCAAATAAGAGACGTGTTACATTTAACACTTTAAAGCCAAATAACAACGCGAATTTTTTTAACCTTTATAAAATAAACGAATGTTTATTTTTAAATAGAGAGATATATTTCGGAGATATACACTACTTTTTCAATCTGTATATATATATATATATATATATATATATATATATATATATATATATATATATATTTCCTCTTATTATTCGTCATGATGTTAAATGGAATAATTTTAAGTTAAGTCCACCTGATGTTAGCTGTGATTTTCATGTAGCCAGATAATTACGCGTGGTCCCGCGTGATTTGAAAGTCTGGGGAGGTTATCCATTAAAGGCGTTGAGTGAAATTTGAAAATCAAATAAGAGAAGTGTTACATTTAACACGTTAAAGCCAAATAACAACGCGAATTTTTTTAACCTTTATAAAATATACGAATGTTTATTTTTAACGAGAGAGATATATTTCGGAGATATACACTCCTTTTTCAATCTCTCTCTCTCTCTCTCTCTCTCTATATATATATATATATATATATATATATACATATATATATATATACATATTATTTCCTCTCATTCTTCGTCATGATGTTAAATGGAAGAATTTTAAGTTAAGTCAACCTGATGTTAGGTTTTTATGTAGCCGTGCATGTTTTGAAAGTCTGGGTTAGTTATGCATAAAAGGAGTTGAGTGAAGTTTGAAATAACAACGCGATTTTTTTAACCTTTAAAAATAAACATTCGTATATATTGATACCATAACAGAATACAAAATAATCATTTGAAATGCGTCATTTTAGTTCCGGAATGAGGCATATTAACTATTTCCTTTTTTTTTATTTTGCTGATTAAAAAAATTATACTGCTGTAAATGATTTTTCATCTTTCTTGTTACACCATAGAAATGGTATGATAAAGCTTCTGGGTTTGACCTTTACTCCTGATCTGAAATGGAACATGTACATCAAGTCTGTTGCTAAGGTCGCTGGAAAGATGGTGGGATCCTTCTACCGCTCCAGAAGATATCTCACTACGGATGCAATTCTCTATCTATATAAAAGCCAAGTACGTCCAAGGATGGAATACTGTTGCCATATCTGGGCAGGAGCTGCTAAAAACAGCCTATCCTGCCTTGACAGAGTGTAAAATAGACTTCGTGGCTTAGTGGGGGATGCCCTTTTCTCTACCCTGCAACCTCTCTCCCACAGAAGAGACGTTGCGAGCCTGTCCTTGTTTTATCGTTATTTCCATGGCAGATGCTCGTCTAAACTCCAATCTCTGGTCCCCCCCTCGCCAATCTTTAAAGAAAAACACCCGTCTAGCTGAATCCACTGTGACAAATTTCCCCCACTCTATATCTGTGCCTAAATCAAAACGCAGATTCCATGAACAAAGCTTCTTTCTTAGAACGCCTGTGGAACTCTGTTCCGTCTGCCCGCTTCCCTCCGGACTACAACTTGGATGTCTTCAAGTCCAATGTTAACAAATTCCTAATGAACCGCCCCCTTAAGTAAGCATTTCAGCAAATCTCCTCACTAACGTAATGTTCTTGCAATAACCCTTATCCCTGAGTGGCTTCCGGGCCTTGATAAGTGGTGATCACTGTGTAAAAAAAAAATGCAAACTCAAGAAAAAAATAAGTCTGTACATATATATCATTTAAAAGAACAAACTTAATGAAGTTATGTTTCAGAATTAACAGCATATGTATTGCTTTCTGCTATCTTTTTATATTTCCCGTTCTTCTTATACTTCTTAAACACCTAAAATGCTCTTATTTTTTTAAGCAATTTTTATAAATGCTTGCTTGTCTCTGAAGAGCAGCCAATATTTTTCGTTTTGGGGTTGCAATACGCGCATAGGATATTAAAGAAAACATAAAAGTCCAAAATATTATTAAGGTGAACTTATTCTTTTGTTTCTTTGGGTATTTGTATAAAGGTAAGCAGTATATATATATATATATATATATATATATATATATATATATATATATATATATATATATATATAATTTCATTAACACTTTATTTGCTTAACGATATTAGAAGAAGAAGGAAAAGACGGGAGGGGAAATCTCAATTCTGATTCGACAACATTTAAGTTTTCATAATTAAATAAAAATCGAAAAGGGGTAGTATGGAGTTTAAAGATTTCAGACAGATATGAAACGGGTCAGAATATAGGGAGAGGGAGAGAGAGCGAGAGAGAGAGCGAGAGAGAGAGAGAGAGGGGGGTTCCCAAATCGCACGCATCTTACATCATTCCCTCCTTTCTTCTTTTCCACCCTCTTCATCCCTCTCTCTCTCTCTCTCTCTCATATATATAATACCGCTAGTATCGAGAACTTTTTCATGTTGTTACTAATTACCATTTTTGATATATGTATATATATATATATATATATATATATATATATATATATATATATATATATATATACAATAGAAAAAATGAGATTTACAATGACTAAAATTTAATGATGTTTAACATCATTTTTTTTGGAGATTATGTCCGTCATAAAATGTAATAATATTTAGTTTTTTATTGAGGCATATGTAACAAGATTAATTTAAGATTTGCATATATTTTTTTCTTTTTAAATATTCCATTGATTAACTGATTGTTTGATTTGATTTGCTACTTCTCGGTATTGCATTGTTGAAAGAGCATTAATTAAAAGGAAAAGAGAAAACTAATCTGGTTTACACCTTAATATATATGCGCAAGTTACTGTAAAACACTAATTCGATCAACAATTGATCGTTTTCATTCCCGAATGTCACTAAAAAATGAACATCTAATCATGAAGAATTAAAGACTTTTACTTAATATTTCCACATAATAATTTTTTGATACACCAGATAATGATTAGCGTAAGTCGAAAGCTCGGACATGAATAGATAAACACTATATCGGTTCTGGCCGTCTTCTTATTCTTCGTGACAAGAAATAGAAAGTAAACGTTACATCAGTGCAAAAGTTTTCTTTGAACTTGTTGAAATAGCTAATATTGTGTGTCCAAATGCATGCGTGATAAATCTTTTCAAGGGAAATTGAAACACGATGAAAGGAAAGGAAAAAAACAAATGATAATAAAATAAGAATAAAATAATCGAGGGGTTCGAGTGTAAAATTCAAAACATGATTCCACGGCGGGGATATTATAAAGACTCTTTTAGAATCGATCGCAGATCGATACCGAATGTGAATCGAACTTAATGAATCACAGACGTCATGTTCGTTTCTTGTTGACATCTGTCTTTTAAAAAATGGCGTCATTTTTCAGACGAGCTCGTGAATGCGGATATTTACAAACATTATATATATATATATATATATATATATATATATATATATATATATATATATATATATATATATATAATTATTATTAGTAGCAGTATCTACACATACATGTAAAAGCTCCGCTACACTACTACGACAATGTTTCAACTTTTAGTTGTGAATAGCTAAAATTTCTTCATACTAAAATTCTCTTTCTCTTTCGGGTGTTCGTATTGAAAAACATGAACACGTGAATGAAAAGACAGACATGTCGTCAATTTTAATAAATAAATCTATTTATTATTATAGAACAGCCTGAAAACGCAGGTATGTCCATACAATACATATATATATATGTATATATATATATATATATATATATATATATATATATATATATAACTACGTAATTTACTCACATAAATTAATATACGAAAGTATAGATTTATGCGTAAACTTTAAGTATTTACTTCCAAAATGCTTAATACGTAGGTAGAGCTAGTTAGTAATTTATAAGTAAAGTAATTTATAAAATATATATGGCGATTAAGCTACACTGAATATTCCGCGTTTCAACAACTTTAGGACTCCTCAGACTTATGCTATATATATATATATATATATATATATATATATATATATATATATATATATATATATATATATATAATTATTTATTTACTAACATGTAAAAGCTTCTCTTTACTGGCCTGAAAATGTTTCGATTTATAGCTATTATTTGCGGCTTAAATTCTGCTTTTTATTCGGATGTTCGTATTTTAAAAAGAATTAATATATGAATAAAAAGGAAGAATTTTTAATTTAATTGTAATAAAAATATAATATGATCTAATCATTATTGAGAACTATTACATTAACCCGGCGGATATTCATAAACATACGCATAGGAAAATATAGAAACACACTCATACACTGATATATATATACATATATGTATATATATACATATATATATATATATATATATATATATATATATATATATATAAATATATATTGTCCGTCTGTGTGAGTCTCTGTGTGTGTAAATGTCCCTACCAAACTACTCTGGCAATTTTCAGTCTACAGACTCGAGAGTTGACATAAGGGGTAATGTAGATTGGGAAAAAATCTTTTTAATCAGTTTTCCGAAAGAAATTTGCCCGTCAAAGAGTCAAAGTTCAACGATTTACCTTTGAAAACTCTGTCAAACTCCTTTTTAATTTGATTTAAGGCACAAAGAATAAATTTTAAGGGTTCAAAATTTGAGCCAAAGACAATTTTTCTGTTTAAAGGTGTGAACTTTTACATAAAGACATAGAAAAAAAAATTTAATCGGTTTTTGGCCGGAAATTTGGAAGCCAAGGGATGAAGGTTCCAAAGATTTGATCTTTGCGAACTCTAGCAAACTATTCAGATAATTTGGAGTCCAGATGTAAGTTACCTAGACATGAGTAAAATATATATATATATATATATATATATATATATATATATATATATATATAGGTATATATATATATATATATGCACATAAAGTTCTGAGCAGTACATAGGGCTCGAGCAAAGCCGAACTGAAATGCTAGTATATATATATATATATATATATATATATATATATATATATATATATACATATATTTGTATATATATATATATGGTAGAAATGGTAATTAATAAAAACCTGAAGAAAGTGCTCAATACTGTTGTAGAGCAAATATGCGTTTTATTATTTATTTTTTATTACCGTATCTTTCTATTGTTTCAGCTAACCGGCCGTTTTCTTTTTTTGCCGTCTGTAGCATCCTCAGACTTTTACAGAAATATTCGTTATGATGGGATGAAAGAGTGAATGATGTCAGGGGAGGGGTGCGAGAAGAGCGGAAAAAAGAGGAATGGAACAAGCGGGAAAGGTGGGAGGGGGTGCTTGGTATGTCGGTAATGTTTTAGTTTTGGAGTTTAAGGACCTTAGGTGGTTGTGGGGGAGGATCTGGGAAGTTCATTTCTGGTGTGGCTAGGGGCATAGGGATATATGGAGGGGGAGGCTTCCTGTTTTGACAAGCTTCTGGACTTGACCTTTACTCCTGATCTGAAAGGAAACACGTACATCAAGTCTGTTGCCAAGGTCGCTGGGAAAATGGTAGGATCCTTCTACCGCTCCAGATTATATCGCACTACTGATGCAATTCTCTATATGTATAAAAACCAATTATGTCCAAAGATGGAATACTGCTACCATATCTCGGCAGGAGCTTCTAAAAACAGCATATCCTGCCTTGACAGGGTACAAAATAGACTTCGTGGCTTAGTGGGAGATGCTCTTTTCTCTTCCCTGCAACCTCTCTCCCACAGAAGAAACCTTGCGAGTCTGTCTTTGTTTTATCCTTATTTCCATGACAAATGGTCGTCCGGGTTACTATCTCTGGTCCCCCTCGCCAATCTTTCACGATAAATCAAAATCGTGCCTAAATCAAAACGTAGATTACATGAACAAAACTTCCTTATGAGAAGTGCACGCCAGTGGAATTCTCTTCCGTTTTCTTGTTTCTCCCCTTACTACAGCTTGGATGTCTTCAAGTCCAACATAAACAAATTCCTGATTAATCGCCCCCTTAAGTAAGACACTTTATCAAATCTCCAATACCAGCTATTACTACGATATTATCCCATTGATTACTGTACACACAATAACCATTATCCGCGAATGGCTTCCGGGCCTTGATAAATAGTGATCCCTATGTAAAAGAAAAGCACTACTACTCAAAATACAAAAGTGCCAAATATCACCGGCATTTCAGGCATGTAGCCCCAAACATTAAACAAATGTTAACGAAAAACAATAAATAAAAACAGGAAAAATAATGAGAAGGTAAATACTTGATAAAATTGCTCTTCCTGCAAACATCATGTAACATGCTGGAGAAATATCGGATGTCCTGCTAGCTTGGTAGGTCGAGAGTACACTCAAAGAATGTTCACAACTATGTCCGATCGAGAAAGGCTCATAAAGCCTGATAAATTCACGCTGGTCCCTGGCGTGGCACGTTATTAACAGTCCAAGACTGCTGAGAAAATTGCGCATATCAGTGTTATCGCTCCACCCGTCATCTCGGCGACCGGTTGGAACACGAGAAGGTCGGCATATTTTGATAGCTTGCCGTTCTCTGCTGCCCTACGTGACGGGCTTGTTGTCTATTCTGCCAGTGACGAGGGCGCAAAAGTGTCCTTCAATTCGCATGCCAATTTATTGGTTATTGTGAAAAATCAATAACAACAATCACCAAGGCAACAACAAAAAGTGTAATATTGTTGAGGGTATATATTATGTACACGTGCGCATTGTATTGGTTATATTCTATGAGAGTATTTATACGTCTGTGTATATGTGTTACAGTCACCTATATGACGCGTATACATACATGTGTTCATCTATGACCGTCTTGCCTTGTGACCGTTTAATCTAGATTTCGTTGTGTGTGTATACAAATATAATTACAGTTCATTACGGAACAAGAATATACATAAATACCGTTACAACAGAAAGGACGATTAACACTTACTCGGAGTTTCAACATCTAACCAATCGAAAACATAACTTGTCTATTTTTGGTATTGTTTGACGGAAAGATGCAATGGAAATTCTTCCCAAGAAATGACAGCATCCCGGGTTTTATTTTCAGCAACTTTTAATTCAAGAGTGTTTTTTCCCTCTTTGGAAAGTTGCAAAGATGATTCTGACTATCGCCATTTCTGACTCCCTCTACTTGGAGCCATCACGATTTGAAGACATTTTCTGCGTAAGCCTCAACTCTTTTGCACGTATCTCAAGAAGACTATTGCTCCTTCTAAATGACGTCATTAGTAAACGTAACTAAGATTATCACCTGATGTTCTTACATGTCATGGTTTTTATGTTGTCAACTTTTGTATTACAACATTTTAAAGTTACATTCCTAAATTAATGTAAATAAATATTTATATTAAATATTTTCGTTATTCTAAAACATATTTTAGTTGACAAAAGTGTTGCCTTTGTTATGATGCAGGTTCTAAAGTTTGAATTGAATATTTAAAAGCCGAGCACGCATCGTCCATATTTGTCAGTTTTGTTTTTGTTTTGTTTCGTATCCATTGTCAACGGGGAGGTTTGAATATGAGAGAGTAACGAGATACAGATAGAAAGACAGAGTAGGGATGTACAGAAAGAGAGAGAGAAAGAGAAAAGAGAGAAAGAGAGAGAAAGATAGAGAAAGAGAAAGAGAGAGAGAAAGAGAGAAAGAAAAAGAGAGAGAGACGAGAGAAAGAGAAAGAAAGAGAAAGAGAGAGAGACAGAGAGAGAGAGGGAGAGAGAGAGAATGGCCAGTCATGAACAGAAAGGGATCGTTAACTTCAACAACAATGAACGTGACCCTTTACTGAGACATCAATAAACGCACCCGTAATAAGACTCTTCCCTCTCCCCTTACATGCGCAGTGGATTAACAAGAAAAGGATTTTGGGGGTTTCTTTCTTGTTGGAACCAACTAGCGACGGAGTGAAACACACGATGCATCGTTCCCATTAATGAAAACGCCAGCGAGAAGATGTGTATATCTTAACAAAAGACACCTATGTGATATCAACATATAAGATTTGCAACCGAAACGAGAAACAACGAGAGCGAGACAGACTATACCAAAAAAGCATGCGAACAGTAAAATTAATCAGCTGTAAGCTACCCTTTCGCCATATTTCTTTCTCTCTCCCTTTCTCACTCTCTCTCTGTCTCTCTCTCTCTCTCTCTCGCTCTCGCTCTTTCTCATCCTTCCACGTTTACCATTGACTCTAATACAGTGCACATTTTCTGCTTTATGAAATACGAACAAGAAAGAAAAGAAACGACAGGATTCCCTTCACAGTATTTCCTTCATTTTTTTTTGTTTTATTCTAAATGTTTTTTCTCTTTTTATTTTCTCGACTCTCCCCTTCTTTAGCTAATACTAGTTTTATCCTTAAATAAAAGTCTATAAAATTTCATTTTGGGCTGTCTTGTTATTTCATGTGTTCTGCTGCCATGTGTATTTCACTGGTATCTTGGGAAAAGATATTCCACTCCCTTTCCCTTTATTTATTTTATTCATTCTGATATGGTTACACCTATCGGTCTCCCACCGCTTCAAGCGTATTCCGATGCGTAACAGCTTAAATAATCATAATAATCATCGACTTGCACCCCTTTCGGTATTGCCTGACTAATATGTAACACAAGAACGTTACTGTGACTAAGTAATTAACAACACTGACTGACAATATGAATGGATCAATTTACAATCCAATTCGTTCCACAAAGAAACTTTCACTTGAATATGTTAGTGACTTTTTCGTGTTTTCATCACATAAGTCCTCGATGGCTTTTTAGAAAACAAAAATGAACTTGACATTACCAGGGATACCAATGCCAACAATAAAATTATCTGATTCATACAAAATAAACAAGTAAAGGAATAAATAAACAACAACAATAATAGCAGCACCGTTATCAGGCTATATAAAATGAAATAGAAGTTAAACCATGTGTGTAACATATTTATATAATTCTATCTCTCCCTCAGTCTGTAGTCATCTCTGTATCTCTCTCTCCCTCCCTGTCTCCTTCTTTCCATCCTCTCAATTCATCGTTTTTCTCCGTTACCCTTTCTTTATCTTGCACTTAAATAATCCATTTTTCTTCTTTTACACTGTTGAAAAATTGTTATCCAAATATAAGAGTTATTTTAATTTAAATGTAATATTTTGCAATAATATTTATTGATCATATGCAACGCTAAATAAAATAAAACAATGCCATTTTGTGAGACCGGGCGAATCAATTCCCTCCATCCGTTTTCATAATCACATGAAGAGAATTTATGTTGATAATGAAAATAGACCAAAGATATAACAATCTATCTATCTATCTATCTATCTATCTATCTATCTGCCTATCTATCTCTCTATCTCTCTATCTACATATCTATCTATCTATCTGTCTATCTATCTATCTATATATCTGTCTATCTATCTATCTATCTGCCTATCCATCTATCTATCTATCTATCTATCTCTCTATCTCTCCATCTACCTACCTATCTATCTATCTATCTATCTATCTATCTGTCTATCTGCCTCTCTATCTGTCTATCTATCTATCTATCTATCTGCCTATCCATCTATCTATCTATCTCTCTATCTACCTATCTATCTATCTGTCTATCTATCTATCTATCTATCTATCTGTCTGTCTATCTATCTATTTATCCATCCATCCATCTATCTATCTATCTATCTATCTGTCTGTCTATCTATCTATCTATAATATCTCTCTATCTCTCTATCTATCTATATATCTGCCTATCTATCTATCTATCTATCTATCTGTCTGTCTGTCTATCTATCTATCTGTCTGTCTATCTATCTATCTGTCTATCTATGTATCTGTCTATTTATATATCTGTCTATCTATCTATCTATCTACCTTTCTATCTATCTATCTATCTATCTACCTATCTATGTATCTATCTATGTATCTATCAATCTATCAATCTATCAATCTGTCTATCTATTTATCTGTCTATCTATACATCTATCGGCCTATCTGTCTATTTATCTATCTATCTATCTGGTATGGAAAATGAACTTTGTCTATTTGTCTGTGTGTTTGTTGTTCGTTCTCTATGGACTCGTAAACGGTTGGGTCGATTTTTATTAAATTTCACACGCAAGTGCTTTTAATGTCTGACATTATTCTTAGACTCGTTTTGTGTCGGAATTCTTTCGATACATATCAATAAATGATAATCAAAATAATCGAATAAAAGAAAGAAAAGGCGATTTTGAGGAACGTTAACCTCTTACACATCCTAACATCATAAGTGCATTTGAAATATTTTATTACAAAACAAGCCTAAAAAACCAAGCATATAACATCAACATTAGGTTTTTTGATACGACAGGAAACGTTCGAAATAAATGTTTTTATTTAAGGCACAATTTCACAATGATACTTATTTTTTTCATTTTAGACTTAAATTCAAGCAATTATCACCGCACAAGCATATAAAATCATCAGTATGTTCTATTATATGACAAGGACGCGTCCGAATTTGTGTTTCTGTTTAGAGCACAATTGAAACATAATACTTGACTTCTGCATTTTAAACTTAAATGGAAGCCATTATATATGAACTACTTTTATAAAATGAACAGTAGGTTCTCTACAGTGCAATATAGACTACACCATATTTCGAACTTACTGCGATAGGCATGTGAAACTTCCTTTCAGTGCATCGCGATGGGCACCAAGGCCGAGATTTTATTTAAAAATGGTCTATTATCTTGATTTAAAGACAATAAAAATATGGAAATGTTAAACATTTGTTGATCATTATAAAATCCCGGACAATTTGTGGTCACCCTGCTTCGATATAATTAATTTATATATATCGATTGCGTACGACGACGTAATGAACAAACAATTCTGTTGGGCTCAGTCACTTAGCAAATAAAATAGTGTCATATTTATAAAGACAATTCTTTGGATTTTTGACAATACCGAGTAGAACAAAATCAATTATTATCAAGCAATGTTATCAATGTGTCAAGAAAAGCACTTGCGGTTTTTAACTTTCAAATCCAGATTAACATATCTTAGATCATACAAATATATATTGATCGATACAAGCACCAACAGAATCGATACACCTTTACTAACGCAAAAAGCAAGTGTATTTATGCCAGTTGGTTGTTGGTTGTTTCTGTTTTACGGCATATCAACGCTTTTCGGGTTATTTAATGCCGAATCAAAAGATTTTGAAGAAAAAAAATTTTTTAATAGAATATATTTGTTGTTTTTACGTCTGTTTCTATTTAACCCATAGTTGGGATCCTAACAGGTACTACCACTCCGGGTTAGAGTGGACCTGGGAGCAATGGTAATTAAAGGGTGGCTCCACACTCTCCAAAGCCCACAAGCTGTGGCCTCACCACTGGATATAGTTTAAGGTCATATCCAGGACGCCCATTGAGGGACTTTTACCTCTGCAGGGGGGCAGTCGGCATATTGTAATGTCCCACCGACAGGGCCATTTATGCCAGTAATTTAAAAATATTGAGTTCTCGTGACGATTAAGTCGCTGAAGGTTTTTTTTTTTTTTTGAAGTTTTTGATATCGCTTAGATTTTTTAAGAAGTTCTCACACAGAAAGATGTCAACATGTTTGAAAAAGTGCTAGTCGGTAGGTGAAAGTTTTGGAGAGTATGGCGGATGAGGCAGAATTTCCTAACCCGATTTGTTAACTTTCTGCAGGGTCGGTTTAGCAACGCACGGTAGGGAATTGTCGTGGGAGAAGGTTGGGTCTATTCTATTGACTAATTGTATTGTTGTCGAAGTTTCTGATGAATTTGATCCAGTACTTCAACGTTGTAATCGTTTCGATTGCATTCAAAACACTTTAATGGATCATACCGGTCGAATACCACTTTTTGTGATAGGTGTGCCGCGAAATCTTAAAGAGCTGAACAGTATGCCGCTATGAAAAATGGGTTGGGGATTACTGGAATAGGGTTGATATGCCGTAAAAATAAACTGCCAAACGAAGTATATACATTGAACATGACCTCCTGCCCCCCCCCAATATCAGCGGACACAGGAGAATAATACCAAACCAAGTTCGCTTTTGAACGCGTATTTCGATCGTAAATTGCGAACCTCGAATTGATAATTATCGTCCGAATATATATTTTTTTAATTAATTCTTTTTGAACAATTTCAAATTCCTTTTTCTGATTTTTATTACGTCTTTATCTTTTCGACTAATTAGCGTTCATTAAAGCGATTGTCCTAGAGCTTCATGGGAGAGACGTTCCCCACGTGTGACGTGGAAATCAGTTGTATATCAATCGGAAAGATCTTTTTGTGCTCTCCGCCTTTCTTATTTGTTAACACGTGTAAATCGTGCTTAACCAGCTCTCTCATTGTATATGAATGGATTGTGCACTGTGCTAACGTTTAAACTATCATGACATTTCCTTATTTATTCATTTATTTTGCTTCTTTGAGAATCGCTGAATTTTATCACTAATTACCTTTCAACTTTATATATATATATATATATATATATATATATATATATATATATATATATATATACATATATATATATATATATATATATATATTTAGTGGAAATGGTAATTAATAAAACCTGAAGAAAGTGCTCAATATTGTTGTAGAGCAAATATGCGTTTTATTTTTTATTATTTATTATTTATTACCGTATCTTTCTGTTGAGTTACATTATTGTTTCAGCTACCCGGCCGTTTTCTTTGCCGTCTGTAGCTTCCCCAGACTTTTACAGAAACGTCTTATATATATATATATATATATATATATATATATATATATATATATATATATTGCAGAAACATCTTATATATATATATATATATATATATATATATATATATATATACTAGCAAAAGTACTCGTCGTTGACTGGGTTCAAAAACAGCCTACAGAAAATGGACTCTGATTTATGAAAGTATGATAGGTTATGAAAATGAACGGTTTTACATTTGTGTTGAATTTGGGTGTATCAAAACCAAATCAAAATATGATGAAAGTAAAAATAAAATAGATAACTCCCATAATTTACTATACCATACCTGTTCACACTGAAACACTTATCACAATATTCTGTGGATCTATATTAAAAAAACCTTGTAAAACTTTGTGACATATTTCCATTCTATGGAGGTCAGGTGCGAACGAACACATCATACTTTTATTATACCATATTTCTTCAAACTGAAACATAATTATCAAAGTATACTTACGCAGATAGATATGAAAAGTCTTTATTAATGTTTGTGCCTATTTCCATTCTATAGAGGCCAGGCGCGAACGCAGATCTCACAGTTTTATTATACCATCCCTATTTCACTTAAAACATACTTATCAAAGTATTCTTATATACATCTATATCAAAAACACTTGTAAACGTTTTTTTTTTTTTTAATTTTTATTTTTTTTATTTCCATACTTTGTGGACCAGACCCCGCAATTTTAATGAACCACCGTTCTGCCAGATCAAACATGCCCATTCCTGTGTCTCGATACATCTTCTATCATTATATTTAATCAGTTTTTTTAAATAGTCAACCATATAGGAGCCTATTCGTGACCAGACACACACACACACACACACGGACATTCAGCTTTATATATATATATATATATATATATATATATATATATATATATATATATACTTCTGTTACTCACATAATCTTAATATACGAAAGTATAAATTTATGCGTAAACTTTAAGTATTTACTTCAACAGTGCTCAATACTTAGGTAGAGCTAGTTAGTAAGTTATAAATATATACTGCGTTTAAGCTACACTGAATATTCCGCGTTTCATCCACTCTAGGATTTTTAGTGGATGAAACGGAATATTCCGTGTAGTTTAAACGCCATATATATATATATATATATATATATATATATATATATATATATATATATATATATATATATATATATATATATATATATATATACTATCTGGACGCTTTCTTTTTTTACATAGGCATCACCACTTATCAACGCCCAGGGGCCACTTGACGATAAGTGTTAAATAGTGTACCGTAGTCAATTAGACAATATTCGATAGAAATGGAAATTCAATAAATTTGTTAACTAATGTGAAACAGCCCATTAAGAACTTGTTTTACGTTGGACTTGAAGACAAACATATTGTAGGCAGCTGGAAAGCAAGAAAACGGAAGACAGTTACACAGGCGTGCAGTTCTAAGAAAGAAACTTTGTTCATGGAATCTACATTTATATACATATATATATATATATATATATATATATATATATATATATATACTACCATACTACCAGGCTTTCCTGTGGTTTTCGTAAAATGTGCATAAATATTATACTTTTATTTATACAGAACCCAAGAAATGCACATGATAATATTATGTTTTTTTCCTAAACAGTTCACTTCTTGTAAGTAAAAAATATACTTTATCTAAGAAGGAAACCAAAACATAAAACCAGCAAATAATGTACGATAACCATTATGCCAGCAAGATACACTCTTTGAAAAGTGTTTCCAAGCATAAGTAATCTGTCATGTGAACGATTAACGCATGCGCATTCGTTAGGCAGTTGATAAGCAGAAAAAATCCGATCACGCCTCCCCCCATCACCACCACCTATCATTTTTTTTATTTGATCCGTTAGCGGACATTTTTCCAGATGAAAGTCGGTTAAATAAATTTTCCACATGTTTGAATACATGTGGGAGAATCACCTTCCAAATGGACTGTTCTATCCATTATATAAACCATAGACCTTTTGATCCCAGGAGTGGATTAAACACCAGACCGACCCTCGCCTGCTCGGTGACGTTTACTACTCTTTTAAGTTGTAACCTTTTTATGTTGTTGTTCCAGTAATACATTGTTTAAACTCTATTCCGTTGTTCTGTTTTCTTTGTGGCTTATTGCAAGCGATGACACTGGCGACACTTGATTCGGAGAACGTACTCACGTTTAAAAACAGTGTTCTAAAAAACTAAACACTGACGACATTGGATTCAAGGAGCATACTAAAATCGAAACCAGTAACGACATTGGAAAGAAATACTCGCGTTGAAATTATATTCTAAAAATACTAACGACGTCGGACTCAAATGTTATCAAGCCTAAGTGTCTAACATAACAATCGCAACTGACAGGATCACGAACCCTAAAAAAAAAAAATTAAAAAAAACGCAATCATTACGGAAAAAAAGAGTTGAAAAGAAAAAAGTTTGTCACGACTTTCGAAGATAGCCCACTACTTTTGCAAAAAAAAAAAAAAAAAAAAACGGTCCGTCGCAACTTAGAAAGGTAAATTTTTATACTTTTGGAAAATAATTCGTACTTCTGGTTTTCGCTACTAAAATCGGGAGTCATTTTTTTTTTCTCTGGAGAAAAATATACACTTGATTTTATTTTTCTTAAACAATGAACTTTTTATATATTTATGTTTTTTCTGTTCGTTTTATTGTCTGGAGGAAGAAATAAGGAAGAATAAAACGGTTTTGTAAAATTCAGCGAGCGTTTTGAAATTGATAATGCTTACACAGCAAAATGGACGAATTGAAAGTAGCGTTGGAACATTTGGCCAAGTTGCATATCGATGCCGCAAAGCGTCAGTCACAATCCGAAAAAACACTGGACTGAACGTCAAATACTATTCGAGGAACAGCAAAAGGAATTGCAAAAACAGTTAGCGTAATGCCAATATGAACCGAGGAACAGCAAAAGGAAGTTCAAAAACAGTTAGCCGAACGTCAATACGAACCAAGGAATTACTTACAGAAATTGTTAAGAATAATGCGAATGCGGAAAGCAATTCAGCATTTTTTCGGAATACAATAATGACCGCGATAGACAATTTTAAATACGACGAAGAGGAAAAATCATTCGCAGCGTATTTTCGGCGTAATGAAGATTTTTTAATATTGACTGCAGCAACTGGTTTGAGCAAAAGAAAACCAGACTTCTACTACGAAATTGGAAACGGCTGAGCATGATAAATTCGTGGATTACATTTTGCCTCGGAAAACAGCAGATTTATCATTCAATGAGACGGTAAATTTGTTAACAGAACTTTTCTCGCCGAAAACGTCTCTTTTCCATAAGCGTTGGAGATGTTTGAATGTGGTAAAAGACGATAATGACGATTTTCCACCTACGCAGCTGGAGTGAACAGACACTGTGATTACTTGTCTGAACTAACAGCAGCCAATTTTAAATGTCTTGTGTTTGCGCAAGTGTTAACCTCGGGAAAAGATGCGGAAATCAGGTGCAGAGTCCTTACAAAATTAGAAAATGAACCAGACTTAACACTTCAAAAATTGACAGAGGATTGTCAAAAAGTAGAAATTTAAAAAATAGATGCAAGAAATATCGAAGCAGGCATCGCGAATATAAAAAAAGTCACTAAGAAAAAAACCGTCGAAATAGCACACAGACACTAACCACCGAAACTCAGAAAAACTAAAAGCACCGAGCGCTTGTTTCAGATGTGGTGGAATACATTGTGTAAGGGATTGCCCATTTTTAACAAAAAGATGCCATTTATGCAATAAGATCGGTCATAAAAGTTCGCACTGTAGGAAAACTCAAAATAGAAGCCGTGTACGTCAAACCAAAACTAAGGACGTCGTAGATGAAAATCTACGCAAATATGTAACGGTTAACATTTTCCGCAAAGGCTATTAAATTCAAATTAGACAGTGGATCGCCTCTTTCAATAATAAATCTCCAAACGTGGAAAATATTACGAAAGTCGACTATGTTACAAACTAACAGAACGGCGACGGCCGTTAATGGTACAAAAATTCATTTTGAAGGTGAATTAATAACAAACGTCACTTTACGGGGGAAAACAGACAAACTAATATTGTATGTGCTAAAAAATAGTGAGAACCTGTTCGATTCTGACAGCATGAAGGAGTTTCGTCTCTGGGATCTTCCTATATCCACATTCTGCAAGAAAATAGAGACCCGCTCAGCAGAAACGAAGAAACTAATAACTTGTTTTAAAAAAGTATTCACCAATGTATTTACTCCTGGTCGAGGGAGATGTACAAAAATGGCCGCAGATTTTAAGTTGAGACCTGACACACAACCGGTGTTTAAAAAGAAACATAATGTCCCGTTCGCTTCATTGAACAAAATAAATCAGGAACTAGACAGATTAGAAAGCATCGGTATACTAGCTAAAATTGAATATAGTGAGTGGACTGCTCCGGCAGTTTACGTAAAGAAAAGGTCCGGGGAAATTCGCGTTTGCGCCGACTTCGCGGCCGGACTCAGCGGATTCTTAGAAGATTTTCACAATCAATTACCTAGTCCAGAAGAAATGTTCACGAAATTAAATGGCGGCAAGTTTTTTTCTAAGATCGACCTAAGCGGCGCTTACTTACAGATTCCGGTAAACGACAAAAACGCTAATCTCCTCTCTATTAACACTCATCGGGGTTTGTACACACACGAAAGACTGGCGTTTGGTATTAATGTGGCACCCGCAATATTCCAGCAAGTAATTGATACTATGCTGTCCAGCTTGGACACCGCAATCGCATATCTTGATGACACTATCATAGCGAGCAAAAGCAAGCAGGAACATGAAAAACATATCAGACAATTATTCAGTCGAATACAAGATTGTGGATTTAAGATCAAAGCAGATAAATGTGAGTTTTTTTACAACAATTAAATACCTGAGTCAAATAATCGATAAAGATGGCAGACGCCCAGACTCAGATAGGGCGACCGCTATTAAAGAAATGCCGGCACCAGTAAACATAACTCAATTGCAGTTTTTTTATGTTTGGCCAATTATTACCAGAGGTTCTTCCTAAATATGCACAAATTGCGCGCACCACTTAATGAATTGCTGAAAAACGATAAGGCTTGAAAGTGGACAGAAGATTGCCAGACGTCATTCCAAGAAATACAAAGAATCCTGACTTCAAAACTATTCCTAGCGCATTTCAACCTGCAGTTGGACATAATAGTAGCTAGCGACGCTAGTCAATATGGCGTCAGGTCGTGCATGCTACATCGAATGCCGGATGGCTCGAAACAGCCTATTGCTTTCACATCACGGACTCTCTTGCCAGCGGAAAAGAATTATTCTCAGATCGAGAAAGAGGCCCTATGAATTATATTTGCAGTTTCAAAATTCTATTCTGCTGAACTATAATTTTACAATTCAATTTATCCCCTCAAAACCACTAGCCCATGCAGACGGTCTACCGAGACTGATTCCTGCCAAAATTGAACCTCTTGAAGATTCAGTAATCGCGACGCTACGTATTAATAGTGATGTAAAACCCATGATAAACAATATTATCCGCGAACTGCTGGTCACACTTCAGGAAATTTAATCAGAATCCCTAAATTACGATTTAATTCAAACCACGAAGCAGAAATTAGCACTGGGTGACACCAGTTCAAACATTTTTTCTGGTTGCGACGAAATACTGTTATATGGTGAAAGGGTTGTCATCCCCCAAAACCTTAAGAAAAGAATTCTCAGGCATTTTTTCACGGCATCCAGGAATAAACAGATGAAAAATCTAATGAGAAGTTTTGTTTATTAGTCAGCTATGGACCAAGATATTACCGACATGGTGAACAGACGCAAAGTCTATTCTTTGGCTGCAAAAGCACCACCGATAACAGATAAACCTTGGCCGTAGACTGAACAACCATCGTCGAGGATCCATATCGATTATGCGGAACCTGTGGAGGATTTTTACTACCTGATAGTAGTTGACTCTTACTTTAAATGGCCAGAGGCACTAAGATGCAAAAATCCGACCACGACAACAACGACACATCTTTTATTGGAATTGTTTGCTCGGTTTAGGGTTGTAGACTGTCTGGTTAACGACAAGGCTACACAGTTCACCTCGACAGAGTTCAGAGAATTCTGCGAGACGTATCAAGTCAAGCTTGTTACGACACCCCAATATCACGCCAGAAGCAACATCCAGGCCGAACGCTTCGTCGACACGCTTAAATGGGCATTTAAAAAGGCGTTCGGTACATCGACAGAAAAGGCCCTTCAGCAATTTCTGCAGGCTTACAGAATCACGAGAAATCCGAACAAACCAGATGCGGGATCATGAGCAGAAATCATGTTTGGACGGAAAATAAAATCCGTATTTGATAAACTGCTACCCAAACACATAGTACACAACAGAACCTCTATAATGCTAACGAAACGATTTAACAGCGGAGATAACGTGGACTTTAGACATATTAGAAATAACGTTTCTTTTTGGGAACAGGGCACGATCTTACGAAGAATTGGCCATTTTACATACATCATTCAGGGCCCAACGTTCCAACATAAGAGGCACATGAACCAAATCAGAAAACACTTCTACGAGGATGAAGAAGAACTACCGCATGGCTGCTATGAGGCGATTGAAACTATGTGTGACTGTTTTGACATAGACCCTCCAAAAGGGATGTCAGAACCGAGCAGCGCCGGCAGAAAGAGGAAACGCGCAGACCCCTTGGTGCTCTGCACCAAAAGGAAGAGATATTGATTTTCACAACCGCGGAAATCAGCTTGGGAGGTGGGTGTTGTGGGGGAATCACCCTCCAAATGAACTATTCTATCCATTATATAAACCATAGGCCTTTTGATCCCAGGAGTGGATTAAACACCAGAGCGACCCTCGCCTGCTCGGTAACGTTTACTACTCTTTTCAGTTGTAACCTTTTATGTTGTTGTTTCAGTAATACATTTTTTAAACTCTATTCCGTTGTTCTGCTTTCTTTGTGGCTTATTGCAAGCCACAACCATACCCTGTATAGTAAGTTCATGTGTGTAGAGCCAAGAATTCGTTGAGTATATAGGTTGAGAAGTGTCCTCACACACCTGACAGATTGTATGAGAGAAAGAGAGAGAGAGCGAGAGAGAGAGAAAGAGAGAGAGAGAGAGTCTGAGAGAGAGATACATGCATATATTTATACCCGGTTAAGAATATGCAAATATGAAAAACGAACAATATTGCTCAAAGAAAGTTGCAATTTTGCTCATATTTAAAAAAAAAATAGTTTGTAAGGTCGCTACATGAGTATGACACTGTTTTAGTCAATCAGCTATCAATAACTAATTCGTAAGGCAACTCAAGTCATATACTCCAAATGCCTAAATCTCCAATGAAGACGAAGGAAAGAGTAATACAAACATTAAAATTTAAAAAATCTCGTCGATACATATGAAAAACTAAAGAATATGAGAAAAGAAACAAAGACAGAAGAAAAGAAAAGAAAAACCTTGCTTACCTTTCTTATGCGCCGGGAAGAAAATATGTGTTTACCTCAAATTAGATCAGAAAGAACTTAAATATAACATTCGTAAAAATGATGTTGCTGTTCTGGCTGGCTATTTAGGGCAAAATATGACATTTTCCATATCTAATTATTATTTAAGAAAATAATATTTAAGAGTTTAATTACTTTCAAAGAATATCAATTATAATATAGAAAATTATAGTATAAATATATACGCCGAAACACTAAAAAAGTAATAAATTAATACATAGATCATAACATAATATATAACTATAAATAATATAATGTAATCCAATAATTATATTAAATAAAGTAAACTATTGATAACATAAAATAACATATATGTCTGTGTATGTGTTTCTAGATTCAGACAAAGAATTGCCAGGGGGTGTAAACCATATAATTCTGCTTTCTTTCAAATAAATGTTCCGTCAACAATCTAAATTACACAATTAATACATCACTTTCCATATACTTTCAAAAACAAGCTTCTGAAAACCGAACACCAATGGTTAAATGAGATGTTTTAAAACAGTAACACATGTCAGTTTTAAATTAAGCTCGTTACTAATGCTTTAAGGGAAAGTAAATATCATTAGAGTTAAATAGAAAGGCAACACCATAAATAAAAAAAACAAAAAACGCCAATTAATTGTAGGTATTAAAATCCCACATTCTTAGCAATTAACATACTTCCTTCTAAATTCAATATTAACATGAAACACCTTAGTTTTTGTCTTTTGTTTATGTAATATATATATATATATATACATATATATATATATATATATATATATATATGGAGAGAGAGAAAGAGAGCGAGAGAGAAAGGGGTAGAGAGATTAATTAGAATGTGCATAACTAAGTAGCAAATATAACGCATATCTGTTTTAAATAAACATATATTCATGTAAATCAATTAGTTTCGACAGTATACATCATCGTCAGACACAAAAAAATATGATTTTCTTTTGCTTCGTGGCATGCCGTCACTAAAAAACCTCTCGTAATCTTTATCGACAATTTTTTTCAAATGTTCTCATCAGGAGGGCGCCGTGGTCTGCATGAAATTTATTTGATAATTTTCATCGATGTAAGCGTTATTTAAATTTGTAATTTGAAATTAGAAGTTTTTAAACCAATGGACCGATGTATAAACAATATGCTTATTAATTTAAAATCTAAGTAATTTCAAGTTTATAACAACGATTTTTTTCTTTTTTGCCTCTGAATAACGCAAACACACACACACTCACACACACACACATGTATATGTATATATACATACATACATATATATATATATATATATATATATATATATATGTATGTGGGTGTCGCCAAAGGGCGAATGAACTCTTTTCTGGGTCAAAGGTCAACTAGCACCGTGTATATTTGTGTGTGTGTGTGTGTATATGTGTATTGGGGTAGAGAGGGCTCCCGTAAGCCGTGGTGAAGGCAACCTTTCTAGGAGAAGCAAATCTCTGATTTAAAAAAAAAACATAAAGCGGAAGACCAGTACCCGCATTAAGCTGGTCTGCAGTTAAATTTGTTGCTGGCTATCTTGCTCTTGCTTGTTGCTGGATCTCAACATTTTGAACCGAGAGAGAGAGAGACTTAGCTGTCGTACAAAGCTAAGACTCTGTAACATCATATTTGTATAGATACTCCCTCAGGTATTTGGGCTCATGGATTTTAAATGTCTGAGGGAGTAGCACTCGCCTGACAAGACGTTGCAATCATCATGTATGTGGGTACGCGGGTAATCATCTAACAAGACAACAAAAGCAAAATATCTTAAATATTTTATTTGGGATTACTGATTTTGAATAATTCCAGTTTAATTAAGCTTTATTTCGTCCCCTTTTCCGTATCGACAATTTCAAATTTGTTCGCACGTCCAAACATCTTTGATTGTCAGTCATGTTCACAAAGGTTGATTCAAATCGATTTCAGATCGATTACGAAATAGTTAAGTTTGCATAGTTTTCAATTTTTATTTACTGAAGTCTAATGCATACCAACCTTACTTTCGTTTTTGTTAATTTCGACTAAAAAATTAAGCGGCCATGGGCAGCTTCAAAACCATCTAAATGAACGCCGCTAATTACATAAGTCGAACTTCTTTAGCCATCAATTGTGCTCTGTTACTAGTATATATATATATATATATTTACACACACACACACACATATATATAAGTGAAAATGTCTGTCTGTCTGTCTGTGTACATTTCCCTACCAAATAACTCTGACGTCCAACTTCCTGAGTTCGACAGAAACATTCCTGAGTTCGACAAGATACACATGAAGAAGGTCGGAGGTTACAAAGACCGAAACGTTTAGAAGATAAGAACAGGAGTCCGATAAATCCAAATAATCTAAATAAACTGGACTCTCTATTTGTTTTGTTCGTGAAGCGTAATTAATTCATATTGATTCAAACTCGGCTTGCCGATCTGCAGTGTCCCTACCAACATTATTGATATGTAATTATAATTATTTCAGAACAGGTATTTTCAAAACAGTCTGCAGATACCGACTCTTACAGGAGCACATTTAGTAAGTTTTTAGTATATATATATATATATATATATATATATATATATATATATATATATATATATATATATATATATATAGTAAGTTATAAAATATATATGGCGATTACGCTACACTGAATATTCCGCGTTTCATCAACTCTAGGACTCTTCAGGCTTATGTGCGAATTTTGTGGTTGCCTTTCGTTTTTATATACGCACCTTCTATTGAGATTGTAGTTAGCCAATAAGCTTTCTTGTATCAACCGCGCCATTCCTATCAGCCAATGAACGTGTAGCTTAATCGCCATATATATTTTATAAATTACTAACTATCTCTACCCACGTGTTGAGCACTATTGAAGTAAATACTTAAAGTGTACGCATAAATTGATACTTTCGTATATTAATTTTATGTGAGTAAATGAAGTAGTATATATATATATATATATATATATATATATATATATATATATATATATATATGTATGTCTGTATGTATATTAAAGAGGGGGAAGCGGAGAGGATTAGGGGGTGAGAGAGAGATGGGGAAAAATCTGGATAGCTGGAAGACAACGACATTCAGTCGAATCGCACAAGAGCCGTTGATTTGATTAGCGCGTCAGCGGACCGAAGCTGTTAGATATAAACCGGCAGAGGCATCAAATTGAATCTGCGAATTGCTTACAACCGGGCGAGGTAAGGTGGCTGAGACGGGAGAAGGGTACCGTGGGTGGGGGAGTGGGATACCGTAAATACTAGAAAGGAAACAACGGTGGGAGAGATGTAACATAAGGAGAGGGGGATTAAAGTAAATCAGGTGTAGAAGATGAGGAGAGCAGAATAAAGAAGGAAAAAGAATATGAAAAAGAAAAAAAGAAGTGGTATATGAGGCGAAAAAGAACAGAGAAGAAAAAGATGAACAATGAGAACTAGACGCAGAAGCAAAAAAGAGGAAGATTAAAAAACGAAAGAGAATATGAAAATAATAATAATAATAATAATAATAATAATAATAATAATGATAATGAT
>NC_136516.1:1057500-1077500 GCF_053919585.1 Euprymna scolopes
ATATTAAAAATTAATATTTATAAAATTATCTCAGCCAGATATAAAAGCTCGATAAAACCAAATAGGAAACAGAGCTTATAATATGAGCAAACAGTTAATAAAATATGTTTAAAAAACACTATATGGAATATGGTAAAGAAAAAGGTGATTACACATGAATGGATAGTCTGGTGGAAGAGAAAAAATCCAGTGACGGTAAAACCCAAATGTAAAACTTTTTTTATTTATAGTTATGTCTCGGAAGTAGAATGAAAAGCACATCTTATTTTTCTTTTATTAATATTATTTTTTTCCTTGTACACATTTTTGTGAATTATTCCATGGATTTCGGCCTTTGGAGTATTATGGACCATCTTCTTCCAATTACGGGATTACCTTGGATTTTACTTGTACACATGGAAATTCTTTTAACTTTCTTGAAGTTTTACATGTGGATTTTACCGTCACTGGATTTTTTATCTTCCACCAGACTATCCATTCATGTGTAATCACCTTTTCCTTCACCATATTCCCTCTGCTTAACTTATTTTGTTTTCAAGTAAGATCTTTGACTTACTTGTTGTTTCATCAAATACTTCTGCATGCAAAATCCGATCCCGCATTTTGCTAATTCCTGCCCTCTGATGAGAAGGAGAGTATTTCTTCGAAACTCCGCGCATTAAGGATTATCCATTTATCTAGTTTTTCCTTTTCAGATTAAATATGTTTTAACCCATTTCAAAGTGTTTTTTAACATATTTTATTAACTGTTTGCTCATATATATATATATATATATATATATATATATATATATATATATATATATATATATATATATATATAACAATAGAAAGATGCCAGCATGAAACGTAATATGGTTTAGCATTAACATGGAAAAGTAAAGGACTAGTTGTTAAAACTGAAAAAGAAAATGGACACATATTCTAGTAAAAAAATATAATATATTTATAGCTTAAAATATTGCAGCATTAAGAATTCATTATATTATGTTATAAATTGAATGAAAAAAATCGTAATGCTGCAAAAATTTAAGATATAAATTTATTTTGTTTTTGCTAGAATACCTTGTGCTTTTACTTTTCCAATTTTAACAACTATTCCTTTACTTTTCTATGTTTAACATTTACCATATTTCTTTTCATGCTCGCATTTTTCTATTGTAATATATATTTTTTTCTATTGCAATCCATGTATGTTTAAGGCTTTCAGGAAATTCACTTGTTCTTTGTTTAATTTACGTCTTATTTTTTTTGCCCCACAAACATAACATACACATATGTCATAGCAATACACAGCGCTCATCTGCTTCCAATTAAATACCCCCAATTATCTCCCTTTCATTCTTTCATTCCTTCTGTTTCACTTGTTATTCTCTTTTCGCGAAAGCGGTTAATTTGTAGCAACAGTAGTCACTGAAACGACGTGGTTGCCATGGAAACCAATCATAAAATAAAACGTCGCTCACCTCCTTACGTTTCGTTTACGATTTTGAACACCAAAGAATTCATCATAACTTTAGTTTTATTGAAGGAAAGTTGGCAATTTTTTTTCACAATATAGTTGAGAAGGTGATGTATAAACTGTAGTAATTATTTGAAATTTGGTCGAAAAAAATCATATAAAAAATAAAGGAAATGATTCTTTATCTTCCATATCCCTTTCAGTATCTCTACCAGTCCTCTCTATGTACTTCGCTTTTTTCCTGCCCTTGGCATTCACCGTGCAGTCTTATGGAACAGCGAAATATACGATCTGGCACGGCTTTCTTTTCTTGTTAACTATTGTGACATCCGGTCTTCATGTTTGGATGGATTTATCTGTTTGTACGTTCATCTCCAACAATATTTTGTGAGTTTCGTACTCAAATACTACTTCTGATTTGTGCTTGTGCCGTTTGTTCGAGTATTAAGATGCAATTGTTTTCATAATTTATAGTGTACTCTCTTCCTTATCTGATCATGTCTATTCTTATATTCTTGTTGGGATTGTTTTCTGTATACCCAAAGAATGTGATTTGTTGTTTCGTCTCTTTCCCATATATTCTACATTGGCAGTTTTCTTGTGTCTCGTCAATATTCGCTCTGATATGGTGCGTTCTAATCTTGTTATTCTGGGCGTCTGTTATTAATGATCCATTGCCTTGTTTTAGATTTCCTTTTCTTCTATATTATTATTATTATTATTATTATTATTATTATTATTATTATTATTATTATTATTATTATTATTATTATTATTATTATATTATTATTATCCTTACTATTATTTTTTTATTATCCTTACTATTATTATTGTTATTGTTGTTATTATTATTATTATTATTATTATTATTATTATTATTTTATTATCCTTACTATTATTATTATTTTATTATCCTTACTATTATTATTGTTATTATTATTATTATTATTATTATTATTATTATTATTAGTAGTAGTAGTAGTAGTATTAGTATTATTATCCTTATTATTATTTTTATTGTCATTATCATAATTATTATTTTTATTATTATATTTATTTTATATTTATTATTATTATCATTATTATTATATTTATTACTATTATATTTATTATTATTATTATTATCATTATTGTTATTATCATTATTAAATGTATTATTATATTTATTATCTTTTTCATTATTATTGTATTTATTATTATTCGCATTATCTAACTAGACAGACTACTTTTCATTGTGTCAAAAAATCATTTTTTCAATGTTGTCCCATGAAGAGCTATAATTCAATATTTAAAGAGATGTGAGATGTGTACTCACTGTTGCGATACACTGTACCCGCAGACACACACACACGCACGCACACATATACATATATATATATATATATATATATATATATATAGAGAGAGAGAGAGAGAGATACAAAGAAAGAGAGAGAAAAAAGAGAGATATATGAGATAAATTAAGTAAATTTACATTAATATCTTCTTACATTATCAAGTCAATAAAAGTCATAGATAATTATTTCCATGTATGTATGTACATATATGTACATACATATATATATATATATATATATATATATACGTATGATTTATGCATATATATTCACATATCAATTTATCTTCCTATCTTTATATCCATCTATCTGTCTGTATCTCTCTGTCTGTGTGTCTTTCTCTCTCTCTCACTCATACTCTCTCTCTATTCATATTAATATAATAAATAAATGACAAAATCTCTCTCTCTCTCTTTATATATATATATATATATATATATATATATATATATATATATATATATATATATATATCCCGATGATTTTGTTGATACATATTAATATTTACAAACCTTTTGTAATTCACAGAGCAGTGTGGTTTACAGCTCATATAAAAACATTACTTTATTGTTTGTTACTTTGTAATGGTGTTCTGTTTTGTTGGTCATATTCAAATTTATTCAAATGCCACGCGGTCTATGTACTAATCTCGCGATGGTTTGCTTATTATACCTTATAACTTATAAATATTCGAGTGACGGTCTCTGCCTAGTCGGTAGGTGATCGATCGTTATGATCTATTATTTAGGAGATTGTGTATGTCGCGAAATGTCAAGATTGCTAGCTTTACAGGAAGGCATATGAAACCTGGCTAGTTCAGTGACAAAAAAGACTACTTTTTTCTGAATAATCCATTTTCTGACTAGTGTGTAGTTCTCGCATTTCTTTTTTTTTTTTTTTTTTTTTTTGCACAATAACACGGTGCTTCTGCTTTTAATTCGATCGTATATGCATTCTATTGTTTGAATAGCCAACGTTGGAAAATCTATAAAAACAAGTTAACATGCGTGGTCCCGAGAGTATACAATGTAAGAGGCATAAAAATGACTAAGTTCAGCATCCCCGCCCTATTAGGTCCAAAAAGATCCCAAGGGACATCAAATCCTGATAAAAATGAACAAACGGTGTAGTTTTAGGCCTTAACATATGTAAATTTTAGTCCTGCACCATGCAAAAAAAAAAAAAAAATGACAAAGTCCATCATTTGCCACCCCACCGCCATAAAGTCCCAAAAGTCACCCATGACTTAACATATTTAAATTTGAATTCAGCACCATGCAAAACTGCTAAATAGACACAGACAGAAAATTTTGGACAGCTATGATAAAATAGTCCCCAAAATGGGGCGATTTTATTAACCCTAAAAGATCCCTGAGGCACACCCAAGAGTTATCGGGAAGTATAGACAAACGCAATTATATAGAAATCAGTTAGTTACAACTTTTCTGAAAGTTTTATTAAACCCCAAGGCATCAGATTTTTTAATAAGCAGAAAGGTGTCAATTTTAACCATTTTCACTCGAAAGAAACCCCTAGGGGTGCAACCGGAGTTTACCCGGAAAATACGTTCTGTTACTTTTTACTGATATTATGTTTAATGTTAGTGAAAATTTTCAAAAAAAAATCCTAGGCATAGTTATTGTGAAAAGTTCGGATAGACGAACGTACGAACGGACAAGGGTGAATTTACAGGTTCATCCTCATTTTGTCGGGGGACCAAAAAACATTCACAGACGTATGAAATAAGACAACCGTCTTATAAAAACAAAATCAAAATATTTACCAAAGAGTTTGCCTTCTCACACCTTGAGCGGACTAACCCTTACCCTTACCCTAACCCTAACCGGTTTCTTCCAATAGAGGAAGTTTACAGGAGATGACTTGGTTCTTTCCCACTGCAAGAACTTAAGCACCAACGTCAGAAAGTGGGATTAAATGTCAGCGCCCTTAGAAGGGGGGCACTCTGGCCTGCAAAAAAGTGCCTGGGCAGCACCGTAAACATTCCTCGATGAGGGCTCATCAGGCGATTATTAATAAACTAACCCTTTTTCTCAAAGAGAGAAGGCAACGCATGGGGTGGTGGACCTCCTAGAATTGCAAAAACTAAACTCCCACCGCAAAATCAACAGAGATCGTATCATTGCCAGAATGCTCTACTCTCTGTGGATTGTGGGGGCCCCAAAATAAAAATTCCTATACTAACTTTACAATTGGCCCTCCGCCGCATGTATATTGCGGTCAAAGGAAAATGTCATACACCGTCTAGCATCTAAAGTATCACCCAACTTGTACTAGTAAAGCAATACGTAGCTTAACTTTGGTGATCTAACGAGAACCGTTTTTTTTATGAGATTCTGTAAGAGCATGATAAACATTATGTCCGCATTTCTAACTGCTTTTCAAAAGGAGGTGATAACGCCTGTGAGGTTGTACTCCCTAGAACTCCACATAAAATATTTATATCGATAGTAACTTGGCCACTATCAGACGGATTGTTGGGGACGTATCCTTAACAGGTAATAACGATACTTAGTCAAACTATGTAAGGTTGAGAATGTTGGCAAGATAAAACATACAATAAATGTAATATAATAAAACTAGATTAAAAGCTAAACACTTGATGGAGTTATTTCAGGAATACGAAAACACTATATATATATATATATATATAATATATATATATATATATATATATATATATATATATATATTATAAGGTAAAATTAAAAGCCAAGAACAATGCGAGATTTTTTTTTTATATAGAGTAAAATGAAATGAAGACAAAAGAAATAAATTTCTTTTTTTTTGTTGTTTGTTTTTTCTTTTTCACACAAATTTTAACTCTAAACAACAGTCATTTTTTTTCTGTTGTATTCAATGGTGTTATAAATCTCAATATATTTCAGACCTATTAGTCCTTTTTCAAGAGAAGACAGCGAGAGAGTGTTCAAAATTGGAAAAGCAGCCGCAGAGTTTGCCACGTGATACCGCGAAATATAGAACAAAAATGACGTTAGGAGAACGTTAAAATAAATCAGTTGGTGTTTGAAATACTTGTTGCGTTTGTGAATCAAGGGAGATGACTATTCAAGTAAGTTTTTTTTTATTATTATTATTTTAATTATTGTTTTTCTTATGTTTTTAACTTACATTATAAAAGCGGAGCTCAATTCCAGTCTATTGTTTAGTGTGGGAGTATTTTTTGAAATAATTAAAGATTCGAGGATACGAAGTTGACCTACGTTTCTTGAAGAAGCAAGAATGTTGATGTGAAAATCTGGTTCTGAATTAATGCAAGTGCGAATATGTTTATAGAACGACGAAGCAGTAGTGTTTAAGTGCTCTTTAATGCGGTGGTGAAGCAATCTGGTAGTGCTTCCGATGTAAGATGCACTGCATTTAGCGCATTGTAGGTCGTAAACAACGTGGTTCTTAAAGCATAAACCTGTGTGTGATATTGGGCAATTAGAGAGTGAACAAGGGGAAGGTGTATGCGATGGATGTTTTCGGTTGAGCTGGTGTCTTAAAGTAGATCCAGTGTGGATGAGTTGAATGTTGAGTCCCTCGCTGCGGATGGCTTTTCGGATTGAAGATGAGATTTTGTCACTGAGGAAGGGTAGTTTTAGAAAACAATTGTTAGAGAAGGGTCGGGTGTTGCGTTTTTTCTTTTTAAGTGAGGATAGGATCGTATTAGGGTAGACGTTTAGTGAGAGGGTCTGTAGGAAATTGTTAGTGTGTGTATGTTTGTCGGAGATGTTAGTGCATTTGTCTTGTATGCGTGAGATTTCGGCATGAGCGTAGTTTAGTTTGTCCTTGAGAGGTAGTGCAGATTTGAAATGTACGAAGAGGCGTTTGCTGGCGGGTTTTCTGTAGAATTCAGTGCATATGGCACCATTTTTTTTATTTGTATTTTAAAATCAAGTAGAGAAAGAGATTCAGAAGATTCATACACCTTCCCCTTGTTCACTCTCTAATTGCCCAATATCACACACAGGTTTATGCTTTAAGAACCACGTTGTTTACGACCTACAATGCGCTAAATGCAGTGCATCTTACATCGGAAGCACTACCAGATTGCTTCACCACCGCATTAAAGAGCACTTAAACACTACTGCTTCGTCGTTCTATAAACATATTCGCACTTGCATTAATTCAAAACCAGATTTTCACATCAACATTCTTGTTTCTTCAAGAAACGTAGGTCAACTTCGTATCCTCGAATCTTTAATTATTTCAAAAAATACTCCCACACTAAACAATAGACTGGAATTGAGCTCCGCTTTTATAATATAAGTTAAAAACATAAGAAAAACAATAATTAAAATAATAATAATAAAAAAAACTTACTTGAATAGTCATCTCCCTTGATTCACAAACGCAACAAGTATTTCAAACACCAACTGATTTATTTTAACGTTCTCCTAACGTCATTTTTTGTTCTATATTTCGCGGTATCACGTGGCAAACGCTGCGGCTGCTTTTCCAATTTTGAACACTCTTCCGCTGTCTTCTCTTGAAAAAGGACTAATAGGTCTGAAATATATTGAGATTTATAACACCATTGAATACAACAGAAAAAAATGAATGTTGTTTAGAGTTAAAATTTGTGTGAAAAAGAAAAAACAAACAACAAAAAAAAGAAATGTATTTCTTTTGTCTTCATTTCATTTTACTCTATATAAAAAAATCTCGCATTGTTCTTGGCTTTTAATTTTACCTTATAATTTTCTTCAACAATGCTTCAAGCAAACTACAATCTACTTATATATATATATTTATATATATATATATATATATATATATATATATATATATATATATATATATATATATATATGTGATAGCTATTTCTTGTCAGGGTCCTGGATATGACCTTAAACTACATCCAATGGTGAGCCCCAAGCTTGCGGGCTTTGGGGAGTGTGGAGTCACCCTTTAATTGCCATTGCTCCCAGGTCCACTCTCGCCCGGAGTAGTATAGCCTGTTAGGGTCCCAACTATTGCTTAAATAGAAACCGATTTGGAAAAAAACAAATATACTCTACTAATTTTTTTTTTCATCAAAATCACTGGATTCGGCATTAAATAACCTGAAAAGGGTTGATATGCCATAAAACAAAAACAACCAGTTTGCCCTCTCTACTTTAAGTGTTATTGCGTCCATGTGCACGTAGATGACTCTTCAATCCAGCTTTAGACCTATTTGAAAATTCACAAATGTGGCGTAAGAACTTTCTTTCTTGTGAAGATGATCGCATGGTAATATTGTGAATCCCTGAATGCCGTGACAATCCACTTTTCGATTTGCAGATTTGACCACAAATATGACAACTTAGCGTTGCCGGGCGTGCTGTAGAAAACTCCTCATAAGACTGTCGTTCATGTCTTTGATTCTGTGATTCCATATGATTAACAAAACCAGCTTTTGACAGAAATTATCTCCCACATACAGTGCACTTTAGTTCCTGTTGCAATTTCTCTGAAACTACGCTATCACCCTGCTTTCTTAAAACGCGTCTTATACGCCGCTCTTGGTTTTCCTTCAGAGTGATCGATCTTTCGCTTTGGCTTCCCAGTTATGTACATTCATCTCAAGTATTTTCAAGTTGGTTTTCAGAGAATCCTTATATCCTTTCTTTAGTTTGTGTTATGGTCTTTTACCTCCCTCTATATCCTAAAACAGTTGCTTAGGAAGTTTGTTGCCCTCTATCCTAACCAAGTGTCCAATACATCTTATTTTGAATTATTTTCATTTTGATACTGTTTATACTTGATCGCTCAAGAACCACAGTGTCAGGTGTTAGAGTCTTCTAGTTAATATTAAGCATTCCCCGAATACAACTTTGGTGAAACCTTTATAACAACTTGAGATGCTTCTGACCCATATAGCAATATAGTGATAACGCATGCTCCGTAAACACTTAGCTTTGTTTTAGATGACATTTCCCGATCAGAGCATACACGTTTCTCCAATTTACCAAAAGCAGAACTGGCTTTGCCTATTCTGTGATTTATCAAAGGAAAATGACATGCATCGCCTAGCATCATATTTATACACACACACACACACACACACACACACGCATATATATGTATAATATACCAGACTATATATATATATATATATATAGTCTGGTATATTATACATATATATATACATATATATATGTGTGTGTGTGTGCGTGTGTGTGTGTGTGTGTGTGTATAAATATGATGCTAGGCGATGCATGTCATTTTCCTTTGATAAATCACAGAATAGGCAAAGCCAGTTCTGCTTTTGGTAAATTGGAGAAACGTGTATGCTCTGATCGGGAAATATATATATATATATCCACGAACAAACAGTTAATAAAACATGTTAAAAACACTTAGAAAAAGAGTTAAAAACATATTTAATCTGAAAATAAAACACTTGATAAATGGATAGTCCTTAATCCGCGGAGTTTCGTAGAAATACTTTCCTTCTCATCAGAGGGTAGGAATTAGCAAAATGTGGGATCGGATTTTGCATACAAAAGTATTTGATGAAACAACAAGTCAAATATCTTACTTGATAACAAAAAAGTGAAGCAGAGGGAATATGGGGAAGAAAAAGGCGATTACACGTGAATGGATAGTCTGGTGAATGATAAATAATCCAGTGACGGTAAAATCCAAAAATATAACTTCAAGACAGTTAATTGAATTTCCTTTTGCACAGGTAAAATCCAATATATATATATATATATATATATATATATATATATATATATATATATATATATATACTTTTTATTTTTATTACCGTTCATCCCATAACAACAAACATTTCTGTAAAAGTCTGAGGAAGCTACAGACGGGAAAAAAACGGCCGGGTAGCTGAAATAACAATGTAACTTAACAGAAAGATATGGGAATAAAAGATAAAACGCATATTTGCTCTACAACGGTATTGAACACTTTCTTCAGTTTTTATTAATTACCATCTCTACTATATATATATATATATATATATATATATATATATATATATATATATATATATATATATAGTCGGGTATATATTTAACAAAGGAACAAAAACAAAGGCAATAATTTGTAAGATCGTTTCGGTTGTTTTCCGAAACGATCGTATAAATTATGACCTTTGTTTTTGTTCTTTCTTATGAAACAGATTTTTAATTTTTAATTCTAATTTGAATTTTAAATTGTCAATCACATTACTAAATATTAAAGTAGCTCTAGGATATTTGCTTATCGAGCTTATTATATATCTGAATTACAACGAGCACTGTTCTTTTCTTGTATTTTAATTAAATTAGTAATTTTACTATTACATTAAAATACACTCTGCTCTTTAGACTACTGTTCTAATCCCCTTTAAATTTATATATATATATATATATATATATATATATATATATATATATATATAGAGAGAGAGAGAGAGAGAGAGAGAGAGAGAGAGACTGAATTCTCTTTCCTTTCCCATGAAAACACTATGGAACAAATTTCAGGCTTCAGAAAATGATACATGACTTGTCTTGGTATGAGAAAATTACCTGATACTAAATCTGACTTTTATTTTGGTGAATTGGATTTGTTGAACTTATCGACAGTGGGTCGAAGGGGAAGTAAAAGGGCTCTCCTATACGTGGACGACGCTATACTGTGCTTCTGTTACACGAAACCGAGTGCCCGGAAACAACATGTTACCTAGACATTCTACAATCTCGTCAAATCTTGCCGAACGAGAAGTCCGTAGTTTTCATTCGGGTTTTCAGACAGAAAACACGTGCTTGGCCTTTTGGTCAAGATCAAAGTGTAGATGCTGCACTTCCATTTCTTGTTCTCTTTCGGTGGAGGAGAAATCCTTCACGACTGAGACAATTTTTATTTTTGTACCTTTTCTCCACGTTAAAAAACGACCCTGGTGTCTTACTCTGTCCCGTGGGGAGGCATAGTAAATAGGTACTATTAGCAGTTCAGCCCAGCTTTGTTTGGGCCCTATGTACTCTCATAACTTTATATATATATATATATATATATATATATATATATTAAAAAGCTTTACTCATGCCCAGGTAACCTAGATATAAAATTTCAAGTGTTTATACACAAAATTGGCGGAGAATTTGGTACAGTCTGCGAAGATTAACTCTTTCAACTTTGACCTCTTATCAGCCAAATTTTCGCCCAAAAACTGATTAAAAAGCTTACTGGATGTCTGAGTACTCTATATGTAAAATTTCAAATGTTTGGACCAAAAATTGGCTGAATAGTTTGCTAGAGACTTTGGTAGACAAATTCCCGGCCAAAAATCGATTAGAAAGTTTGCCCTTTGTCTGAATACACTTATATAAAATTTCAAATATTTAGACCAAAAATTGGCTTAGAGGTAAATTTTAAAAAATAATATTGGGCCCCGATTTTGACGCCTTAGCATATATTGTTTTGAGCTTAAATCAAGTGTTAACGTTGAATCCATGTCCAAGTAACAGACCCTTAAAATTCCAAGTGTTTAGACTCGAAATTGACGGAGGAGTTTGGTAGAGTTTTCAAAGGTCAAATCGTTAAACTTTGACCCTTTGACAGCCAAATTTCTGGCCGAAAATCAATTAAAAGTATTTTCCCAAATCTCAATACCGCTGTTGTCAAATCTCCAGGCTGTAGACTGAAAATTGACAGAGTGGTCTGGTAGGGTAATGTACGCACAGCGACACACACACACACACACACACACACACACACACACACACACACACACACACAGAAATTTCACTTTTATATATATACTAGCAGTTCCGCCCGGCTTTGCTCGGGCCCTATGTACTTTCATAATTTTATGTGCATATGTATATATTAAAAAGTGTAAACATGTACGGTAATGCCTTTCTATATAAAAGGCTTCCTTAACTACAATAGAGAAAAATTGGTAGAGACTGCAGACGTCAATTTTTTAAAACTTTGGCCCCAATTTTTACCTCTTTACATTTACTGTCTTGGGCTCAAATCAAATTATGTAGTTAGATCCATGTCTAAGTGACCTATATTTGAAATTTCAAGTGTTTAAACCAAAAATTGGCAGAGGAGTTCGGTAGAGTTTGCAAAGGTCAAATCGTTGAACTTTGACCCCCTGACAGCAAAATGTCTGCTGAAACCTGATTAAAAGATTTTCCCAAATCTCAATACCTGTAATGTTAAATTTCGAGTCTGTAAACCGAAAATCGACAGAGTTATTAGGTAGGGAAATGTACACAGACACACACAGAGACATTTTCACTTTTATATATATACTAGCATGGGTGCCCGGCGTTTCCCGGGTGTTTATGGTGTATGCTGAGCCCCCCCCCCAAAAGGTCAATTTTTTAAAAATTTGACCCCTATTTTGACCCTTAACATTTATTTTTTGGGGCTCAAATCAAGTTATTAGGTTTGATCCATGTCCAAGGAACCTATATCTAAAATTTCAAGTGTTTAGACCCCAAATTGTCGGAGGAGTTTGGTAGAGTTCTAAAAGGTCAAATCGTTGAACTTTGACCCCTTAACAGCCAAATTTCTGCCCGAGAAAAGATCAAATCTCAGTACCCTGTATATGAAATTTCGAGTCTGTAGACTAAATATTGACAGAGTTATTGTGTAGGGAAATGTACACAGACACACAGAAAGACAGACAGAGAGTTACAGAGACACGTTCACTTATATATATATATATATATATATATATATGATTGCAACGTCTTGTCAGACGAGTGCCACTCCCTCAGACATTTAAAATCCATGAGCCCAAATGTCTGAGGGAGTATCTATACAAATATGATGTTACAGAATCTTAGCTTTGTAGGACAGCTAAGTCTCTCTCTCGGTTCAAAATGCTGAGATCCAGCAACAAGCAAGATCAAGATAGCCAGCAACAAATTAAACTGCAGACCAGCTTAATGCGGATACTGGTCTTCCGCTTTATGGTTTTTTTAAATCAGATAGTTGATTCTCCTAGAAAGGTTGCCTTCACTACGGCTTACGGGAGCCCTCTCTACCCCAATACACATACACACACACAAATATACATATATATATATATATATATATATATATATATATATATATATATATATATATATATATACACACACACACACACACACACACATATATATATATATATATATATAGACTAGCATTTCAGCTCGGCATTGCCCGGGTGTTTGGATGTGTATGTTGAGCATAAAAAAGCGGCCAATTTCTTTTAAATTTGACCTATATTATGACCCCTTAAAATTTATTGTTTTGGGCTCAAATCAAGTTATTAAGTTAGATCCATATCCAAGGAACCTATATCTAAATTTTCAAGTGCTAATACTCAAAGTTGGCGGATGATTTTGGTAGAGTTCTCAAAGGCCTAATCGTTGAACTTTGACCCCTTAACAGACAAATTTCTGGCCAATCACTGGTTACAAAGATTTTCCCAAATCTCAGTACCCTGTACATCAAATTTCGAGCCTATAGACTGAAAATTGCCAGAGTTATTGCATAGTAAAATGTACACACACAAACACACAGAGACACTGACACGTTCACATTTATAGATTAAACAAAAATATATACGTACTTGCATTTCAGCCAGGCGTTGCCCGAGTTTTTAGATGTGTATGTTGAGCATAAAAAAGCGGTCAATTTTTTTAATTTTGACCCCTTTTATGACTCCTCAACGTTTATTGTTTTGGGGTCAAATCAAGTTATTACGTTTGATCCATGTCCAAGGAACCCATATCTAAAATTTCAAGTGTTGATACCCAAAATTTTCGGAGAAGTTTGGTAGCGTTCTCCAAGGTCTTATCGTTGAACTTTGACGCCTTAACAGCCAAATTTTTGGCTGCACACGGATTACAAAGATTTCCCCAAATCTCAGTACTCTGTACATAAAATTTCGAGTCTGTAAACTGAAAATTGACAGAGATATTGCGTAGGTAAATGTAAACACACGGACACCCAGCCGCACAGACACGTTCACTTTTATAGATTAAACAAAAATAAATACGTATACATAAATATATATGGAAACATTTTGCGTTGATTGAAATTTTTTTACTCAAATATTATGCAAGTATAAATCATGTAGAATATCTGCATGAATATAATTGCACGTAATAGTTTACTAAACATAATCATCTCATAAGAAAACCGAAAAACTAATAGGGAATTAATTAAAATAAATGTTTAAAAGAATATGCAAATTAGCTAGATTTTTTGCTAGTGAATGCATTTCCACAAGCCATATATAAGAAAATTATATTTTCTTTTAAATAAATAGAAAAGAGGGGTTTTAATATGAATATCAATACACACAAAAGAAAACGAATTTATAGGAGTAAAGAAGAAGAAGAAGATAGATAGATTACAAGAAAAGATTTCTCGTGAACAACGATGCCATTTTGTTTCAACCTTTAGACGTTTTTCCTCCCCCTCCCTCTTACTCGTCGCTAAGATAATCCCCGCATTATTTGTCTCGATTAGGAACCGTTATCATGTATCATGAATCATATCTTATTATTATTTATGAATAAAAAACACAGAAGTGTCATCTGTACTCTTAATCCTGGTGTGTTTAGTGTAAATCTCTCTTTTTTAAATTCAAGTTGCAATTACACAAGTTCAGAGCTACTGGAAATAAACCGAGAAAGTATTTCTTGGATTCACGAGGACCGAACGCTTTCGTTGCTGCAGCCATGACCTGCTAAAAGTACTGAATTGCGCGCAATTGTATTTTAAGAGTCTCCTGTACTCACAATTGATCCTTCAACCTCCATAAGAGTGTAACTTTACAACTGGATTACTAAATACTTTATCCACTACGCCACGGGTTCACAAACTTAAAGGTTCAATCCTTATGGCGGGCGATACTCAAAATACAATTGCGTATTTCTTTTGAACTTCTGTCGAGTCTTGGCTGACTGAACAAATGCATACTACCGGTTCGTAATTCGGTTTATTATGCTCGGGTTCGACAGAAAGATTTCCTAGTTCGACAGAATGATTCCCGAGTTCGATAGAAAGATTCCCGAGTTCGATAGAAAGATTCCCGAGTTCGACAGAAAGATTTCCTAGTTCGACAGAAAGATTCCCGAGTTCGGCGGAAAGATTCCCGAGTTCAAGATAATGATTCCCGAGTTTAACCAGATACACCTCAACAAGGCCGGAGTTCCCTTCGGTCGAAACGTTACGAAAATAACACTCAAAATGAGAACAATTCCAACAACTCGTTTCCCCACCCCCGTTTTATCTCCTTTAGTTCTTCCACACGGGAAAAAGTCGAACCCAGTCGGAATAAACCAGTTATTTTAACTTCTACGACTTGCCGTTTCAGTCCTCGTGATCAAATCGCTACTTCTGGTCGACTTCGGATCTACACACCGAGAAACATCGCCGATGTAAAGTAGAACGCCCGCACAGATGACGGACAAGGCTGAAAGGTCAAAAGTATTCGATTACGCTAATGCACGTTAATAACCTGATAAACATTTCGGTTCTTTTATTGCTATTGAATTGCATCGATAATCTTATTCTCATCCAAGTGGATGCAGTAAAATCCGACACGGAACGAAATGTAAACTAAATACCAGAAGATGCTTGTGTAACGTCTCCGTAACACACAAACAAGATGAAAGAAATGAACAAAAATCCGGGTCGGCGATTTTTATTTTTCAAAAAACATTTTTATTGCCATTACTTTCGGCACCACTTAAAAAAAGCCTTTCGCCGCCACCTGTCATTTAAGTCTGGATCGCGTTTCTATTCTTCCGACCGCATACCGGGCAAAGCCGGACCATTCTCGACGTCAACTTTACACGTCAACTTTATTCGACGTCAATTTGTTTCTGCCCCGAGCACGTGGTGCATTTTTCGTTCCTTTTTACCTTTCTCTGAGAACGGATGGGGAGGGGATAGCGAACTTATAGATATGCATCTTTTATTTTCTTGGTTCCATGTAGCACTTCTTCATGTTTTGCCTCTGTAACAGTTTGTCTGGCCCACTCCTGTGGCTTGTGTGTAGTAGTTTCCGAATTCAAGGATTTTCCTTAATACTTCAGCTCTTTTCATTACTGTAATTCGTTGTATCTTTGAAGCCATTCCTCTGATTCCAATTTCTGCCTTCCTTTGTTCCCCAGTTTCCCGGTATTGTTCCTAGTACTCTTAGAATTATGGGTATTATTCTTTTTTTTTTTCATCTTCCACATATCTTTTAACTCCCTGGCTAGCTCCGTGTTCCTTTTCTTTGATATTAAATCTGTGATCGGCTGGAACAGCAAAGACTACGATTTGACAGGACTTTCATTTCTTGTTAATTATTACATAACCATGTCTTCTTGATTGGATGGGATTATCAGTTTATATGCCAATGCCCCTTAGGATTTTGTGATTCTCGTTTTAAAGTAGTGTTGTCGGTTTATACTTGGACAATTTGTCTGTACCTTCGAAGTGTAGTTGTTTGAATTATTATTATTATTATTATTATTATTATTATTATTATTATTATTATTATTATTATTATTATTATTATTAATTTTTTATTATTTTTATTATTATTATTCATTTATTATTATTATTTATATTCATTTATTATTATTTTTATTATTATTCATTTATTATTATTATTATTATTATTCATTTTTTATTATTTTTATTATACTTATTATTATTATTCTGAATAATAATAATAATTTCATTAATTCATTATTATTGTATAATTATTTTATTATAAATCTAATTTTTATTAATATCATTATTATTGATTTTATTATTTATGACTTTATTATCATTTATTTATTATTATTTATATTATTAATTATTATTATTGTATACTTTTGATAATTTATTATTATTATTATTTTTAATATTTTATTATTTTATTATTATTTATTTATTACTATTTATCTTATTATTTATTATTATTTTATATTTTTGATAATTTATTATTATTATTAATATTTTATTATTTTATTATTATTTATTTATAACTATTTATATTATTATTTATTATTATTTTATATTTTTGATAATTTATATTATTATTATCATTATTAATATTTTATTATTTTATTATTACAATTGTTTATTATTTTTATTGTTGTTTATTTTTATTATAATTAGCATCATTATTTTTTATTAGTTTACTATTGAGCTTACTTTTATTATTATTAGCATTGTCATTATTATTATTATTATTTATTATATATATTATCATTGTCATTATTATTATCAATTTTCTTATAATTATTTCTATTATTATATGTCTTATTATTTTTTCTCATTATTATTAATTCTTTCCCTTTTCCTTCTCATTATGTTATTATTCATATAATATTATTATTATTATTATTATTATTATTATTATTATTATTATTATTATTATTATTATCATTATTATTATTATTATTATTATTATTATTATTATTATTATTATTATTTAAGCATTAGAAGTAATCGCACAAGCCATCATGAAATATATTTTTTTTTTAAAAGCTGTTGTCATCCCTGAAGTCTGAAGGATAACTAGTCTCCAGATTTTCGGTAGTTGCTATCATTTTCGATAACTTTCGCAGTTAACTGCACCAACAATTTACCAATACTTTCTTCTTCTTCTTCTTCATTATTATTATTATTATTATTATTATTATTATTATTATTATTATTGAACTAGTAATTTTAGATACATGTTTTTTTTTATAATTTGATTTTTTTGAACTGTGACAGCATCTTAGAGGCGTTGTTTATGAGATAAAGCTGACAAGCCCTCTAATACCCTTTCCCACTTATCCCAGCACACAATTTTCTGACAGGATGACATCGCTTTGACAGCTCCATTTCAGTGTATCTAGTCTCACAACTGGTCAACGTCTAAACTCAGAGCGTCTGGTGTTTGTCAAAAGACAAACAACCAGGACACCTGAATATTGCGCCTACGAAAAATATTTTCCGCTTATTCAGCTTTTAAAATAAAGTAAGAGTTGACGAGCTTTTTGTGCTCCAAAGTTTTTAGGAAAATGTAAAGTAGTTGACACTTTTATATTCTAGAAGCTAAATTCATAGCACAAAAGTTATATTAGGTGAAATATCTGTTCCACCCCAAATTTAAACACACTAAATGTAAAGATATTCCAAGTTCTCTTTCACTCTTGCCCTATCTTCATATATATATATATATATATATATATATATATATATATATATATATATATATATATATATATGTATATATATATATATATATATATATATATATATATATATATATATATATATATATACAATACTGCGAACTGTGCGAACGCCCTTGCTTACCTCCTTGATTTAATCTCATATATATATATATATACTGTCGGATTTCATTGTGGACTTTCTTGTGTGCGGCGTGTTTGCTCAGTTGGTAGAGTACTTGCCTCGCATGCAAGAGACTCGGGTTTCGAATCCTGAATCCGGATGTGTCTGACTGATTAGCCCAAATGAGGGCGAAACTTGAGTCTTGGACTTCTAGTTTGTTGGCTTTCATGGATCCTATGATCTGCGACTGTTAGGCTGTGGAAATAATTATATATATATATATATATATATATATATATATATATATATATAGAGAGAGAGAGAGAGAGAGAGAGAGAGAGACGTTAAACTTAATATGTTTAGGAATTTGAACCATTTTTCGTCACTTTTATTATATATATATATATATATGAAACTTAAGTCCTGGATATGACTTTCAACTATATGCGTTAGTGAGGCCCCAGCCTGCGGATTTGGGGAGTGTGGAGCCACCCTTTAATTGCCATCGCTCCCAGGTCCACTCTGATCCGGAGTAGTAGTACCTGTTAGGTTTGATAGAAACCGACTTGAAAAAAATATATATTCTATGAAAAAAATTTTTTTTGTTCAAAATAACTGGATTCGGCATTAAATAACCTGAAAAGGGTTGATATGTTTGACACAACCAACCAACCAACCAACCAACCATGAAACTTCAGTGTCCTTCGAAGTAATTACCTCTGACTGCAATACAATTGTTGTATCGCTTCAACAACTTTTGGAAACCCTCTTGTATCAGTAACACTCGTCACAGCCTCTGTTATCACTTCAATTGTCTCAAAACGAAAGCTTCTAAGGTTTTCCTCGAGCTTAGAGATAAGTAAATGTCACTGAGAGTAATGTCTGGACTATAGTGAGGAACTGTTTTGGTGCCGATATTAGCCCAATAGTCTGATTCTCTCTGAGGATCCTGGGAACAAACTTTGCACAAATCTTCCGTATCTTCAGTTTCACGCAATTAATTCTGTGTACAGTTCCCACACTGACATCAAGCTGTGCACTTACCGTCTCTATCGACACACAATCATCCTTATTGATGAAATGCTTTATTTGGCTAAGCTACTCTGGTGTTCAAATTTCCTTACACCCACAACACCTCTCATCATCTCTCACAGGCTCCCTGAATTCCTTGAATCCCTTATGCCACTCAAAATTTGATGGTCGATTCATGCGCGATGGTTGAACAGCAATCTGAAATATTCTATGTTTCTGTAGTATTTTCCCCAAGTTTAAAACATAATTTTATTGCATATCGTTCTTCTAATGTGTCCTCACGTCCAAATTGCATGTTTTAAATTGACCAACTGTGATAATCAGGCTTTAGTGGGGTGTATTCAAATTCTTGCTGTAGCCGTTCGTTTGAACCTGAAATCATAAAAATTGGCCAGCCCCCTTATAAGATGTATACCAATAACATACTGAATTTTCAAGAATCTACGACAATTTTAAATTATTGTACAAAAACGTTTTGGAAACTTATCTGTGACACTTTGTATCCTGTTTTTATACTATATTTTCTTTTAGTAGATTTCTTTTGCAAGAACTAAAGTATTGTGTAATCTTATTCCTTTATTAATGGCCTCACTCTGCCTGCATCGTTAATCATCTTTCTTTTTTATGATGCTACTGATATTAAGTGCTCGCATTAATAATCTTGTATATTTAACGTTATTCTAAGACGTTCATCAATTCTGATCTTAGGTCAATGCTTCTGCAAACTCGAAAAACTGAAATTAAACATATTTACCTTTACGATACATTCATGTCAGATAAGATGTCATCTAAACATTCAATCCCTTTAATATTCTGTTGTCTAAAAAGTTGAAAACATTTGCAAATTGAAACTTTACTCGGCAAGTAATAAA
>NC_136516.1:1082500-1115000 GCF_053919585.1 Euprymna scolopes
AAGTATGAATCGTTTTATTCAATATTAATTTAGCTTATTATATATATAAAATACAATAGGGAACTAATACATTAAAATAAACTTTAGACTCCATATATATATATATATATATATATATATATGATTAGTTTTTTTTGGAAAAAGAATTCCAGCAGAGTGCTCAATTAAAAGGAAAATCCAAATTTTAAGAGCGTACTTATATTTTGTGTACAGAAAGTTGTTAGTTGAGACAGATCATTGGTACCGTCGGTTTCAAGCCCGATAATAAGGCCCGTTTAAGGTATCCTTATCAAGCTCTCTTCAGCCAATATTCGTCGAGACGAATATTGGCTGAAGAGAGCTTGATAAGGATACCTTAAACGGGCCTTATTATCGGGCTTGAAACCGACGGTACCAATGATCTGTCTGAACTAACAACTTTCTGTACACAATATATATATATATATATATATATATATATATATATATATATATAGCAGCTGCTGATTGGCGTAACGATTCAAAACCTTGACTGTCGTACGAGCGGTCAGGTTTCGATCCTAGCTTGAGGTAGTTGCCTGTCTAGCAGCACTGATGAGCTGTGATACAGCGAAAAAGTACTGTATTTCGATGACTATATATATATATATATATATATATATATATATATATATATATATATATATGATGAAAATAATGGAAATAGTATTCCGACAAAATAGTGAAATAAAAAGGGGAAACCGTATTATGTGTTCACCAACGTTTCGTCTTTATTTCGAGACTTCCTCTGGATGAATGAGATTAAGAAAACAAAAAACACCAGTACAAAATATTTGAAAATGTTTCACGTGCAAAGTGTGACGCTGTTCTATTCCAGAAAAAAAAACGGTAAAGACGTTGGAAATTCAAAAACTGCGCAAGCCCCCCCCCCCACACACACACCTCTCCTTTTTGAATTTCCAACGTCTTTTTCCGTTTTTTACACACTTTGCACGTGAAATATTTTCAAATATTTTGTACTGGTGTTTTTTGTTTTCTTAATCTCATTCATCCAGAGGAACTCTCTAAATAAAGACGAAACGTTGATGAACACATAATATGCTTTGTTGCTTTTTATTTCTCTCTCTCTCTCTCTCTCTCTCTCTCTCTATATATATATATATATATATATATATATATGTATGTGTGTGTGTGTGTTTAAGTGTATAATATGCTATATTTATACTATACCATATATACTACGAGACATTCGATTTTGCCAAGGATTGAATGAGGATGAACGGTTCCAATAATTTTATTATCATCGAAATCGGTGAAATCGGTCATTTTAAAAATCAAAGTGATTGATTATCTGCTCTATTTTCCAAGTTAGATTTCTATATTTATTTTAGACATCGCATTTTTAAGTGAAGTTGTTTCTGTGGAAAGGACTGGATTCGAACTTGGCACAGCCAGGTTGCCAGTCTGTTTCGTTAACCACCATCACTTTCATGTTCCTTTGCCGGTGTATGTTGCGCATCATTCTAAATATTTTCCTTCTAGCAGGGCGCCCGGCATTACCCTGTCGTAAATTACGCTTAACTATGATATTAGGATTAATGCTGATTTCGTATTTATTATTATGTCATGTATGGACCCATTATATAGTAATGATTTAGAAAGTTAAAAAAAAAATGACTCGTGCTCCACTTCTAAGAATCGAAACCAAAACGTTTAGCTTATAATTTACTTTTTCCTTTGAATCAATAGCTGAGATATAATGCCATGTTTGCTGTAAAGCTAAAACTAAAATCATTAAACAATAGCTATTACGTTACGCATGCATATTCGCAATGCCGTCGTTCGAACTTCGCCTTGCAAATTCCATTTCTTTAATTTTCACATTTTGCACTGATTTTCGCCGACTAAAAGCAAACTATAAAGTTTCGCATTGGTCTGAATACCCTATATATTAAGTTTCATGTCTGTAGATCAAAAGCGGGCATAAGAGTTTGGTAGGCAACATTTATAAACATATATATATATATATATATATATATATATATATATATATATATATACAGAAAGAGGTTTATGTATACTATAACATTTTTATGCCAATATTACGCAAGTATAAATTATGTAGAATATCTGCACGGATATAATTACACTTAATAGTTAACTAAATATGATCATTTCATAAGAAAACCGAAAAAAAAAACTAATAGAGAATTAATTAAAATAAAAGCTTAAAAGAATATGCAAATTAGCTAAATGAATTCAGTTCCACGATTCATATATAGCAAAGTTGTATTTTCTTTTTAAATAAATAGAGAAAAGGGGTTTAATATGAATATCAATACACAAGTAAACTAAATTTATAGTTTAAGAATAAATCCTTAAAAGATACCAGAGTGACCATGGGAAAGGTGACAACGAATTACTGTGAAATGAACTGGGTTAGATCATGGCACACACGTTGTAAGCCCGCGTTGTTAACCACTGGGCTATCATCATCTTGTTGCGGCTGCTGCTCCTAATGATGATTGATTAAGGCGTCACTTCGAGTAAGCATAATCCGAGCGTAAACTTGATTTTTTTAAAAATGATTTTTTTTAATGTAAATAAATACAAACTTTAAAGTATTTTTTCAATTATTATTTTTTTTTCATTTTTGTAAACTTAATGTTGATAATCGATTGAACGGTTATTTTTTTTTTCGTTTGCGTTCTTTCGTTTCTTTTTCTTACATATTCTTCTATTACTGCTTTTACCTACTTATAATTATTGACAATACCAATAAATCTCGAATGTAGATGACGATTGCATTCAAGGGGCCGTCGAAATTCAACTAATCGAAATTCAACGCGAAGCGATTGAATTTCGATCAGTTACGTCTATCTTGTTTACATAGAGCATGTTTGATTATTAACCAGTTTTAGGTATTTAATTTCGGATAATTCTTTAGATGAGGATCGATAATTTGACTCATTTGGGTTTTTCTAAACACTGTTCTCCTTTTGATGTAATTGTTACATCGGGTAAGCTGATGTAACTTACAATCTTTTTAAAGACGGATAGATAATTTTGGCTGTTCAGGTTCATCTTGTAAAGTCCGGGATACATTCTATCAAACTCGGAAATCTAAATAAATAAAAAAAACTGACAGTGGAGTGTGGTAGGCAACATTTAAAAAAATATATATATATACGCATATATAAATATATATATAAAAAAAGGTTTGTGTTTAGTATAACGCTTTTACGTAAATATTACGTAAGTATAAATCAGTTAGTTAACGAAAAAGGATTGGTGAATATACGAAACACATTTACCTTTTCGGATGTAAAGACGACCCAGAAGACAACAGTAACAAATTATAGATACTTTCTTTATTCTTTAATCGGCCGATTGGTGATGTCAGTAATTCAAGCATTTTCAACTATACATGGTCTACTCTTCTCCCTTCGCCTCTAAGGGGCTCCCATTCTCCAACTGACTTTATCACCGTGTGTGATCTGCTCTAATTATCTTATCCTAATCAACTTCCTAACTTCGAACCCTTGATTCATATATTGAGAAATCTCCTTTGTTTATGACTTCAGAAGTGTTGTTCCCAACGTGACTAACTTTCGCGTGGATTTACATATATCTCTCCGGGCACACTTTTGGTAACCAAGAATTCCCAATTCTAATTGTTTCATATCTAACGTATTTAAAACCAATATTTTTAACCAGCATTGTCCATTTATTTAACTGACATATTTAATAACCAGTTATTCTAAAAGAATGGAAAATCGCTTTTTCCGACATAAATAATATTTAGCTATTCCTAAAAATCTTACAATGGACTGCAATCCTAGGATTTCAATTATCCACTTTCCTACACGGTTCGATTCTAGCCTGCGCATATGGCGATAAATGATATGCTTTACTGTACTCTTCAAACTTTGAATAATGCTAGCAAAGCGACAGCATTTTTATTTTACAACAAACCTTACACGAACTTTAAAACTTTTATGTTTTATAATTTTTTTGTTTCTGGAGGTAAAGGGGCTGGAATTCTTATATCAAGGCTTTGGTTGGACTCCGTTTTGGCTGGAATACCATTCCCAGCTATTAGAGAATATTCACCTCATTTCGCCTGGCGTATAAATCGCTTGAGCAACCCTTTTCTTCTGTGTCGGCCTGCCAGTATTAGTTTATATTTTCTTCATCTATAATATAAATATCACCTGTCAATTAAAATGTATGTCTGCCTAAAACTTTTGAGGGAGGTTACGGCTTTTCACGAGATCGGTTTCGTATTGAAGTTCGACCCTTCAGATGACAAATGACGAAAAAATGGCTTAAAACATTAATTCCTTCACTCTCAACTGGGCCCTTTTCTACAGGGAAGGGGTCGCTTTTTTAGCCGATATTTTCGCAAGACACTTCCTCTTTTCGATTAGCTAGCCTTAATTTAAACCTACGTCACATCTGGTTTGTTCATGTGCGCAACAGCAAAGACGTCACGTTTTTGTTCATTTTCTTTTCCTCCTTTGCGGTACGGGTTCGAGCCTGCCTGCCTACTACCACTTTTTTTTTGCTCAACACATACCTCAAAACACCCGGGCAAGGCCGAACACCCAGGCTAGTATATTAATATGTGCTATCCTCATTGTTTTTTTTTATAGGGGACATCACTTATTTTTTTATCTATACACTTATAAATTAGTTTTTTTTTGTGTGTGTATTGATATTCATATTAAAAAATCCTTTTTTTATTTATTAAAAAAGGAAGTACAACTTCCTCAACTATAGTCACTACCCAAAGATCTTGCTAATCTGCATATTCTTTTAAAGATTCATATTAATTAATTCTCGATTAGATTTGTTTCGGTTGTCTATTACGTGTAATTATATTCATGCAGACTTTCTGCGTGATTTATACTTGCGTAATATTTGCGTAAAAGTTTAAAGTAAACACAAACCTTTTCCATATATATATATATATATATATATATATGTGTGTGTGTGTGTGTGTGTGTGTTTAAAAAACGTTTCCTACCAAACTCCTCTTACAGTATTTGGTCTACAGACATTAACCTTCATATATTAAGTATTTGATAACATGCAAAATTTTATATTTGGGTTCTAGCCCGGGAAATCGGTATAAAAGTGTGAAAATTAAAAAAAAAAATGAAATTTTTCAGGTGAAGGTTCATGTTTTAATTTTTAGCCCCGTGGCAAATATATCTTAATAGCTCAGTCATTAACAGCGGAGGACAAAATAAATTGTAAACTAAACGTTTCGGTTTGGATTCTCGGGTACAAGGCATTTAAACATTATTTTAATTATTACTATATATGGGTCCAATATATTATAATAATTATACGAAAGTTGCATTAATCAAATTATCATATTTAAGTGTGTTTTGCGATCGGGCAATACCAGGCGCTCTGCTAGTTTTGAATATTTGATTAGGATTTACTTCTAATGAGATGAGAAGGATTACCTTTGATCGATCTGCTCTGTTGCAAATATAGTTGGTATCTACTTGCGAAAACTCTGTTGCAACCCTCTATCGTTTACGTTCTTTCCTCTCCCCTCACTGCCAGTCTCTTCCTCCTTATTTTTCTGGGAGTGTGCATTTACGACTCTTCTTCAACTGGTACTTTTTTTCAGCTACGAATCCCTGTCTGTTGCATCAATTCACTTTGCTTCATGTCTCAATTGCATAATGTCAGGATCTCTGATAAACACTTAAAGATCAATGGCATCTGAAGATGATGTCTAGTAGGCATTTAAGTTCTATCCAGTGAGCGTTCAATTCGTCCATGCATTAATTAAAAATAGAACTCTTCGAAAACTCCGATGCGCTAAGGACGAAACTTTTATTTCAAACAAAAGAGTGACAGACTGGGCGAGAGAATTGGACCAACAAAAAAAAAGGGCATTTATTTCAATGGGCGGACGTATCTAACATCAAGAAATATAGATTTGTTTTGGAGAAGAATAAAGTTTACTCTTAATCTGACAACCGTGTCTGACAATGTACGCATGCGCCTGTGTTATTACTTGTCAGCCATTTTGTCTGCTTTGTAAACGTCAGCACTTTTTTTAACACCCGTTTTATTTTGTTTTGTTTTGTTTTGTAAAATGAAGTCTTTTAGTTTCATGTGAAATTCTCTATAGAAAATAATCGATCGATTATCTGACGACACTTTTGTAAATCGGTTGCGGTAGTATACGATTGGTGAGTTTCTCTTTTTTTTGATTGAAGCTTATTTTGTGTTCCGACATTCTTTGGATAGAGAGAGAGAGTGAGAGAGAGAGAGAGAGAGAGAGAGAGAGAAACGTTCCGGTCTTTGACCCTTCTTTCCGATTAGTTAATCTCTTTCACTAATGTAATACCCCCCTCAAAAAAAAGTGGGGGGAAAAACGGAACGAAAGTCAACAGATATTATAGATGAGGTCATATATATAAAAAGATAATTCATTACTAATAAAGGAACATCTACAGTGCAACGTTTTATAACTCGTTAAAGAAAGACTGCGTCCTACTTGTGTAATATAACGTGGATGGATATATGCAAAGAAGAGAACAACAAGAACTCGCTGTTAGTGGCGTACATTTCTGCACAATGTGTGCCAAGGAGTGCCAGAGTTTGGCAGGGCTTTAAAGCCACCTTTGTGCGGCCCATCACTGAATGTTTTTGTGTTTCTGTATACTTTTTTTAAGTGCTATATCAAGTAATGGCAATGTTCGAAAACGAATTTGCTGCCATCATATATATATATATATATATATATATATATATATATATATATATAAGGGTAGGTCGATTTTTTATTGAAAAACAACTTGGATTAACTCAGAAAAGTTTTGTATTTGTGTATTTAATACTTATACAGAAAGTGGATGTCTAACTTGCACCGATATTTAAGGAAATAACATTAAACGTTATCTACATAAACGAAAAATCTTATATATATATATATATATATATATATATATATATATACCTTATAAATTGAATCAAAATTATTACTTTCAGTATTTAAACCAAAAACACGTTTTTTTAATTAAAATATAACCAATAAGTTAAAACAGAAAGAGATAACGAGAAGAAAAAAATCCGCTCGCTCATTACCATCGACGACTCCGACAGTCATCTTTTGACCTCCTTTATTAAGTTGAACCAGTGATAACATTTTAAAAGACCGAAAGGACAGGTAAGTTATTATGTTATAAAACAGACAAAAACGAAACTAAATGTGACTTTCTTGATTAACATATTGCATTCAATTTCTGTACATAAGATTCCGTAAAAAGAAGACCTCATTTGACGATACAACACCTTTGCAATCAATATGCCTGCATCTTGTTTCAAACTTATACGCTGATTCACAAGATCCGGTTGATAATTAAACTGCCTTTTCAACACTTTGAGAATGCGAGAGCAAATTTGGCAACTTCAACTTATTTCCATTCATAAGTGAATCCAAAATTTCATCCCCAGAATATATTTCTGAGATACGCTGGTTCGCAAACTCCACACTATTAAAGGTGTATTAACTCACACTAATAATTGGCATTAAATTGATTTGTAGGTTTTTTAAAAAAGCTTTTTGTCGGATACCTCACACCTGAAAGAATGTAAACATGACTTTATTGCGCTAACTTAAAAATGTACGTTTATCTGTGTTAATGTTCATGATGAAATTCAAAAAGAAATTTAAAATGACTCGATAAATCCACATAAGTCATTTAATCAATATTATACGTATAAATCATTATTTACCTTATGGACTTTTTTTTAATACTGCTTCCCTCACTTCTAGCTCATCTGATTTTTCCATAGCATACAATACATTTTCAGACATTAAAGCAAAATTATTATGCTGTAAATTTTGGAAAGTAATTTGTTGAATTTCAGGTGTCTATTTATTGATCATATTAATTATATTGAAAATATGTAGTTTATTAATTATCAAACTTATCCTCTTTTTTCAAACCAGCCAAGACCATATATTTCAATTGTGAATCTAATGAGACTGTGAAGTTTGTATGACATATTTGTGGATAAGTACCTTGTGTCCATAAGCATATTTGTCTGATGGCTAAAGATGTTGTAGTATAAGACGTTATACAAATTTAATGAAAATTACTTAATTAAAATGAGGAATAAAAAAGGGACAGAATTAAATCACATATAATCCAATCAGTTTATTAATCCTTATATTTTACTGGCATATGACTTTGGTAGTTGGTGATTTATTAGTAAAAAAACAATTAAATAGAAATTAACATTAATTAATTTTTTTTTTTAATTATTAAATATCGTTAATAATGAAACATAGATTTTCTTAAAATATACAGAATAAATCGGCCCTGTCGATAGGGCATTAGAATACACCGACTGCCCCCCTTCAGAGGGTAAAATTCCCTCAATGGGGGTCCTGGATATGACCTTAAACTATATCCAGTGGTGAGGCCCCAGCTTGCGAGCTTTGGGGAGTGTGGAGCCACCTTTTAATAACCATTGCTCCCAGGTCCACTCTGACCCGGAGTGGTAGTACCTGTACTTTCACACAGATCATCAAAGATCTTTCATTGACAACAGCCTGTGGTGTTCATTTGAAGCTGAGTGACAGCAAGTCTCCCCATGTTTCCAATACTCTCCACCTCTTTCTATTACATTTGCAAATAAATTTGCATTATTGTAACAGCTGCTTGCCATTGATTTCTCCCTTTTTCTTACACAGTGATCACCACTTATCAAGGCCCGGAAGCCACTCAGGGATAAGGGTTATTGCAATTACATTACGTTAGTGTGGAGATTTGATGAAGTGTTTACTTAAGGGGACGGTTCATTAGGAATTTGTTAACATTGGACTTGAAGATATCCAAGTTGTAGTCCGGAGGGAATCAGGCAGACGGAACAGAGTTCCACAGGCGTGCAGTTCTAAGAAAGAAGCTTTGTTCATAGAATCCGCGTTTTGATTTAGGCACAGATATAGAGTGGGGGAAATTTTTCACAGTGGATTCAGCTAGACGGGTGTTTTTCGTGAAAGATTTCACAGAATTGAATAAATACGTAGAGAGATGTGACTATGTAGTAAGTAAGCACTATGTCCCTTCTCTTCCAGTTCTCTTCAGTAGAAGTCTGGTCAGTGCTCCCTCCTCGGATTATTATTATTATTATTATTATTATTATTATTATTATTATTATTATTATTATTATTATTATTATCCTTTATGCCATGACAGGTTAAATTGTTAAATATCCAGCAAATAGCACACTTTCTTAAAATGCATGACGTCAGCACACTCTCAATGGAGCACCGGTAGAACGGAATCAGTCACCGAGTTCGCAATGTGGTTTGCATCGATTGTTACAGTAAATCACAATCAATTCATCGATAATTGGTAATGTTTAGAAATTCACCGCCGGTCCGATTGAGCTTCTTTTAATTTGGTGCATCAATCAATTAAGAGCCGATCGGCATAAACATGTCCGGCTTTAGTTTCTCTTCCGCTCGAACCAAAATCGAACAAATTATACTGGACTCCGTTTTCAGAACTGTCAACTTGTAGAAAAAAAATGCAGAACTAGTTAAAATGAACGTCTGTTAATTATACTCCTCTTATACTCCTGTTAGAATAATAAAATACTAGTTAGATCTTCCGGGTTGCTATCACTTCGCAAATGTAACTACGTTAAGCACTTGAAATATTAAATTAAAAATAGAAAATAATGTATTAATATCTTTGTTAGACACGAAACAAAATCTATTTTTTGTTTTATTTGGATTAATCAAACTACTCTACACATTTCCCCTATGATTTTAAAATGTCTCGGACGTAATACCCGCCCTCTTCAGATATGTAATATCGAACTTGGGAATTTATAGCATAAACTACTAAGCAGAATTCAATTTTAAATAGATCATGACTGATGGAATAAGAACATGCTACCTCCGTGAATTAAATAAACGCTTCCGTTCGAAAGTCCTCAGAGATTTCCAGAGTTCGAAAAAACAATTCCCGAGATCGAGAATATACAATTGAAGAAGTTCGAAAGTTTTATCGACCGAAACGTTGTGCAAATAACAGTCAAGATGTGAAAAGTAGTCCGAAGAATACAAATAATTTTTTTTTAATTTGACGTAAATCAAACGTATTATTAATTGTTTTATTGCGAGTTTTTTCCAACATGGAACATTTTAGAGAGTTTCTGTCTGTCACTTAACAAGACTGGATGGAGCGTAGTCGTGGACGATGCCGTTTCGTTGGCTACAAAACCGGCACATTTACTTTGGATTGATTCATTTATTCTTCATCGTCAACTTTTCAAAAATGAACAAAATGAAAACAACAAGAAAACAAGATAAAAACGAAACAATAAAAAAAAACTGAAAAAAAAAAAAATAAAATGAAAAGAAACCAAGAAAACGGAAACAAACAAACAAACAAACTAACGCAAACGAAAAACCGAACAAAATACGAAAAAGAACGAAAAATAAAATAATAGAAAAAGAAAGAAAACAAAAACGAGAAAGAAAACAAAAAACAAAAAAAGAAAAAAAAACGAAAGAAAATAAAAACGAATAAAATATGAAAACGAAAAAAATATATTTCAAGGATTGATGACGAATACAATTTTTATAATTCTTTGTTATGGATCTATTGAGGATTGAAACCTGGTCTAGCAGCTGATCTTTAAACTCTTATGATGGTGCTATATGAGCCGCTTGTCAGAAAGGTACATGGTGTTTTCTTACTACATAGTCACATCTGAATGATATGTATGTAAAGTTCTGAGGGGAAAATAAATGGTATTCTCCCCTACATTACCTTAAAATAAGTAATGTTAAAGAAGCTTTCCGGTCGCCTTCGACTAAGAACGACCTACTTTACGCTAACAACGTCTCATTAGAAATGTAGAAAAAATTTCCAGACTAGGCATTCTGTCACTTCCGTTAATAAGGTAAAAAAATATGCGATTCAAGGTTATACAAATGCCAGCCATACGTATTAAATGAATAAATTTCTACCCAGTGAACAGCAATTCTTCCCCCTTCGTCAGAAAATTTGCTTATGCCACGTGGGGAATCAAGAGAAAAGGAAAAAAAAAAAAAAGGTTGAGGCATAATTCCCTGGACACACCTGTTCTCGTTAGATCATCTAAGTTAAACAACGTCGTGCCTGGTCAGTATGAAAATGGGTAACAATTTGTGAATACCAGGTTATTTATGTGCTCTCTATATATACAAGCGTTGTTTCTGGTGATATGGACTTCTCTTTGCCTCTAGAATGGAGAAATGCCAACTCCGAAGGGTAGATGAGGACTGCTCAACCTTTGTTTCACAGTTACATGCGCATCTAGCAATACAGGTAGCATCGATTGTATCCCAACAGAGTCTATGATATTAAATAATGGTCTGTGAGACCGTGGTGTAATCTACGTCAAGTCCTATTAAAATCTCGAAAATGTTGTTTGATATCTTGCTTTTAAGCGCTCAGCAGCATATGGTCAGGTTCATGGTTAAGATGTTCGACGCAGATAAAGAATTCGCGGCATAACTGTGCATCACAGTTTCGTAGTCAACGAAAAAGAGTCTTTCAAGTCGCCCTCAACTACAGTCGACCTACATTTCTTTATCACTTTATTAACTGACCCATTTGGTATTTTTGTTTAAAAAAAATGTTGAAGATGAAGAAGAAAATATTCAGGTATCTTTTGTTTTGATTGATTTATTGTAGCTTTTCTTTAGGAGGAAGAAAGCAATTCCCGGGTGGAACAAAACTCTTCTCCAAGATAAAGTATGCAACTCTTAATCTTCGTCTCGGGCCCTCAAAGGTGTGACATTGGCGCCGCTATCATGTCAGTCGATTTCGTTGAAACAGTGTGTGTGTATTGATTTAGCAAGCAACTACTGATTTCCGACGGGATTTGTCTTGACCGGGCCGTGGAAAAGGGCAATAACAGAATTCGTTTTTCCTCTAAGCCAATCAGAATTAGGCGTTTCAAAACGACATCTGGTGGCGGTATGACTTATTCATTAAGTTTTTTGACTACCGTCCAATATTTGTCAGTAGAAGAGCCAGACCCAATAGAAAAATAAAGACGCATGTTATAATGATACGTCATTTCAATCTGCGCTTTTAACGCTGTAAAAAAAATACTATCTTAGACTTATTTATTAATCGACGCATCTAAAACGTCTACTATTATATATAAGGGACATTGTTTGTAGATGTGTGTGTTTTTGCCTATGGACTTGAAAATGGTTGGGTTAATTTTTATGAAATTTCATAGGAAGGTACTTATGAGCGTGGCAGTGTTCTTAGATAGGTTTTTAATCGGAATGTCTTCGAGAAGTATCGATAATCGATAATCGAAATAATTCGATGAAAGAAGGAACAGGCGATTTTAACCAAAGTAAACACCTTACACAGCCTAACATCACAAGTATATTTGAGAAATTTTATTACTACAGAAGCAAAAAGCTATATATATATATATATATAAAATAAAGGGTAGGTTCTTTATGACAGGAGCGCGATCGAAATTAATGTTTCTGTTTAGAGCACAGCTGACGCATGGTACTTGATTTTTGCATTTTAAACTTACATTCAAGCAATTATCACCGCACAATAAGTAAGGCCAAGCATATGGCATCAAAGTCATGTTGATCTGTAAGGGGTGAATTTAACATGAATGTTTCTGTCTAGATCGCAATTGAACCATGATACTTGACTTTTGCATTTAAAATAATAATTCAAGCTATTACATACTAAAATAATTTTATCAAATAAGCACTAGGTTCTCTACAGTGCAATGTAAACTACAATGTACTGCAGAAAATGTCACAGACGCATGTATATCTTCCTCTCGGTGCACCGCGATGGGCCCCTAACTAGAGCAGGCAATCAATCGATTTTTCGATTTCGATGACAACGACAATATGGATGTGTGAAACATTTGTTGATCATCATTTAATCCCGGGTAACATCAGGTCACCCTGCTAGGTTGATTATAAATTTACTAACATTTTAGCCTATTAAAAACTAGCAAACAGTATAGTCCATTCACTTAGAATGCATGCTTATGTCAAACATCTAAGGTAAATGTGGTATTCTGGCAACTAATTCATATTTATTCCTATTAATCATTTACTATAAATACCACCATACGCAGTTCACTTCAACAATGTACCATACAAAATTTAAAGCAGATCGGCTCTGTAGTTTCCTAGAAAACTTCTAGAGTAAATGAAACGTTGTGGCAGCTAATCCCTAGTAATACCTTACTGTACATCTAACAACGAACGGGTATTATATTACTCTACAAAACGTCCATACAAAATATCATCCAGATCGGTTCAGTAGTTTTCGAGATAATTTTAGATTAATGCAATATTTTGCAATCGCAAAAATACACTTACTTGGAAGGTGATCTATATACTATTCTTTTTTTAGTTTTAACCAAAACCAATAAATATTTATTATTTTATTATTTTTGTTTTAATCAAAATCAATAAATATTTATTATTTTATTATTACTACCAAAAGTGGAAGATTTTGCTTTAAACAAAATCAAATAAAAAGACGGTTCAAAGAATCGCTTTTAGCATCGGGAAAGAGACACACATTTTTCCCATTCCGATATTAATTCCGATATTCTAAAAACCCGATTTCTCCGATATATATATATATATATATATATATATATATATATATATATATATATATATATATATATATATATATATATATATATATATATATTAAGGGGTCACTGTCCCAGATAATCAGATATGACCTTTCAGGGTCACTGGCAACAGGTGTGAAGACTCAGCGATCCTGAAACAGTGATCCTTTATAATATATACACGCCGTGATCCTCTTTCACAGGGGATTCTCTCGGCGCAGCGGGATCTTGTTGGTCGGTTAGTCAGTGTCGATTACACCTTCGGGTTGATATATTGCATCACTCTAGAAGTGAATAGATTTTCATGCACACAAGAGAAAGACAAAGTCATACACCTCTATTCTACTAGTTAATTCAAGTAAACTTTGCAATATATATATATACACACTCACACAAAACACACACACACACACACACACACACACATATATATATATATATATATATATATATATATATATATATATATCCAGTTGTAAAGATATTACAAAACACACGGTTAAATCTTAATTAGATTTTTGCGGTAGAGACAGGCGGTTGAAAGGGGTGTGGTCACGATTCTTCGATTAGGACCAGATCCGCTGAAAACTCAGCTCCAACTCTCTCCACCAGACTGATTTTGGCCCGGAGATGCGCTTAAATATTGAGGTGATAGGTAGGGTAGCTTGTTCCCTAGACCAATCGGCAATCAGAACGTCATCCCGAAGAATTCCTGATTTTCCTGCGTGTGTGCCGATGATTCTGCGAACTCTCGTAGTTTCCGGTTCCCACAACTCCACGGTAGCATAAGGGCAATAGACTGAAAAGAAAAGCAATTCAAAATCAATGACTAAAACAAAATTTAACGTAAAATATAAATAAATAACAACACACATAACAGCACCTTAAGCAGGTTTAAATACTACCTTCCTTATTTCCAATACCTTACTGTAACGCTCTAAAACATACATTTATATATATATATATATATATATATATATATATATATATATATATATATATATGCATGCATATATAATATAAAGCTGAATGTGTGTGTATGTTTGGTCACAAATAGGCTCCTATATGGTTGACTATTATAGAAAACTGATTACATATAATGATAGAAGATGTATCGAGACACAGGATTGGGTATGTTTGATCTATCAGAACAGTGGTTCATTAAAATTGTGGGGTCTGCGTTCGCGCCTGGTCCACAAAGTATGGAAATTAAAAAAAAAATTACAAGTGTTTTTGATATAGATGTCCATAAGAATACTTTGATAAGTATGTTTTAACTTAAATAGGGGTGGTATAATAAAATTGTGGGTCTGCGCCTGGCCTCCATGGAATGGAAATAGGCACACACTTTAATAAAGACTTTTCATATCTATCTGCGTAAGTATACTTTGATAATTATGTTTCAGTTTTGAGAAATATGGTATAATAAAATTATGGTGTGTTCGTTCGCACCTGACCTCCATAGAATGGAAATATGTCACAAAGTTTAACAAGGTTTTTTAATATAGATCCAGAGAATATTGTGATAAGTGTTTCAGTGTGAACAGGTATGGTATAATAAATTATGGGGGTTATCTATTTTATTTTTACTTTCATCATATTTTGCGTTGGTTTTGATACCCCCAACTTCGAAGCTATCTCTTTACAACCCTTCCTTTTCATAACCTATCATACTTTTATAAATCAGTCCATTTTCTGTAGGCTGTTTTTGAACCAAGTCAACGCGACGGGTACTGCTGCTAGCGTATACATATATATATATATATATATATATATATATATATATATATATATATATATATATATATATATGCGTGTGGGTGTGTGGGTGATATATATATATATATATATATATATATATATATATATAAATCGCGGCAAAAATATAGCAGAAAAAGACAAGGAAGGTAGTTCCCTGACAGTCTCCAAAGGGTCACTGGAAACACGAGTAAAGGAGGCCTAAAATAAAGGGGGCTTTAGAGGCAAGAAGAAGAAGAAGAAGAAGAAGATGAAGAAGAAGATATATGTATATATTTATGCATGTATGTATATATCTATATTTTTCGTATCCTAGCAATTAAAAAACATCACCAATAGTTACACACTACTATACAATATGGTCGATACAATGCTATTATATAACACTATAATTATATAACGCTTCCTTGATGGTATTTTAAAATATCATTAACAAATCAGTTCGAGAAAGAATCGTACATCTGGCAAATCATAGAAATGGGGTCAGGGCAGGTTGCGTATAAAAAAATGACCTTCTTGCTCAACAAAGAACACACGAAACAACAATAATTGCGGGGGAGAGTTGAATGTTATAGTCAAAGCAGATAATAAAAACTAATTTTGTAATTAAAATAAGAAATAAAATCGTAATTTGGCAGAAGTTTTTGGCAATTCTTGCGTTTTATAATTGCAAAACCGCGCGGGAAATCATTCAAGCAGCTAATTATGATATAAATGAACTGTCATATCTAACTCATAAACTCGTTAGAATTTCAAAGTCCGACGCAAATAGCATGCAAGTTAACAAATATAAGTTTTCTTCTGCCTTCCCATATGCCATTTATTATTGTTGTACAGTGTTATTTCGAACTTTGCTATTCTTTATTTAAAAGAAATATTTAGCTTGGCCTAGAACATTGTGAATACAGGATGGAACAATAAAAGAAACAATTCAAGTAACTTGACTATGTAGTAAAGCTGGCATCTTTTCAATGTAGCCGCCTTCAGCCTTAATCACCACCTCGTTACAGGGTCGGAACTGGGAGAATGCTTTTTTCTACAACCGCCAGCGGGAGATCGGCGAATACCCAGTGTATGGTGGCGATCATTTTCGTGTTTTAGGAGGTCATGTTGGTAATGTTCTCGACGTATGACTAAACAAAGTAGTCCAGGGGGGGGGGTTAAAGTAGTGGAGGAGAGTGGCAGTGAGAGTAGGGTACAAAATCGTAACACTCCTTCCGAAGGCAAGCCTGCATCGCTTTGGACTTGTGGACTCGCGCCGAGTGCTGCTGCCACACCCAGGATCTGCAAGTGGCCACCTGATTGCACCAGGTGTTGACTTTCTTTCAAGCCGTACAAAAATTTCCCGATATATATATATAAATATATATATATATATATACATCGGGAAATTTTTGCACGGCTTGATATATATATATATATATATATATATATATATATATATATATATATATATATATATATATATATATGAACAAACAGTTAATAAAACATGTTAAGAAACACTTTGAAATGAGTTAAAAACATTTTTAATCTGAAAAGGAAACACTAGATAAGTGGATAGTCCTTAATCCGTGGAGTTTCGAAGAAATACTTTCCTTCTCATCAGAGGGTAGGAATTAGTAAAATGCAGGATCGGATTTTGCATGCAGAAGTATTTGATAAAACAACAAGTAAGTCAAAGATCTTACTTGAAAATAAAATAAGTGAAGCAGAGGGAATATGGTAAAGAAAAAGGTGATTACACATGAATGGATAGTCTGGTGGAAGATAAACAATCCACTGACGGTAAAATCCAAATGTATAACTTCAAGAAAGTTAAAAGAATTTCCATTTGCACAAGTAAAATCCAAGGAAATCCCGTAGTTGGAAGAAGATTGTCCATAATAATCCAAAGGCAGAAATCCATGGAATAATTCACAAAAATGTGTACAAGGAAAAGATTCCAATAATATTTAAATAAAGAAACATAATATATGCTTTTCAGTCTACTTCCGAGACATAAATATAAATAAGAAAGATCAGGGAAGAAAAAGAGGAGAGAAAAAATGATGATAGAGTAAAATATAAAATATAAAATAAGGGGAAACAAATGTCAAAATGACCCAGACAGGAAATGTTAAAATGTTAAAGTCGCGAAAAAATATATAGGGCAAAATAATATAGGTCAACTGAAATGTACAAGCCATCACTTAAAAAATGTCGGCAAGAGTTGTTAGAAGACACTAAATGGAAAATAAATAAATAATAAATAAATAGAAAATAATAAATAAATAAAATAAAAATTAAATAAAAATTAAATATATATATATATATATATATATATATATATATGTTTAAAGAAAAATAGAAAAAACCGAATGAAATTATTAAAAAATCAACGTTTCGTCCCTGTTTCAGAGGACATCTTCAGGATAATTGAAATAAAAATGTGATAAAAGAAAAAGTCATAGATCGTGCTAATAAGTCTGAAATATATTGAGATTTACAACACCATTGACTACAACAGAAAAAAAAAATTACTGTTGTTTAGAGTTAAAATTTGTGTGAAAAAGAAAAAACAAACAACAAAAAAAAAGAAATTTATTTCTTTTGTTTGCATTTAATTTTACTCTATATAAAAAAAAAATCTCGCATTGTTCTTGGCTTTTAATTTTATCTTATAATTTTCTTTAACAATGCTTCAAGCAAACTACAACCTACTTATATTTATATATATATATATATATATATATATATATATATATATATAGTCTTGGAAGTGTTTAACGTTATAAAAGAAAAGATTATTTTTATCATTCGTTAGAAAACTATTACTCAGTAAGTCATTCAACCACTTGCAATCATGCATGGACTTGATCTCTCGAATTCACTAAAGTACAAAAGAAATTTAAGGGATCATGAAACACTGTTTCGGGGATTTAAAAACAAAACAGTATATTACAACATGGCTCGCCATTAGTGTTGATAAAAAACCACCTTCCTTAATCTTAAGAAAAAGACATGTTACAAATATAAGATATAGTTTCTTATTCTTAATTAATTTATCTAACCTATTAATGTTACAAAAATGAATTTCTTACCTGTGAGATTTATCTGTTTCCAAATTCAAATTGGATATATTTTTTCAATTTACCAGTCTTGTATTTATAGGTGAAATTATATATATATATATATATATATATATATATATATATATATATATATATATATATGTATAAGGAATGAAAAAATATACCAGCGGTGGTTGACGTTATGTTTAAAGAAAAATAGAAAAAACCGAATGAAATTATTAAAAAATCAACGTTTCGTCCCTGTTTCAGAGGACATCTTCAGGATAATTGAAATAAAAATGTGATAAAAGAAAAAGTCATAGATCGTGCGAAAGAAAACATTTTTTTAAAATCCAACCCATGTCGGGAAAGGACGAATATGTGTGCGTATGGGAAGGTTGTTTGATGTCTATATATACAACTTTTAAAATGCATTAAAATAAATATGTACATTTTTTTTTCTTTCCTCTGCGAAACTACTCATTTTCCTGAAACATTCAAAGAAAAAAAAAATAGGCTAGCCAGGATCCACCCTTATACCTTGCTCTTTGATTATTATTTTCCCTATGCTAGGGATTAAATGGTAGAAGCCTTTTCTTTGCGTAATAGTATTAGTATTCAAAATTAGTGCTGATTCTAAAAGTCTTCTTTTAGCTCTATCTATCACGTATTTAATAATTTTCGCTTGATCTAAATTAAATGAGTGATCGTGTTCTGCACAATGGCAAAAGAGTGCATTTAGGGCGTTACCATTCCTTATATCTCTTCTGTGCTCGTTAAGTCTTAATTTCAATTTTCGTTGTGTTTCACCTATGTACGCTTGTTGACAGTTGTTACATGGGATGGAATATATACCGGCATCGGATGTGAGGGTTTTGGGAGAGTGCTTGGTAGTTTTTAATGTCTGTTTTATGGTTGAGGAAGTTGTTTGTATCAGGTGAAAACCAAGTCTATTAAGAGTGTCGTAGATTTTTGTATTTTTGGTGTGGGTGGGAATGAAAAGATGTCTGTTTAATAGTGAGGTATCTGTTTTATTTTTCTGTGTGTTTATGTTATAGTGTATTTTCGTAGCTTTTTTCTTTGCGTAAGAAATGAAATAGGATGGATACTGTAGTTTTCTTAAAACATTCGTAATATATTGAAATTCATCATTAAGATATTGGGGACTGCATATTCTAAAGGCACGTAAGAAAAAACCTATAATCATGCCCGTCTTTATTTTATCATTGTGGTGTGAGTAGTAATGAATATAGTCGTTTTTGTGTGTGGTCTTTCTATGTACTTTGAAACTCAGGTCGGTTTCTGATCTGATGAGGAATATGTCTAGAAAAGCTAGGGAGTGGTCTTGTTTGGATTCATGTGTAAAATTTATAGATGGTTCCACTGAATTTAATTTATTTCTAATTTGTTCTATTTGTGTGTTTTTAGGGAGAAAAATAAGAATGTCATCTATATATCTAAAATATGTGGAGTTTTTAGGAAGTCTGTGTTTAAAGGAGTTGGTTTCTAAGAATTCTAAGAATAAGCAGGCTAGTACACCACTAAGGGGGTTACCCATAGGGAGTCCAAATTTCTGTCTATAGTAAGAATTATTAAATTGAAAGTAGGTTCTATCAGTGATGAGTTTTATAATTTGTATTAGTGTGTCTGAGGAAAAAGGTAGGTCGGCTTTAATTTTGATTAAGTGCTTGTGGAGTAGATTAAGGCATTTTTTGATTGGAATATTGGTGTACAGGGAAATTATGTCTAAACTATGCATGGTTTTATTTTGCATGTCCATATTTTTTATTCTATTTAGGAGGTCACCAGAGTTTTTGATATGTGAAGTGCTGATGGTGCCCATTAGTGGAGTTAAAATTTGGGCAATAGCTCGTGCTAATTTATGGGTGACGCTTCCAATGTTTGATATTATAGGTCTCATAGGGACGTTCTCTTTATGTATTTTTGGGAGGCCGTATAATATAGGAATAGTGGGGTGGTATTCTATGTTATTTATCCATTTTTTATCATTTCCGATAAGTTTCTTTACGGATTTATTAAAAGTATCGAAATCTTTTTCTATTGATTTTAAATCTATCGGAGTGTATATATCTCCGTCTGCCAATAGTGTATGCATTTTCTTTAGATATAGGTCTTTATCTATTATAACTATACCACCTCCTTTATCGGCTTGTGAAATAATAATGTCTTTATTTTTTGTTAAAAAAATGTTTCAGGAAAATGAGTAGTTTCGCAGAGGAAAGAAAAAAAAAAAAAAAAAAACAATGTACATATTTATTTTAATGCATTTTAAAAGTTGTATATATAGACATCAAACAACCTTCCCATACGCACACATATTCGTCCTTTCCCGACATGGGTTGGATTTTAAAAAAATGTTTTCTTTCGCACGATCTATGACTTTTTCTTTTATCACATTTTTATTTCAATTATCCTGAAGATGTCCTCTGAAACAGGGACGAAACGTTGATTTTTTAATAATTTCATTCGGTTTTTTCTATTTTTCTTTAAACATAACGTCAACCACCGCTGGTATATTTTTTCATTCCTTATACATACATATATATATATATATATATATATATATATATAATTTCACCTATAAATACAAGACTGGTAAATTGAAAAAATATATCCAATTTGAATTTGGAAACAGATAAATCTCACAGGTAAGAAATTCATTTTTGTAACATTAATAGGTTAGATAAATTAATTAAGAATAAGAAACTATATCTTATATTTGTAACATGTCTTTTTCTTAAGATTAAGGAAGGTGGTTTTTTATCAACACTAATGGCGAGCCATGTTGTAATATACTGTTTTGTTTTTAAATCCCCGAAACAGTGTTTCATGATCCCTTAAATTTCTTTTGTACTTTAGTGAATTCGAGAGATCAAGTCCATGCATGATTGCAAGTGGTTGAATGACTTACTGAGTAATAGTTTTCTAACGAATGATAAAAATAATCTTTTCTTTTATAACGTTAAACACTTCCAAGACTATATATATATATATATATATATATATATATATATAAATATAAGTAGGTTGTAGTTTGCTTGAAGCATTGTTAAAGAAAATTATAAGATAAAATTAAAAGCCAAGAACAATGCGAGATTTTTTTTTATATAGAGTAAAATTAAATGCAAACAAAAGAAATAAATTTCTTTTTTTTTGTTGTTTGTTTTTTCTTTTTCACACAAATTTTAACTCTAAACAACAGTAATTTTTTTTTTCTGTTGTAGTCAATGGTGTTGTAAATCTCAATATATTTCAGACTTATTAGTCCATTTTCAAGAGAAGACAGCGGAAGAGTGTTCAAAATTGGAAAAGTAGCCGCAGAGTTTGCCACGTGATACCGCGAAATATAGAACAAAAAATGACGTTAGGAGAACGTTAAAATAAATCAGTTGATGTTTGAAATACTTGTTGCGTTTGTGAATCAAGGGAGATGACTGCATTAATTCAGAACCAGATTTTCACATCAACATTCTTGCTTCTTCAAGAAACGTAGGTCAACTTCGTATCCTCGAATCTTTAATTATTTCAAAAAATACTCCCACACTAAATAATAGACTGGAATTGAGCTCCGCTTTTATAATATAAGTTTAAAACATAAGAAAAACAATTAAAAAAAAAAAAAACCTTGCTTGAATAGTCATCTCCCTTGATTCACAAACGCAACAAGTATTTCAAACATCAACTGATTTATTTTAACGTTCTCCTAACGTCATTTTTTATTCTATATTTCGCGGTATCACGTGGCAAACTCTGCGGCTACTTTTCCAATTTTGAACACTCTTCCGCTGTCTTCTCTTGAAAATGGACTAATAAGTCTGAAATATATTGAGATTTACAACACCATTGACTACAACAGAAAAAAAAAATTACTGTTGTTTAGAGTTAAAATTTGTGTGAAAAAGAAAAAACAAACAACAAAAAAAAGAAATTCATTTCTTTGGTTTGCATTTAATTTTACTCTATATAAAAAAAAATCTCGCATTGTTCTTGGCTTTTAATTTTATCTTATAATATATATATATATGTAGTAGAAATAGTAATTAATAAAAACCGAAGAAAGTGCTCAATACTGTTGAAGAGCAAATATGCGTTTTATTTTTTATTACCGTATCTTTCTGTTAAATTACATTATTGTTTCAGCTACCCGGCCGTTTTTGGGGCCGTCTGTAGCTTCCTCAGACTTTTGCAGAAAATCGTAACGAACATTTCTGTAAAAGTCTGAGGAAGCTGCAGACGGACAAAAAAAGGCCAGGTAGCTGAAACAATAATGTAACTTTAAAGAAAGATACGGTAATAAAAAATATGTTTGAAATTTGCTAATGATAGGCTCAGCCTTTTTGGTACCTGAGGAAGGAATTCACAGTTATGCACACAAAGTGACTTTTGCCTATATATATATATATATATATATATATATATATATATATATATATATATATATATATATATATACACACACACACACACAGAAAGTCATCCACGTACAGTACTGTTTACTGTTTTCTCAGTGCGGCTAGAAAGGCAACTACCTCAAGCCAGGATCGAAACCTGATCATCCGTTGCGCTATACAGCTGCTACACAGGCTGTAAATTAACAATGTTTTAACATTGTCAACAGTACCTAAGCTCAATTTGTTGACAAAAATAGCATCGCTTCATACGCTAATGGTAATTAGTATATATCTGTGTGTGTGTTTTTGTGTGTGTTTTTGTCTCTGTGTGTGTGTGAGGGGGGAGAAGTCTATATTTAAATCCTCTAATAATTTTGATACTGTATCTAAGCGTATTTGACGACTGGGCGACGTCGGACTGCCTGATTATAACATATAGATTTATTCTTATAATTCAATAATGAAAATAACTTTCCAAATGCACGGATAAACAACAAGTACTATTATAGTTTTCTTTAATTTAAACTTGTCTCGTTTCTTTATTAAAAAAAAAAATATTGGTACTATTTTTTGTAGCGCGTATTTCCCTTACTGTGGCAGTTGTTTAGACGAGTTCATCTTTTCGCCTATTTTAAGCAAGAAAAAAATCTGACATTTTTTCTTCTTCTGCACTTTTAAACGTGGACATGAATGAAAAAAAAAAAAAGAATTGTACAATGAATTATTAGTTTAGCAATTTGTCTTTATTTTCTTGCGAATTTTCTTTTTTGCTTGTTAATGTTTTGTCAAAGTTTTCAACCATTTATCTTCATTTGTAGAAGAATGAGGAGTGAAAGTGGGAGGGCGTGCGAAAACATTAGTACAGAACCTCAATGGATAGAGCAAAGACACTCTAAAAGAAACAAGCAGTTACATTCACAAACATAAATACACTTCACACACACATACAACCATATATATATTTGTTGTTGTATATATATATATATATATATATATATATATATATATATATATATATTGAGTAAAATGATTCATAATTTATAATTAAAATTTGTTTTAAACAGAAAAACAAACAAATTTAGTAAATTGTACGATCGTTTCGGAAACGATGTTTTTATTGAGATAGATAAGATAATACATCTTGAACAATAATTTTATCATTTGATATCAGCAAAAACAGTGTTGAGGGTTATATATATATATATATATATATATATATATATATATATATATATATATATATTACTATTTGTATATACAGACATGTACAGGCCTGGCTACATTCGCATGACAATTTTCGATCTATGAACACCTAAATAAAAAGACAGACATTTTTTTGGTCCGAGGAGATTTAGTTCTTTATCACTATGAGTCGAAACATTGTCATTCCAGTGTATGAAATCATGTATATTTTAATAATATATATATATATATATATATATATATATATATATATATATATATATATATATACATATATATAATTATAGAAAATATACGCAAACATAAATATACAACACACACACGCATACGCGCATATATATATATATATATATATATATATATATATATATATATATATATATATATATTGATACATGTATGTATTAATATAAACACATTTTCAAGGTCGCGGCTATGGATATGCATCTCATGTTTCCCACAGATGGTTTGTAAAAACAATAAATCCTCTTCATGCGACAGAATAAACGGTTGCTTTCCACAGAAGAAACCGGTCCTCAACTTAAGAAAAATAAAAAGTAATGCATGCGTGATATCCCGTGATTGCACAGTGAAGGAGGCATAAAAAATGATTAAGTTCAGAACCCCCCCCATTTTGCTACAAAAGTCCCCAAGGGACGTCAAATTCTGGTGAAAATGAACAAACGGTGCGGTTTTAGGTATTAACATATGTAAATTTGAGTTCTGCACCATGCAAAAAAAAGAAGAAATAACTAAGTGCATCATCCCCCCTATCATTTAGCCCCCAAAGTCCTCAAAGCCTAAACATATACAAAATAAACATGCAAAGAAAATTGTGGACAAATACGGTATAATAATCCTTAAAATGGAGTGTTTTTATTAACCCTGTAAGAGGCCCTGGGATACACCCAAGTGTTATTGCGAAGTATAGACAAAAAACTCATATAGAAATCAGTTAGTTACAACTTTACAGAAAATTTGATAAAACTACATGACATCTTTTTTTTTAATAAGCACAAAAGTGCAAATTTTAACCATTTTAACTCGAAGAGCACCGCTAGGGGGGGGGGCAACTGGAGTTTTCTCGGAAATCGGTTCTGTTACCGTTTTAATGTTAATGCAAAATTTCAAACAAATTTCAAAGCGTAGTTATTGAGAAATGTACAGACGTACGAACGGACGAACGGACAAGAGTGAATTTACATGTTCATTAGACAAAAATATAAAAAGGTGAAAGAAAGCAAGCAGTTCATTTTGAGAGAAGGGGATGTATAGAAACAAAAAAATATATATACATTATAACATATATATATACATATATATATATATATATATAAGAGTAGGTAATAGTTTGCTTGAAGCATTGTTGGTAAAGAAATATATATATATATATATTTTTAAAGCCAAAAACAATGCGGAGGAAGACCGGAAAAGATGAAGTAAAAAAGAAAAACAAACAGATGTAGACGAGTATGGTTGAGTAGAGGAGTGTCTAACCTTTATTTGACTATCATTCTTCACTTTAATGTATAATTATTTATTACAAAGTTGCTGGTATGTCCGGTGTATGTAAAGTTCGTGGGTGGTGTGGAACTTTGATTAATTTCGAGAGAAAGTTACCTCTCTTTTTCAAAATAGAAGACAAAAGTGGATTCAAGATGGCGGAGAGAGCGTGGCAGTCCTGTAGACATATTTTATTTTACTTATATATTATTACATTCCTCTATTCAACCATACTCGTCTACATCTGTTTGTTTTTCATTTTACTTCATCTTTTCCTGTCTTCCTCCGCATTGTTTTTGGCTTAATATATATATATATATATATATATATATATATATATATATAACTTCAGTATAGGTATATATTATATGAAAATGTAAATAAAAGAATTGTAAATTGATGTTTGTTTATACAGACATTTACGTGTAGGCCTTATTATACTGGCGTAACGACGTTTCGATCTATGAACACCTAAACAAAAGACATGCAGTTTTTTTTTTTGCCCGATGAGACAGTACTTAATAACTATAGATTGAAAAATTATCATATTTTTGTAGCAAATAATGTATATATAATTATTAAAAAAAAAACATGTTTATACCTTATTGCTCACTAACTATAAATATCTACTGGATATTTTTGGATTTAATTTTATAATATTTTTTAACTAAAACTATATGTACATATATGTATAAATTAGTACATGGTTTGATATGATATGTTCAGAAATACTTTAGTAAGAATCAAAAACATATTTATTATTCAGAAACATAAAAAGAGATAAAAGTCCTTAATCCACGAAGTTTCGAAAAAATACTTCTCGTCAAAGGAGAGGAATTAGCTAAATGCATGAATAACTTTTGCCTATAAATTATTTAAAGAAAGTAAGTATGAAAAGGATGATACGGGCGTGAATATGTATATATATATATATATGTATATATATATATTTATATAAATATATATATACATATATATATATATATATTTGTATGTATGGGTCTGTCGTCAAATATAATTATATATTCAGTAGATGTATTTAGTTCACATAGATATTATATATATATATGTATTTTGTAGTATGTCTTACACGTGTTTCTTAGAACAGCGAAATTCCATACAAACCCCTCACCAGAGACAAATGTAGGTTCTTAGAAAATACTGGAATGAAAAAAAAATAATAAAAAGACATTCGAAAAATACATCAGACTAAGACAAAAAACACATATTGCAAAGTTTATCGGATCTCATCCCAAAAGGTTACACGTATATATATATATATATATATATATATATATATATATATATATATATATATATATACAAACACACACACACACACACACACACACACACACACATATATATATATTGGTGTGTGCAGACGTTTGTCGCCGATAATGAGGGAGATGCAATATCGGTCTTGGTTGGTACACGATCTAAGTCTTTCTTGGGTTAATGGCAAGACCTAGCCAGGTGTAGCCCCGGTTGTAGGCATACGGAAACTGTTTCGGCTGTAGTTGTCATCGGCGTACTGGAATTCATCACGAATCTGACTGAAGTTTTGTTTTTCAACCTCAAACATGAGAGATTGTAAGCTCCCCCTTATCTTTCGTACACGATGTCGAGTCTTGCGGGGAGGTCGTTTGAAGGCTATTAAAAAAATGATGGAGAGCGTCGGGGAAATGACGCAACTCTGTTTGACGCCTGTTTTGAATATATATATATATATATATATATATATATATATATATATATAACCCTATTGTAGTTTTGTTCATAGGAATAAGTGAAATAAATTATTACTGATAATTACTGTATTTATGTAATAATGCTCTATAAAACTTGCAGCTAATCTTTACACATAAAATGGTAATTTATAGAAATATTTTCAGATTTACTTTTGCAGAGATGTTACAACTCTAGTTTTTAATCAGCTGAACGTCTTCATGGCAGTTTCTTGGCGTTGTATATTAAGAAAATATGATTTGTTTAAAGAAATAAAGAAACGGTAACATGCGATGGTTTTATACGTTTTTATTGATTAGAGTCAGCACCAAATCCATGGGTAATAATGCAAATTTGAAGGATAATAGTCTACATATTTCGTGGACAATTGTCAATTGACGTCATCAGTTACACATTCTGAACGACCGCTGGCCATGGTTTACAAATATTTGGACCCGATTTTTCCAAATTGTAACTATATATATTTATGCCTATGATAAAAAATCATGTCTCCATTGAATCGATCCTATATAATTAAGTTTAAAAAAATACTGTATATTAACATTAATAATATATTAATAATATATAATATGTTATAATATAATATCTTATTCTAACTAGAAAGCAAAAAACATTTTTGTCAAATAATTGTCAGTATTCATTGTCAATTTAAATAAAATGAACATCGTTTCTGAAATGGAGTTTGTTTTCCTTTTAAAACTGATTTTAATTCAAAATCATGAATCGCGTTATTCTATATTAAAATAACTCTAGGATATATATACCTATTGAGCTTATTATAGATTTACAGTACAACAAGCACTGTTTTATTTTAATAGTATTAATACATTTACTAATACATTAAAATACACTCTGCTCTTTAGACTCCAGGTCAAATGCCTTTAATATATATATATATATATATATATATATATATATATATATATATATATATATATATATATATATATATATATATCAACAGCTAAACAACGCCGCAGAGCCATGGCAGCAAACAAACCGGAAGTACAAGACTCGAGTTTCGGTTTGTCCGCTGTCATTGCTATTGTGAGCTACGGCGTTGTTTGGCTGTAGAACTAATTATATAATCTCTCACATTCTAATATATATATATATATATATATATATATATATATATATATATATATATATATATATATATATATATATATATATATATACGAATGAAAGTGATAGATATTCCGTGTTTATTAGATCGGTAAATAATAATTTCCAGAACTCAAACAAACTTTCGCAAGTCTAAGGTAAAAAAAAAAAAAAAAAAAAAAAAAATCCCAAACTCTACTCAACAACGATGCACTGCCGGGAAAGGGCGTCACTGATGCACAGAATGAGGGAGAGTAAGAAGATGCTGATGGGGGAGGTGGCGTATCCTTTCATTTTATTGAATTGGAACTATTGATTTCCCTCGGTGATTGATCACATTTTAATTTCAATAAAAGACATCAACAACATTAAGAGAGTTTCAAAATAACTCAGTTCTTAAATTCGTTTACGAAATTAATACAGCACTCTATTCATTAATGTGTACCTATTGATAAAAGTTAGAGACGCTTTATTACCTACGTATATTTTTTAGTATTTGTGCAGTATACGTTCCGAAATAATAACATTATTATTTAGAGAGCCATTCGAAATATCGTAAAACGTTTTTTGTTTAACGACTAGATGGCCGCCGGGCGTTTTCCGATCGTAAATTACGCATAATTTTTTTTTTTTATTGACATGGACGTATCGAAAGAGTTTTAAACAACAGTTCTTTTAACAGGTGTAAATAAATACAACACATACCTAGAAATATACGAACATTTATTTTCATGATTTCTGCCGGAATCTTCAAAGATTACAACGTTTTCACATCTTGGCTGCCTGAGGAAACGCCGCTTCATTCGTCTTGAAGAGACCAGCTTCTCCTTGAGTCGTCCGTTCTCTCTCCTCTTCAGCTAACCTGGTATCCACCTAAATCTGCAAATCAACACGTGTCTGACTCAACATGAATCTGTTTATTTGTTTATCCAAACCAAAAATTATTTTTTCCTGTATTTTCTAAAATCACATTCTTTTTGCAGTTTTTTTATTATGTCAGCTGTCAATCATTTTTTTCCAATCTAATTATTTTTCTAATCATAATAATCGATCTAGCGACCCGCCGTCGCTCAAATCATTTAATAATAATAATAATAATAATAATAATAATAATAATAATAATAATAATAATAATAATAATAATAATACTGTTTTGACCCTTGGCCCTGCCTGCCACAGTTAACACAGATACTACGCTATGATCACAGCCAAATGGCACATCATTACAAAATTACTGAGCATTAAAACTAAACAATAACAATAATAAGCACCAAATCCAACAATTGGTGATGTAACATATCAAGTTGGATTTACTGGCTAAAAAAAGAAAGAAAAAATGCAATCTGAAACGTATATACAAACATCTGATCGAAATCCTTAATGCAGTATTCATACAACCAAGAAACTAATTCCCATAAAACAAAAACATTTCCCGATTTCGCGCGCGCGCACGCACACACACACACACATACACACGCACATCAATTAAAGAAAATTTCTTTGATCTTTTAAGGTGATTCTCTGAATTAAAAAGAAGAAATTGCCAATCACTGTTCCAGAAAATAGCTTGTAGAGATTGATTTTCAATAAAAACGGTAAAATAACCGCAACAAAATAAATCTTTTACTTTAAAATTAGGATATAATCAATGGATTTTCTATTCTATTGTCTATTCGTAAATGCTCTGGAATTAAAAATTAATGTCTATTGAGCTTAAATTTTCAAAAGTTGACAACATACGCAGACATAGACACACACAGACACACGCATAATACACAAATACACACGTATACATGCATATATTGATTTTACGTATATTGATATTGATTTTGTTGTCTAAATGATAATCCGATGAAACGCCGGTGTTTATAAAATAGTAATCAATGCTGAAGTAGAGCTTTAGTATTATATATTTTGTTATATTTATCCAAACATTACTGTCTGCACATGTGCATACATATTTCAGTTGTGACTTCTAATGAAATTCAGCGTGTTAAGTCTAGAGGCCTGAATCTATCACAACAGCAAAATGTATGCATGTGTGTAGCCAATAATATTTGTATCGATAAAAAACGTCTGCTGCTTGCTTAGATTCGTTATGTTCGAAAAAAAAACGCATTACAGGTGAGAACATTATGACGAACTTACGTGTCACGTCGAAAAGAGTATCAATTATTAAAATTACGAAAAATGACCCAGTAGAAAAATACACGTAAAAATAAAATTCATCGAATTACCTAGTTCATCGTATGTTTAAATATGGAAGATTTGTGCGACTAATTCTATATGAGAAATTGATTCCAAACTAATTCAATTCATTTTTTCGGCACGAGTTAAAATATTACATGTTTCTTTGCTGTTATGAATGCCACGGGAACAGAGAGAGAATAAAAAAGAAGGAAAGCAAACTGAAAGGGAAGAGTGGGTTCTGCGAATTTAGACGGTCGAAAATGCATTTAACCAACACTTGTCCAGTTTCATCTTGAACTGATCCGTTGTTGGTGCGGTGACAATCTCAAGCGGCAGTCTATTCCAAAATAGCCGATATTCTGATGAAAAATGCGGCGTCGCTTCGTTTTAGCCGGAATCACCGATGACACAGGTTCAGGTCGTGTCCTCTCAATCAACCTTCGGGTGCCGAAATGAGAAGATCCCAAAGGAGGTCGTAATGGCAATGAAAGAGGATATAGGCAAAGATTAGGTCGCCCACAGTCTTTTTCGCTCTAACGTTTAAAGGTTTAACCGTCGCAGACGAGTCTCGTAAGTAAGGTTACAAAAACCTCGGACCGACCGAATCGCCAGCTTATGCAATCGCTCCAGATGTTGAATGGCATGAACCAGGTATACAAATGAGCGCTGGATGTCATACTCCAGCACAGGACAAACGAGCAATACACACATAGAGAGGAAATTATCCGGAGTGAGATTGGCCAAAAAGCTTGGTGATAAAAAAGGTATTCCTTGTCTTGTTGACAGCCTGAATGCATCGCTCGAAGGCTTGAAGATGGAATCAACCAGCATCCCGACGTCTCTGCTGTCCTCACTATATGATAGAGAGTTTGCTGTGGCGCCGAAACTCAGTTGTGACTCCAATGGATTGCCAAATGCAATGTGGCAACATTTGCCGACGTTGAGGTTGAGATGCCATGCGGTTGACCACCTTCACGCACGCTGACGTTCGACCGAAGACGACCAATTTGCTTGAGGAAGACGACCAGATTGACGTCTTCAGCAAACAGTAGCACATTACCACCAATGGCATCTGGCATGTCATTCATGAGTAGGAGGAAAGACATTGGTCCAAGCACCTGCCCCTTTGTAGACTAACTGCGTAAGTACACCCTCCAGAAACGTTCGAACCAGGGGACGACCTATTCGTTTAGACCATAGCAAAGAGATTTCGGCTCAGCAGACGGTGGTTGGCGTAGTCAAACACTGGCAACGTCTAAAATGAGTATGTCCGCTGTGTCACCAACGGTTATTATTTTATGCACCAAACTTTACATCACAAGGAGATTCGTAAGACAGGAGTGTTTTGAAATAAAACCACGCTGGGAGTTTGAAATGTATGAAGTTGATGTGAGATTTTTCATTAATACCAATTTTAGCAGCATCTTCATGATTTTGCAGGTTTCGAGGTGAGACTCACTGGTTTATTTTGAGCGGATCTTTGCTGCCGTTTTGAAGACTAGACATATCGTAGCCACTCTCCAATCATCGAGAACAACCCCTCTAGCTAAAGTCATGTTGAATATCATTGAAAAAGAGACGGTTAGTTCGGATGACACAGCACGGACAATTCTTGAATGGATGTTATCTGCTCCATGACCTTTGTCCACATTTAACGCCAACAGTAATTTCTCAATCTTGTCAGCGCAGCAAAAAAAAAAAAACAGGCGGCATTGGTTGTCCAGATTCAGTGACTCTCGGCAATCGTCTTCCTTGAATATCTGCGCAAAAGTGATGTTTGCAAGTTCGGCTGGTCAACTGCTTCTCCATCACGCTTTAGTTGTTGAGTTTGTGAGTTCATTACACATGAGCATAGAACCTTTT
>NC_136516.1:1120000-1185000 GCF_053919585.1 Euprymna scolopes
TAAGTTACATTATTGTTTCGGCTACACGGCCGTTTTTTTGGCCGTCTATAGAGTCCTCAGACTTTTACAGACGGCCAAAAAACGGCCGTGTAGCCCAAACAATAATAATTTAACAGAAAGAAAATAAAATAAAAAATAAAACGCATATTTGCTCTACAACAGTATTGAGCACTTTCTTCAGTTTTTTTAATTACCACCTCCACTATATATATATATATATATATATATATATATATATATATATATATATATATACATATAAATATATATGTATATATATATATATATATATATATATATATATATATATATAACAATTTAGTCATTCAATGCACTTAAAAATTTATGATGTGAAATGTTTGAGTTTTAAATCAAAACATTTTTATTATTCTATGTAAGAAAAAGAATACATTAGAAATATTTTAACTCATTCGCTTAAATCTTTTGATCTAAAACTCGAATATTTCACGTCATAAATTTTAAATTGATTTATTTGCTCTATCTTGTGTATCGAGCAATTCTCATTTAGGTGGGATAATACTTATAGAATATTACTGCCAGTAATATCATGTAAATCTTATAATCACAGGTTTCCAACACCAGCTGCTTGTTGGATAATTTTATTCTGAAGAGTATATATATATATATGTGTATATATATATATATATATATATATATATATATATATATATATATATATATATATATATATATATATGAGCAAACAGTTAATGAAATATGTTAAGAAACACTTTGAAATGAGTTAAAAACATATTTAATCTGAAAAAAAAACACTAGATAAATGGATAGTCCTTAATCCGCGGAGTTTCGAAGAAATATTCTCCTTCTCATCAGAGGGTAGGAATTAACAAAATGCATGATCGGATTTTGCATGCAGAAGTATTTGATGAAACAACAAATAAGTCAAAGATCTTACTTGAAAACAAAATAAGTTAAGCAGAGGGAATATGGTAAAGAAAAAGGTGATTACACATTAATGGATAGTCTGGTGGAAGATAAAAAAATCCAGTGACGGTATATATATATATATATATATATATATATATATATATATATATATATATATATATATATATATAGAGAGAGAGAGAGAGAGAGAGAGAGAGAGAGAGAGAGAAAGAGAGAGAGGATCAGAATGAGCGAAGGACAAGCAGAAAAAGAGAAAGGGTCATCCGTATACATGTGTCTCGCTATATCACAGCTTTTCATTAATAATGGAGAAGTTCTGCAAATGGTGTAAAAATATAATCGTCTTTATAAATAGTACGTTTAACTGTCAGACAGGAAGCAATACTCGACGGGATTACAAGGTCTTTATAAACAATCTAATTACCAAAGAACACTCAATTCGTTTCTAAGATGGGCTTTGCATTATTGCTAATTAAAGTTGTCGATTTCAATTACTACACTGTTTAATCAATTTAATGTGATGGCTGGGATGACACATCGGCAGAATATTTTGCTTCAATTTTTGGGCATACTTTCATGCGTTGTGGATGTTGGTCTACCTGGAATCATGTCGTCTTGGAGGGAGACTGATACCTGCTTTGGCATTAAGATTTATTCACTCCAAACGATGAATTGGTTTTATAGTCTTTTATTCACCTTCCAGATGTTGACCACAGAAGGATGGAAGTGAATCTCTGCCCTGCGTGGTACACGTCAGCATTCCCCCCCAGTGAAGGGGAGGGGATGAGTGTTAAGGCGTCCGTCGCCTACTATGTCTAAAATAAATCTCCTTGATTCAGCTAACCTGATCACGTGACTCACACGCATCCGATCAGCTGACATTCACTTCCGGTAAACGTGTCTACAATATAATTTACACACCTCCCTCTCTTTCTCAATCCATTCTCTAACAGGAATAATCATCGATCGTCAGTTTGGCTAACTGTTCCTCTCAAGAATGAAATGCATTTATGAGAGCGATTAAGTGTTATACTACAATTTTGTTTCCAACTTGAATCATTGCAATGATGAACACAAGCGGCAGGTGACGCTTTGGCGGTGCGTGCTTACTCGATTTTGTGTCTCCGTTATTTGAAAATGATTCACATTCCCCAAAAATCCACCTCCGAAGTGTCATGTGCCAGTCCTGAAATAATTGCACGGGTGCAAACATGAGAAATATGAATCTTAAACTACGCGTCTTCGCCAGTAGAATGTAAACCTTAGATGGATGAAGAAGGTGAAGGAAAATGAACATTATTTAAATTATCGCATTCACTTTGGACATAACAAGAACTTACATAATAACCTCCCTTTTTCCCAGGCACTCACCTTGCTTTCAGAAGCACCTGATATAATAAAATACGCGCCTTCAATAGTAGAATACGAGCTTGGCTTGATCAAGAAGACGGAAATAAATTTTCGGTATTCTTTTAGATAAAGGTTTATAGTTTTTTATTTTTTAAATTAGTCGAACTATCGTGCTTTTCTTGGATTTAAAATTAAAAAACAAATAAAAAAAAAGCTTTACACAGAAACCCCCTTTCTTGAGGCCCAGCCCTCGGTTTTAGAAGCATGTTGGATCGTGCAAAGCACACAATCGCACATAAATAGGGGGAGCAAAAATTGCTATCATCAAATTAGATACGAAACTGAGCAGCTATGTATTAATCTACGAATGTGAGGAGGAGGAGGACTATAAGATGCAACACTGTCTTCTATTTACTTCCCGTCGGTGCAAGTTGACATCACTTGCAGAATTCAGCAATAATGCGAAGCACAACGTAAAAACAAACAACATGCATGCAAAGACGTTAAAAAAAGACAAATTGTCAGTGTTATCTTAAAAACGTTCCGTACAAAGTACGGTTTAACCATCATCTAATCAAGGTCAGGGATTTTTATATTAACCTGACTGATATGACCGGAATGATTAAAGGTAGTCATTTAATGCACACAGTATTTTATCTACGCATTATTTAATCTACGCATTATTTAATCTACGAATTATTAAATGCATGAATTTTTTAATCTACGCATTATCAGATATATGCATTATTTAATCTACGCATTATTAAATATACGTATTATTAAATGTACGTATTATTTAATATATGCATCATTTAATATACATATTATTCATCTGTGTACTATCTAATCTACCCATTATGAAATCTACGCATTTTAAACTTACGAATTATTTAATACACTCATTATTTAATGCAAGTAATATTTCAGATACGAATTATTAAATCTCCGAATTATTTGCGCGTTATGAATTAACGCATTATCTAAGATATGCATTATTCAATCTACGCATTATTCAATCTATGTATTCTTAAATCTACGGATTTTTAATCTACGCATTTATTATATGTACGTAATGTTAAAGAAACGCATTATTTACTGTACATATTATTTAAGAAATGCGTTATTTAATGTACGTATTATTTAATATGCGCATTATTAATGTACGTATTATTTAATGGAAACATTATTTAATATACGAATTATTATACGCATTAAATAATGCACGTATTATTTAAGATACGCATTTTTTAAAATCTACGCATCATTTAATGCGCGAATTATTTAATATTCGCATTATTTAATGTACGTGTTATTTAATCTAGGCATTACTTACGTTAACTCATGATATAAACGCTAAACTTAGTTGTTTCACCCTAAAATTTATAAGATTTAAAAAGAAATCTACGTTTATTATCAAAAAGTCAACACAGTTGAACGAATCCTTTTTAACTTTAATTACATTCACACTTTCAATTTAATATTCCAAAAAATATACATCTATACGATCTGAATATTCTTATTCCAGGTCTACGGATGTACGCAACAATAACGCGTATTCTATCAATTATCAATAAGCTCGTTTGAATGGCCTTTGTTCAACTGCATCTTTACATTGTGACATCAATTTGAATATCATATTGTTTGCATACGTATAAAGTTCTATATGATCTTCCGAATATTATTTAATGTGAACGCTGCAGCTTTCAACGTTGGCGCTAATCCGTATTGTTATATAAACTTCCTTTGTTAACATTTATTCAGAAGATAAAAAAATAAATTATTGAATCTCCTATTAATAATTATCTTTATTAGGTATTCAATGTTTAATCAAGAATAAATGTTTGTAAATCATATTTACAGAATTTTATCTACCATATCTATCTATCTATCTATCTATCTATCTATCTATCTCTCTCTCTCTATATATATATATATAGATAGATAGATAGATAGATGTAAATATATAGATACATTTATTTGAGGGTAAACAGTTACATATGGTCGCTACAAACAGCCATCTGTTTCAGTCAATGAAACTTCCTCAGGCGATCCTGAACCAATTGGTACCACAGAGGAAAAGAGGGGGAAAACACTTTTCTCTGTGGCGTCGATGGATTCAGGGTCGCCTGAGGAAGTCTCATTGGCTGTTTGTAGCGACCATATGTAACTGTTTATCCTCAAATAAAAATATTTGGCTCTTTTTATTGAACAATATCTAACAACCTCGTTGTATTCAGTAGTCCCGACTTTTGGACATCTTTTTTTTTCTTTTTTTTATTACATTTTCACCCCAAACAAGGCAAATTGCCACTTTGGTGTAGGGGGCTACTATCAGGGGAAACAACTACTGGGGTACTATGTAGGGATTTGGGCAGCAAGGTGTCGGTTCACGTTACACTTGAACTTCTGCACGTCAGTACTGTTGGGGAAGCAGGGACCTGGAATGGAATTCCAGAGTCTTGCGGTTCTGGGGAAGAAACTATTGGAGTAAAAATATCTTTTACATCTAGGGATCTCTACAGTGTGGGGGTGGGATCTAGTAGCCTGTCGGGTTTGTCGAGGGTGCTCGCGTCGTGGGGGCACAAGTGATTGCAGTTCGTCAGAGCATTCACCACTAAAATACTTGTAGAAAAGGTAGAGGGATGCAACATTTCGTCGATGGGACAGAGGCTGAAGCTTAGATGCCAGTTCAGGGCCTATCAGGTTTGCGACTCTCTTTTGAACCTTGTCAAGGAGCTAGAGACTAGTAGCAGATGCACCAGCCCAGATGTGGCAGCAATACTCCATACATGGGCGAATGGTGGCCTTATAGAGGTACAGGATACTTTCGGGTGTTAGTAGTTTTCTAGCACGGTAGAGAGAGCCTACCTTTCTTGCAGCGGCCCTGGCAATGCCTTCAATGTAATTGTTCCAACTCATGTTTCCTGTGAACGTTAGGCCAAGGAGTTTGAAAGATGGACTCTCAGATAAAGAGTCGTTGGCCATTGCTATGGGTGGTAGAGAGGGTTTCTTGTAATTATTGAATGAAACTAGTTTAGTCTTGGCAGCATTGAACGCGACCAACCACTTTTGTCCCCATTCCACTACAGATTGGAGGTCTTCCTCTAGTGTTTCTGCCATTTCTTTAGAAATGTGTTCATTCGTCTTCCTGTCGTGTCTGCCATAGAGTGTAGTGTCATCAGCATATATACTCATCTCAGAGGCAATGTTGTCGGGGAGGTCATTTATGAATATCAGGAACAATAGAGGTCCAAGGATAGAACCCTGGGGCACTCCCGCATTTATATCATATTGTTTAGATGTGCGACCGTCGAGGACTACCTGGATTTTTCTCTTATCTAAGAAGGATTTAATTATGTTAAGTATTCTACCAGTGATACCGTATGATCTGATTTTACTGAGGAGACCCTCATGCCATACCCTGTCAAAAGCCTTAGATATATCTAGAGCTACCGCTCTGCCTTCCCCCGCTTTGTCCAGTGAATGGTATATACGTTCAGAGATATCAGTGAGGAGGTCTGCTGTGGAACGGGCTTGTCTAAATCCATATTGTTTGTCAGTCAGTAGTTTAGCATCTGTAAGATGATGGACTAGAGCATGGTTAATTATGGTCTCAAATATTTTGGCAAAAAGTGGGAGGAGGCTAATGGGGCGATAATTTGATGGGTCTGTCCTTTCGCCAGAATTCTTGAATACTGGTACAACAGAAGCAGTTTTCCAACAGCCCGGAAAGCAAGCTTCATTAAGACATTTGTTGTAAGGTTTGGAGAGAACTGGAGCTACTTCGGCTGAGCACTTTTTTAATAGCACAGCTGGGATAAGATCGGGTCCACATGCTTTTGAGGTGTAAGGTTTTTTATGATAGCATGCACCTGAGCAGGGGTGGTTTTCAGATCGTCTAGTGTGGCGTCTGTCCGCATAGGAAAGTCAGGTAGGGGGTGGTTGGAAGGGTCCAGTGTGGAGTTTGAGGCAAACCGACTGGCAAGTATGTTAGCCTTGTCGGTTGCTGAGGAGACAACCTCGTGATTGTCTCAAACCCGATATATATATATATATATATATATATATATATATATATATATATATATATATATATATATATATATATATATATATATATATATATATATATATATTGAGATTTTCAAAAGTCGGGACTACTGAATACAATTCAATAAGAATTGTATGATTTTAAAAATTATGATTGTAAGGATTGATGAGTTTGAGTGTAATAGCTAATAGATTTGAATTATGGATGTTTTCAATTCGGATCAATTGTTTAGTTATGATAAATGATCGCAATGATCAATCGTTTTTTTTTTTAGCTTAGTTTATTTTAGTATATACAAACATGTATAATAGTTTATAATTTGTTAATATTATTTTCCCAAGTATGTATACACAACTTAGAATTAATAAATTTACTAATTATTAGATAGAACATTTTGGTAGAAGATTCATAAAGTAATTAAAATTGTTAGTACGAATAGTTGGGGTTAATAACTTCGTTTGATAAAAATTCAATATGGCGTAATGAACAAATATAAAGGTAACTGCAGCTTCTCTTCCAATTTTCGGATTTTTATCATGTCAAATCACATTTCAATCCGTTTTGACGGATTGACTGTTGCTATTTCTTCTTATGAGTTAAGGGCATAATATATTTCCTGGCAAAGGGTACCACAATTACAGGAGCCTATTATACTTCACTTTTGTAGGAAATTAAGGGAAGCTATCAAAATCAAAAGGTGGGGCAAGATCACTAAAGATACCCTTCTCCCGCAGGACAACGCCCCGGTCCACAACTTGCATGTCGCCAGATCAGAAGCACGGGTGTGTGTTTATGAAATCCATCCCCATCCTCCTTACTCTCCTGACCTTGCACCCTCTGACTTTCACTTCTTCCCAGCTATGAAGTTGTTTTTGAAAGGAAAGCGTTTCCCAGATGAGGCAGCCTTGATTTCTAAAGTCATGTCGTGGTTAGAGGCCCAACCTGGGGTGTTCTACAAAAATGGTTCCCAAAGCTGCATCAAACGATGGGAGAAATGCATAACTCTGGGTGGTTCCTATGTAGAGAAAGACTTATAACTGTGCCAAGTTTCGTTGCTGTACTCTTATGGGAAGTGGGTCAGGGGCATTACTTATTGCACGCCCCTAGTATGTTACAGAAGTACACGTCATTGTTCTGATGCCATAGCTGCTACGAATCGCTACTCACGACGTGTACATGTGACTATATTTCATGTCTTGTGGGTTAGTCCATTATTCCTGTAATGGATCTAAAAGCTTACCATATAATACTTATCGAAAAAATGAACAGGTTATGCTATATCGTGAGTAATTGTATTAAAGTAACGATTACCGAGTATTAAAAAAATATTTAATTACTTAAATGGTACCATGATGGGCCTGCTAAACACTGGGATAACAGTGATCTCTCTATTTGCTGATGGTTAATAGATTAACGAAACGTAAAACAATATTGGCGGTTTATATCTAGAAAATGTGTAAAGATCCTCTGAATCTCATGTAATTAAAATGTATTTTAGTTATACCAGAGAATTTTCTTTTAATGACGTGTGTATACGTAATTATACACAAGTGCGATGTTCAGGAAATCAAACTTTATTTCCAAAATAATAGTCAATGAAAACTTTAGAGAGACTTTGGTGACAGGATGGCTAACGCCTGCTAATGGCATAATCATAAGCCGTATGACGTATATGCAAATGACTAAGCCGGTGCGCGATGTGACGTGGCAGCGGAGGAAAAAAGGGAGAAAAACGCACTAAAATGCGACGATAGAAAAAAGCGCGCGCTGGCATGAAATAGACGCATGTCACTTTGGTAGCGTGAACGACTTTTTAGCACATAGCGAGAAGGCAGGGGTTTTTAAACTAAATAGCGAACTAAGCTACTTTTAAAAGATTATGTAATGCATTGTTGGAAAGTACCGGTAATAAATGTCTTTTGTAAAAACTCAAATAAAAAGCCGAGTCGAATTTCTTCCTTTTCTTTATTTCCTTGCGGTTTTCTCGTGTTGGGTTCAAATGTTAACATGAAACGATACCGTTGAAATAGATTAACGACTACTATAAACTTTATACACGCTAGCCATCTCAATGATAAGCACTATCCTCATTAGTTGCTGTGTGAATTATCAGTCATCCCTTAACTATGTATATGGGTGGGTCTGAAAGTGGCTTTTGAGGCCAGCAGCTGATTTTCACGACTTGACACATGTGTGACAGACGCAGTAACTTATTGAACCAGGTTCGACTGAATTTGGTTGTTGACGTAGTATTTTTATGTATAATCAAATGCTTCTGTTGCTGTGTATGTTTTTCAAACAGACAACACAACAAGTGTCTTCGGGTCGAGGTGAGAGCTTTCATATTCTTTTTGTTGTTGATGCCAGCGGCTTTCGACCAAAAGCTTCACATGTTATAACTATTATTCTTCATTTAGTAAAACTATGATGTTCCCTTTCAAAAAATGTATTTTGAACTCAAAATTTTTGATTCACTCCCTTTTAAAAAATGTGAGTTTACTAGCTTTCTCTATTCATAGACATGTATACATACATACAAAGACGGCCAACTCGTTTCGCTATATTAGGTTACACTTGACAACGCCTTCTAGCTTCAATTATCACCAGACAAAGAAAAAGAGGATGTCTGTCCATAAGTCACCTGCTTTCTTGACTTCCATCTGGGTTCACATTTGGCCCATTAAACCATCACTTAATAAAATCAAATTGTATTGTATAACATTATAGTTCATTGTTAAGGAATTACGTGCTTTGGCCTGAAGGTGAAATGCATTTAATAAGTTACTGACAAAGTGAACATGTACGAAATAAAAGCATTTTAATGACGAAGTATGAAGTGCCAGCCTAACCGCGTGTGAGAGAATCCGGTAGAGCGTCTTGATTGGATGGAATTTGTCCAACCCTGCTGTGCCTGTATATCGGATCGCTCAAAAATATGTAAATTAAACACGATCTTGAATAAAATAAATTACGCATCATGTGCGCTTAAAACCCAAATCACAACGAAATATTAGGCAAATAAATAACAAAGTCTTTATTTCTCCAACTATACAACATGGTAAGAGAGAAGAAGAAAAATAATTAAAAAAAACTACATACTAAGGATTGAGTTTGACTCCGAAATATATTTAAATTATAATTTCAAGGAAGTAAAATACATGATGCGTATTTTATTATATTCAAATTAAATCAACGCTTCTATAATGGAAACCATACCCTTGAAGGTAATATCGCGTAGCCAACGCCACGTTCCAACATTTCAAAATACAACCGCTGAGAGACAAAACACGGATATATTTAAATTTATAACTTTCAAGCAATTAAAATATATGTTTATTTTCCTAATATTTCGTTGTAATTTAGCTTTCAAGCGCATTTGATGCGTATTTTATTTTATTCAAATTAAATCAACGCTTCTATAGTGGAACACACACTCTGGACGATTAGGAATGCTTTACTAAACATCAATGTTTACAAACTACGTTTATTACAAAGAAACAGAAAAGATCAAAGATAAAGAGATAGAGAGATAAACAGACGTATAGCTTCTTTTGTTACATGTCCCCCCGAAAAATTGGGGACAACGGTTTAAAAACCTTTTAATATTTCTGCAGAGGACGATCCGTTTTCCCGTGGAGGTTGCGACTGCATCTTGCCTTACGTAAAATGCTAAACTAAGCCGAGCGCTGATCAAATTTTGAAACGCTATAAAAATATCATTAGAAAATAATGGTCGTATATATTTAACGTGCTTCCTATCGCAGCTTAATGTGAGACACGAAGTTGGGATGTTCCGGCCTGCGCTACTAAACGAGGGGCAATCTGACCTAAATAATTGCCTAGACAGCACCGTCCTCGGTATGGGCGCCTTAGGCAGTAAGCGATAAATTTACTCTAGCCAAAAGGCGGGTTTCAAGACCTAAAAGAGTTGACACCTTAGGCGGCATACCTCAGTCCGACAGGTACTGTGCCAGTTCTTAGTTCCGTACTTATCAGGCTTATTATCAAGAATAGATTACTGATTGATATTCTATCAATTGTCGAAGCAACCGAAGCAACAGAAGACTCATCCTTCATAGTAATTTCAACGAAGAAAATTGAAATCTATATAAGTAAAAAGTAGAAATATCCATTTAAACTTGCCGACATATTTTATGAGTTTTTTGCATGCAAAAATCAATCATATATAGAATAGGTTTAATTTCTAATGTTTCTTGTCTACGTAATGAGTTTTAGTTTCGATTCCAGCTGATGGAAACCACGTTATTTTTTTCAATTTTGAAAGCAGTATTATATATATATATATATATATATATATATATATTTCCACATCCACACTACATTGCAAGTCACAAAAGCCATAGCAGCAAACAAACCTAAAGTCTAGGACTCATTTTAGGCCCATCAGTTAGACACATACGAACTCAGCACTTGAAACCCGAGCCTCTTGCATGCGAGGCGAGCACTCTAATAACTTAGCCAACACGCCACACACACAAGAAAACTTATTCAGTTAAAGAGATCAAACAAACCGCGATGAAATCCGACAGCGGACTGAACATATCTTGTACCGTACAATGGACGTGGTCATTACAACCAGCTACAAATTACGGCTCGGGTAATAATTATATATTCTCTCAAATTCTGAAGATTATGTATATATATATATATATATATATATATATATATATATATAGTTATCCCATCTAAACAAGAATTGCTCGATATGCAAAATAGAGCAAATAAATTAAATTGTGATTCAATGAATTTCAAAAAAACTCTCATTGAAATGAAATGAAGTGGTTGAGTTTTATATCAAAGAATTTTTATTATTCTAAGCAAGACAAAGAGAGCTTTAGAAAATTAATCTCCTTAGCCATAGGGTTATATATATATATATATATATATATATACATATATATATATATATATATATATATATATATATATATATATATACACACGGCATAATCGCGTTGACCCACCGGTTCTCGTCAGATAACCAAAATTAACAACTTCGAGCCTGGTTAGTACCAGATGGATGACCACTTGGGAATTCTGAGCTCTCTGCTTATCTCGGCATTTGTTTCCACTCGTCCTGTACACACACTTCACTCGCCACTGATATTCAACAATGTCGACTCAGGAGAGGTATGGTTGGAGATTGCGCACGCCCTTCCAATAAAATTTCTCTGTAATATTAAATACGACTTTGCATGAATTAAAATATATTTAAGCGTATTTTACAAAGGGCAGGGTCTGGCTCTACATTGTTGGTACAATTATAAAACAAACGACCTACGGTAAGTTTAGGAAATAAAAAAAATTATTTTGTGTGGCAACAAATGAAGTATATACATTTCTTTGGAATTTATTTTTCGTAAGAAATTTTACCATTTTAAGAGTGTTTACATTTTGAGGGGAGAGAGGGGCGGAAAATAGTTTTATGACAATTATTTTTGTGTCTACTTCGTTTTGTTCTGTAACGGTTAAGAAGTAGCTTTATTTTAGGGGAGATTTTTTCGTCATCTGCCATGGATTCCTAAAGGAGTACTCTTTGCAAATGTCTCCTATACAAATTTTCCAATCAGTCCATATTAAGAACCGATTAGAACCTATCGCTGTAAATACCGAACAGTTGCAATAGTTGTGGGACAACTTCTTCCAATTTATAAACTGTCGTCTGCCAAGTTTGCTGAGCGTCTCGCCATATTCCGGTGGTTTATGGAAGCTGCTGAAACACATTCACGGAAAAAATAAAGATAACTACCTAATTTTTATCTGCTTGATTTCTCGCTTAATAACAAAAAAAAAAAAAAAAACCTTCATATATCGTTTGGTGACTATTCGCTGGGGTAATTCCTTATTCGTTAAAGCGTCATTACATTTTTTCAGTTCTAACACCCTCAAACAATGTAACAGGCTATATTTTTCAATTTTTAAAGCAGTATATATATTTATAAATAATTAAGAATTAAGGATATCCACTTACCAAGTGTTTCCTTTTCAGATTAAATATGTTTTTAACTCTTTTTCAAAGTGATTTTAACATGATTTATTAACTGTTTGCTCTTATATATATATATATATATATATATATATATATATATATATATATATATATATATATATATATATTGCATTTAGACCAATATTTAAAATATCTCATTGAGATACACGATCGCATATTCTTAGGAAATTAAATTTTAAATTTTAATTAAAAACAAATTTAACAGTAAAAAATGGATAAAATAATTCAAAACAAAAAAAAATATCGATATTGTACAAAAACGTTAAGTAATTACCAGTAAAGAGAACATATTTCTCAATTTTGTGTATAAGTCCCTGTCGACTGTATACATAAAATGTGTTCGATATTTGGAAGAAGAGAGGCATTATATGGGTTACACACACGTAGATCAATTTCATGTAAAGAGTGCGATATTTCTCATCATTGTATATTGGAATGCATAATTTGACCCAGAATATTTGAGAAGATATCGGCCGAAGGAAATATTAAACAAGAGACAATGGAAATATTAAACATTTCAATGTAAACAATATTCATATAAATCGACACAAACAAAAATCTAGTTCGTCGGCTACAGAGGCAGAGAAAAAAAACTGACATATATTTTTCACTGCCAAACATGCACACCACTGCCACACACCTCCACTGATGTCAGACATCCGTCATAATTAAATCTAAAACTATTGTCGGTGTAAAATATAACAGAATATTATTTATAGATCAGCTGTGTTGTGTTTTACTCGCTGTCAGACCTGTGACGGAAGTAGAATTAGCAATTTTATATGGCATCATCTTCTTGTTGCAGACTAAAACTATACGAACATACGGGTCGTTATCTGCATAAGTATCCACGTTTTCACTGCTTAGAGGTATCAACAGATAAAATGAAAAAAAATCACCCGGAAATAATGTGGTTACGTGACATCGACCTTTAAAGTATCATTTAAATATTTGAATTCAAACACTTCCACGCTATGTAATACAACCAGTGCCACACAGCACAACATCTCATTAAGATTCTTGGTTTTGTCTTCTTAGACCATACTCAGTAAAAGCAACTTTTACTGTGAAAAATAGTTGACCAGTATAGTATAAACCATAGAGATGTAATCATTCAATACACGCAAAACATGTCGATCGAATGAGCGACACGACCACCTGTATGATACTAGAAGAAATCCATTGCCAAGGTCGCTGGAAAAACGGTGGGATTCTTCTACTTTCCAACAGATATCTCACTCCTAATGAACTTCTCTACCTATATAAAAGCCAGGTAGACCAACGATGGAGTATTGTTGCCACATTTGGCCCCGTTGAAAACGTTCACGAAAAACACTCGTCTATCTGAAACCACTAATAATAATTTCGCACATTCTTAATCTGTGCCTAAAACTAAACGTAGATTCCATGAACAAAGCTTTTTTTCTTAGAATTGCATGCATGCGAAACTCTCTTCCGATTACCTGCTTTCCAGCTAACTACAATCTGATTGTCTTCAAGTCCAATGTAAAAAGTTATTGATGAACAGTCCCCCAAAGTAATCCAAATTACAACATTCCCACTACTTGTGTTTACTCCGCTATAATCACATTGACTAATCTAAAATCTGAGAAAAAAAAAAAAAAATGGGCCAAGAGTGAAAAAAGTAAGAACTCGATTTTTCAATATTTTCCTATGAATTTTTAATTATTTTTAACTAAAAATTTCTATTTTGTAGATCATTATTATTATTATAGCATATAATAATAAGTGAAAAAAAATGACGCCTAAAAATGGCAAGACCACATCTTGGCGAGGATATAAAAACGAATTGCAGGATTAAGGCAGTTCAAAATGACTTACGAGCAGAATTTTGATATTTTAAGAAAAAGCAAATGCGAAAACAGCTCTTTCTGTAGTGAAGCGATTTGGTCAAATGTTCGAATACGAACGTTTGGTTAAAAATAAATCTGAATTTGGTCGACCACAGTCTTAAATTAACTGTTTTGAAGGATTAAAAGAAAACGTATGTTTATCATAAACAACAATTAAAAAACAGACGCTGGACATTCTCTTTCTTGATATACAATATCTAGACGAATGAAAGAAATGGGTTTCGCCAAAAAGGCGTGCGAAGAAGCCATTTTTATCTAAGATGAACATCAATGATAGAAAGAGATTTTTGTCGTGTTATGGCAAGAAAGATACAGACTGGTTCAGGAATATTTTCCGGTTAGATAGAATCAAGATTTGTCTTGTTAGTGATGCTTCCGATTCTCCTTGACAGTGCAATCGAGGAACTGGAACATGATTGTCGCCAAGTTGCATAAAATCGACAGTTAAACACATGAATGGAGGGATAATGGTATGAGGAACTTTTACTGCAGCAGGATAGGGAACTTATTAGATGTGAGAAGTCAATCAATGCAAAGGAATACATTCGAATGGTAGAAACAGGACTGTTACTAAGTATCCAGAAGCTGGAGATATCCCAGAATATTTAACGCGATACTGCCCCTGCACACACTGCTAAACTCATAAAATATGGTTTTCTTATAATTCAATTGATGTGATATTTTAGTCAGGTCAAAGCTCCGATATAAACCCAATCGAGAATATTTAGTCCATAATATCTCGTGCATTGGCCCGAAGAACTTTTGAGAACAATGACAAACTGTAGGAAGCTGTGCAAAGCGAATGGAATAGCATCTCCTCTTTACAGTGTTCCACTTTGGTTGAGAGCATGTCTAAAAGGATTGCTATTTTAAAGAAATCAAAAGGGAATGCGATTCCATCTTAAGCATTTATAAAAGTAAATTTTTTGTTCTGTGTTATTAGTCTCGTTTAAGTTTCCTTGTTCAATTATTCTTTGTTCAATATAGATTTTGGTGCAATAAAATGTATATAATTTGTTTGGGCCATGTTTTTTTTTTTGCTCACGAGTGTATTCCCATTAACCCTCCTCCTCGAGTGCCCCCTGGGACTTGATAAGTGGTGATTTCCGTGTAAAAAAATTGAAGTAATTTTCGTTAAAAAGAAAAGACTTCAATATTGTATACAAGCACAGGTCGACAAGATATATAAAAATGATCGAGACATTATGAGCAATTATATATAGTAATATCAGTTCTTTTTATATTTGCAGTGCTAAACTACACGACAAAAGAATTCACCAATTGTTTAATTATATACATCGTTTTTTTGTTGTTTTTTTTTGTCTTCATGGTTTTATTGTCGAAAATTTGTTCCTCGATTGTTCTTCGCTTTTGATGAACATATTCTTTATCGTGCACTTGTTTCTTTTTTACATGGAGATTACAGCTTATCAAGGCTCGGAAGCCACTCGTGAATAAGGGTTCTTTATTAAAACAGATAAATTACATAACCTGCTGGGAGATCGACGTTTCAAATTATGCATACTTTTACTGACGATGAGGAGAAAACTCAAATCTATAAAAAGAAAAGACGAATCACTATTTTTTGGAAATTTGTTGATGAGGATTGATTTGTATTATTTCGATTGTCCCGTCTAGCATTTTCTGCTCATCTTGTTGTTCCGTAAAACTTTCGAGCCGATAAAACCTCCAGCTTTCAGCATAAGATCCAAAGAGAGTCACTAACCTGATAGGTCTTTAAATGTCATCTAAGCTTCAGTCTCTTTCCTATCGACGAAATGTGGCATCCTTCTACCTGTTCCACAAGTATTTTAATGGTGAATGCTATGACAAACTGCAAGATATGGCATAAGGGTCAACTTCACAAGATTTTCCAGCTACGGTATTACTGGAAATCATTAAATCATTTCTCTCTGGTTCATAAGCGTAGTGGGTGATGGGCAGAATTCAGAGGGCCAAAGCATTGATGCTGGAGTCCCCCAGGGGTTCATCCTGGGCCCAACTCTCTTCCTGATCTACATCAATGATCTACCAAAGCACACACTTAAATCATTCGTTGACATCTATGCTGATGACACGACCATCTATGGCCACGCATCAAAGGCCGTAAATGACAAAGTTCTCTCTCCTCTAATCTTAAGCACGTGGTACAATGGGGGAAGAGGTGGCTGGTCACTTTTAATGCATCCAAAACCAAGCTTCTATCTTTACATCATCAACGTTCTAATCCCCATCTGGCATCAATTGAAATGGATGGCTCTCGTCTTGGGGAGGTTCCATGTTTTGACAAGTTTCTGGGTTTGACCTTTACTCCTGATCTGAAATGGAACACGTACATCAAATCTGTTGCCAGGGACGCTGCGAAAATGGTGGGATCCTTCTACCGCTCCAGAAGATATCTCACTACTGATGCAGTCCTCTATCTGTATAAAATCCAAGTACGTCCAAAGATGGAGTACTGCTGCCACATCTGGGCAGGAGCTTAGCAGCTTATCCTGCCTTGACAGAGTGCAAAATAGACTTCTTGGTTTAGTGGAGGATGCCCTTTTCACTTCCCTGCAACCTCTCTCCCACAGAAGAGACGTTGCGAGCTAGTCTTTGTTTTATCGTTATTTCCATGGCTAGTGCTCGTCTGAGCTCCAATCTCTCGTCCCCCCTCGCAAATCTTTCACGAGAAACACCCGTCTGGCTTAAACTACTGTCAATAATTTTCCCCACTCTTTATCTGTGCCTAAATCCAAACGTAGATTCCATGAGCAAAGCTTCTTTCTTAGAACTTCACGCCAGTGGAACTCTCTGCCGCTTGCCTGTTTCCCACATGACTACAACTTGGATGTCTTCAAGTCCAACATAAACAAACTCCTGACAAACCGCCCCCTAAAATAACTCCCTACACTCTATCTAACCACCCAATACTAATAATTACTACAATACTATCTCATTGATTACTGTACTCGCAATAACCCTTATCCTTGAGTGGCCATCGGGGATTGATAATTGGTGACCCCCATGTAAAAAAAGCACTTGTGCCCCTTTAACATAAATAACCCCGGTAAACCCGACAAGCAGCTAAATTCCACCCTTACACAGTAGAGATCCCTAGATGTTAGAGAGCTTTTTACTCCAATACTTTCTTACCCAGAACAGTTAGACTTTGGAATTCTCTTCCGGGTCCCTTCTTCCCCAACTGTACTGACATGCAGAAGTTCAGTTGTAACGTGAACTGACATCTTGTTGCCCAACTTCCTACATAGTACCCCTGTAGCTTATGTCCCTTATAGTAGCCCCCTACATCAAAGTGGCAATGTGCCTTGTTTGGGGTGAAAATTTAATGAAAAAAATTAAAAAATTAAATCTTTCTGAAGATGAGTCATAACGCGAAAATTTGAGAACCCAACACAATCATGGTCAAAGTTTGAAACACGTTTGTACATAAATCTTTTATAATTTAAAATTATAGAAATCAATGTACTTTCCCGAATCAGGCCTTGTCTCTTGTTCAAATCGATCGCTCTCTCATCTATCTCGGCCCACATCTCTATGTCTCTGGTCATGGGCGTACTCCTGGTCATCTGTCTGTGCACACTTTCTTTTTTTTATACTGTTTTTCTTTCCATTGCCGCAACGCCACTTCGTACACAGCTCGATAATTTGCATAATGTCATACGAGTACCCGCGCTCTGTTACATCAATATATGTTTTTATTTTTCTTCATATTTTTTATATGATTGCTTAATAGTCAACGGATTTTCATTTTTGTATAAGCTGCTCTTTATAAATTAATGGGGTGCCTCCGTCTGCAGCAGAAGGATGCGTTTGAGAGCTTAAGGAATCATGAAGACATCCTCTCATTTTAGATATTTGATCAGGGTTTACTTCTAATGAGAATTACATATGACAAACCGTTATGTGGAGAAACCGGGTGCACCTGAAGACGCTAGAAATACACACACAACTGCTTTCATTTAAATACTCGATATTCACATGTTCATTAAATGTTGATAATTAGATGTTCAATTGTAGAGCGTTTAAATACCCTGAAATATCTCCAACGACTACGTTAATGACGCTACAAAGTGAAACATGCGGAAGATTACTGTGAGCGTCGAGGTTGTAATCGGTTATTAGAACATCAATTAATTGGAAATTGACACTTATTTAGTAGTTTGCCATTAAAAGTTAGAACTAATAACTATTGAAGATTACAATTTGAAAATCACGGTTCCTTGTATCGCCTCGCTTCGGTGTCCGCCATCTTGGAACGCAGAGAAGAACGTAAATTAAATTCTAATGATTGCCAAATTGAAAATTTCACCTAATACAAATGCGGGAAAAATTGCATGATTTGTGTGCAAGACAAACCATCATTGGGCAAATATGACCAATCAGATTTCCATAACTGATTAAATAAAATCGCACGTTAATGTACAGGGTGAAACGGCTAATATTTCGCCCTAAAACAAACAACACTACAACTTTGTTTTAAACTTTTATTGAGAAATTCAATCCCGGTAACTTGATTATGTAGTAGAGCTGACATATATTCAATGTAGCTGCTTTCAGCCTCAATCATCGCCTCGATACGGGTCCGGAACAGGGAGAATGGCTTTTCCACAAGCGTTGGCGGGAGCGCTGGCATATATTCGGCGCATGACAAAGGTTGGCTTTGGTGCTGTGAGAGGTCATATTGGTGATGTTCTCGACGTATAACCAAACAAAGTAGTTCAGCAGGTTCAGGTCCAGGGGAAGGGAGCGAGTGAGAGAAACGGTACTATGTCGTAGCATTCCTTCTGAAGCTAAGCCCGAGTTTCATTGGATTTGTGGGCCGGTGCCGAGCCATGCTGCCACACCCAGTGTCTGCCAGCATCTATTTGATTGCACTAGGGGATCAGCACACTCTTCATCAAGGTACAATTTGTTAATTGAGGGTGGAATGATGTGGCCTTCAATTAAAACCACACCCAAGATTATACCGTGTCTGGAAACTTCATGAGCCTGTGCCCTCAAGCATTGAAATATCCGGATTTGTATTTGTAGGATGCTGGCAATGGTCCTGTTGTCATTACTTGGATCGGTATATAACATAAGATGTGGAAATTGATTGTATCACATTTATTTCCAATTGGAAAAATCAATTTATGGATCAAATTAATGTTGATAAAACTATATGTATATTCAAATTATTTATTTTCACTTTAATTACACGTCTATGAGGTTGGTGCAAAAATAATGTGTTTTTTAACAAATATATATATATATATATATATATATATATATATATATATATATATACAATAAATTCCAAAGCCATACAAAGTCGCAGCTCAAAAGAGCCATGACAGTCAACGAACCGTCTCTTGTGAGCTGCGACGTTGTTTGGCTGTGGAATTTATTATATACAATCTCTCACATTCTGAAAATCATATATATATATATATATATATATATATATATATATATATATATATATATATATATATACGTAAAAACGACATTATTTTTTCACCATACTTTATATTAACATTATAATATAAGGATGCACGTAGGGAGGGAGTTAGTTCGTATTCGAGTGTTCTAGGGGGGACGTTTGCCGAAAAAGTTTGGGAAACCCTGTGCTCTACGCATAATCGTAATTATTGGCGAGACGTACACAAATTCTCTAGAGAGAGACTGATCCGAAGAGAGTCGGAGATTATATCGGCCAATAAGTCATAAAAATAACGTCCAAGGTGAGAACAGTAATCCGATAAAAGCGAAATGTGTTCTCTATCATTTGGATTTTTTCGATCGACTGTTCTCATTTTGACGTTTCTGAATTTTTGAGATGAGGATTAGTTATTTAATCATTTGGATTCACATGACTACTGTTCTCATCTTATGTGTGATTTTTAGTGAAAAATACAGATGCTCTCATCTTGACCCTTATTCTCACGACGTTTCGGTCGATATAACCTGCGACCTTCTTCGTGTGCATCTTGTCAAACTCGGGGACTTTTTTGACTTACACAGCATTCGGCACAACATTTCTTTTAACAAAACCCTTCATTTAATTCACGGGTGTAAATTCTGTCGTTCTGCGAGTCATAACCGGTTAAACAATTCGTGATGATATGTTTTGTACTGTCCACGCTGGCGATTCAAGCGCAAGAAGAGTGTCACTTCGAACAGCATTTTACTTAGTACTTTATATATCCTGCCACATGAATTTTACTAGTTCCACATAAAGATTCCCAAGTTCAACAAGACACACCCAAAGAAAGTCGGATGTTGCATCGACCGAAACAATGTGAGAATAACACTGAAGATGGGAAGGGTAATCCGACTAATTAAAATAATATTAAATAAATTCTGTTCATAGACATTCCGGGTAATATTATCCATAAAGGAGGAAGAAAGTAAAGTTATATGCCGCTGTGGTAGTAAGTTGAGTTATTGCTATTATTATTTACTTATTTTGTTTTCTATGGATAGGGCCATCGCTTATGAAGACCCGAGTACTACTCGAGGCGAATGTTGCAAGTATAACTAGTGTTTTCCTCGATCCGTTGAGCATACATTCGTCCACTATTTTCGCTAGTCTGTCAGGCTTGTTTTAAATATGCAGTGTGTCACTGTTGGACAGCGAAAGGAGAATCGAAGGGAGGATGACAGTAAAGTAGATGCGTAAGAGCAGATGTGAAGAAATGACGTCACTTCCGTCGAAAAACAGTTCTGCCTTTCTCTGCATGCCGACGCCTAGAAAAACAGAGGCAGGATGCGGCCGTATTTGTCACCACGACAGTAACAGTTGCACAGGAGGTCGAATGACAACCTTTCATTATTTATAAATGAAATATTTTCCTTTAATTCATCGTAATACATTTTGCTCTTCCTCTCGCTTTCTCTCTCTACCAATTTCTAACTCTCTCTCTCTTTCTCTCTCTCTCTCTTTCTGTTTCTATTAAATAAACTCTTTATAATCAAATAGACGTCCGGGTGGTTTTCGAAAACAAGCGAAGAACAGGAACCAGCAGCGGGGGCATTCTCGAAACTTGGTTTACTGCGAAAATGCACTTGCGCACGATGCACCCAGGGTGGTAACAGTATACGAGAATCATAATTAAAAAGAACATCGTTGTTAGTTAGATATGCTTAACTTTTTCTTTAATTTGACACTTTTTTTATTTAGGAGTCACTATTTATCAAGGCCCGATGGTCACTCGAGGATAAAGAGCAATGAATGTACGGTGGTATAGTAATCGTTAATGGTATAACTTGTGTGGAATTTGATTATATTTGGGGACGACTCAACAAGAATTTGTTTACATTGGATTTGAATTTTATCATGTTGTATTCAATCAGGAAGCAGGACAGCGGAACAGTGTTCCACAGGCGGACAATTATGGGGAAAAATCTTGTTCATACAATCTGCGTTTATATTTAGACACATATAGAGAGTGGGTGAAATTGTTTGTAGTGGTTGTAGCTAGTCGAGTGTTTTTGTCAAGGGGGAACAATAGATTGGTGTTTAGTCAAGCACTAGCGATGAAAATATCGATCTAGCAGAAAGAGAAGTACGCACCGTTTCTTTTGTGGAAAAGAGGTTGTATGGAAGATAAAAGAACACCACCTACTAGGTTTCCAGCGAGTTTTGAACTCTACCAAGGATGGATAGGCCGCGCAGATGTGACAACAGTACTCTATTTTGGGGTGTACCTTACTCATATACAAATAGAGGAATTCATTGGCAGCGAGATATTTACTGGACCGATAGAGTGATGCAACCACTTCTTCAGCGATATTGAAAACAGATTTGATGCATGTGTGCCATTTAAGATCATGAATTAAGGTCAGTCTCAGACGCTTGAACAAACATGAAGCTTCACTAAGACGAGATCCATTCATTTCAATTGGGGCGTGATGAGGGTCAGAGTGATTATGCCGATAGACGAGAAGCTTGGTGTTCGATGCATTAAAATTAACGAGCCACTATTTTCTCCATTGCACGACGTTCTAAAGATCATAAGAGAGGGAATCTGAAAAAAATATTGGCCTTTGCCGACCCTTGAAGTCTTACCTTAGACCACAGAGGTGTCTACATAAATGATCTAAGAATGAAGTTTGAGATAAAGGTCAGAAAGAGATTTGGGTCCAGTATAGACATTGAGGGAAGCCAACGTTTATATTATGAGTTTCTGATTTGTGCCCATCAACGACTAGAGAGAAAGGATTTAATAATTGAGAGAACATTCCCAGCTATTTCATATCTGGCTATCTTGGGAAGTAGACTTTTATGTCACACTCTATAAAAAGCTTTTGATTATGTTAAGAACTATTGCTCTCGAAACGATGACAATGTCGAGAGATTCACTAATTTTGTGTGATGTTACAGTTAATACATCAGCTGTAGTTCTCGTAGAATGGAAACCATATTGCATGTAACAAGTCAGATTACTTTTGCTGAGGTTGTTGACCACTTCTCTGTTTATCACAGATTCTACCAAATTACTAATGATGCGAAGGAGACTGTGCTAATATAATTGTCTGTCAAACTTTAATGCGGATGTGGTGGTCTACCATGCCTATTGAATATGGCGCCCTTTCATGTATAAGTACGAATGTGATATTCTGTCACGCTGAATTACTAATATGATGGTCTGTCACGCTCAGGTAGATATATGATGGTCTGTCATATTTGCACTAATATGATAGTATGTTCCGCTTTAGTGGGAATATGATGGTCTGGCATACTTAAGTCAAATATGATGGTGTGTCATGTTTAAGTGCTAATATTGTTATCTGTAAAGTTTTAGTAAGAATATGATGGTATGTCATATTTAAGTCGAATATAATGGTCTTTTACGTGTAAGTGTATATATGGTGGTTTACCATGCTTAAATGCTAATACTATAACGTTTTGATTGCGTTTTCAAATGCGGAACAAAGCGTAGTATGTAGATACAGTACCTATAGACATGAGTACGTTGACACAAATTTTCCAGGCGAAGAAAATGTTTATCATTTTCTTCGTTTAGACGCCGATACGTATTTAACACCAGTATGTTCTTCCTTCATAAACGCCCGCTGGCCAAGTGTCGTTATTAGCTCCCAGTGCACTACACCAGACAAATTTATATCGTAAATCTCTCTGATAGGAATTCAATTTTCACAAAGTTCGACTCTCGAAAATAGTAGTAGAAAAAAAAAACAAAAAAACCTCGTGCGCTCGCTGAGCATAACTTGCCAATTGTCACACGTCTTTTCCTTATTCTTTTATCTCTTATTCTCTCTTCTTTCCTATCTTAATCCCTATATATGCACTTGAGTGCGTGGCGTCACGCTCACGCAACGCCCCAAAATACTGACGCGACAACTTTACAATAAATGCGGATGTGATTCCCTATTATGTTTAAGTCGATTATGATGGTCTGTCACACTTCACTGCGGATATTATAGTCTGTCACGTTTCACTGCGAAAGTGGTAGCCTTTCACGCTTAATGCCGAATATGATGGTCTGTCAGGCTTGGGCAATCTCCACCACAAAATGCGAAAAATGATCGTATCTTCAAAATTCTCTTCTTTTTTATTCTCATTTTTTTTTCACGCTAGCCTCTTTCACTTTTCGACATTAAAGAAAAACTAAACTGGCATGTTACAAGAAAGATGCTTAAGAAATCTATGTCCTATGACATATTTGCTTTTTTTTTTTCGTGTACTTATTTAATATTGCAAGTTTTTCCACATTCGACGAGGAGCTGAACGTGTCAAAAAAAAAAAACATATCGAAAAAACGAAAATAATTTTTGGTCGCCATTTCTTTTTACGTTTCTGTTGACGAATGTACACTCTCTTTTATATGACATTACGATCAATCAGCAATTCTGCCAGCGTAGTGATATCCTATGTTAATAAGTGTGTTTGTAGGGCTTGATTTACAGCATATCAGCTATTTGATCCATTACCTTTAATGTAATCTATTGTTTATTTATCGCGTTTGGTTTATAGTTCTTAATTCTATATATTAAAAAGTTTGACTCATATCCAGGTAACCTACATCTAAAATATCAAACGTGCGGTGAGACCCCCCCTTAAGTAAGACACTTTATGAGATCTCCATTACTAACGATTACTACGACATTGTCCCATTTATTACTGTACACGCAATAACCCTTATCCCCGAGTGGCATCCAGGCCTTGATAAGTGGTGACTTCCCTATATTAAAAAAAAGAATGGTGATGATTATTTAAAAAGAAACGCTTGATATAATGGTACCCGTTATAATAGCTCTTCAGCTTTTTTTCAGTACAGAAATATGAGGCTATTAGAACGACCCTTGTATGGTAAACCGCGCTCCATACGCCCATGAACAGACATCGTTCATCGCTGACAAAAGTAAATGCTGTTGTCTATGTAAAATATAAATGCTTAAGCACATCGTCACTCGTTTTAACGGTACCACCTCCGTCTGCGTAGCTTTTAACTTTTTAAATTAAAAGACATGTGAAGCTGTATTTTGGAACGACCCTAGTAGATGTACGCGAAGGTTCCAAAATAAAGTACGTTAAAAAATTCTTGCATATATTAAGAACATGAGGAATAACCATTTATTTACCAAAATGACTGAAGACAACATTGGATGCATCTAAAAGTGTATTCATAGCGTGAAGTAGAAAAAATAGAAGTCAACTAAAAATATGTTAAAGTATTAATATTTCTCTAGATAATGAAACAAAGTAAACGCTATAAATTAAGGTTTGTTTTTATAAGATCATAAGATCTCTATAGATAATGCTTATACCATAATGACTGGTTAGTAATTCTTTTTTTTTTTACAAGGTGACCATCACCTATCGAGGCCCAAAACCACTCAGGGATAAGGAGTATTTCATGTACAGTGCATTAGTGTGGGATTTAATAAATATGTCTACTTAAGGGGGCGGTTCATCAGGAATTTGTTAACAATCGACTTGAAGACATCAAGGTTGCAGTCAGGAGGGAAGCAGGCAGACGGAACAGAGTTCCACAGGCGTGGAGTTCTAAGAAAGAAGCTTTGTTCATGGAATATACGTTATATATATATATATATATATATATATATATATATATATATATATATATATATATAAAATATGAAAATAAAAACAAATATTGATGTAACAGAGCGCGGTTACTCGTATGATAGTATGACAATTATCGAGCTGTGTACAAAGTGACGTCACGACAAGGGGAAAAAGCAGTATAAAAAAGAAAGCGTGCACAGACCGATGACCAGTATTACGTCCATGACCAGAGACATGGAGATGTGGACCGAGATAGATGAGAGAGCGATCGTTTTGAACAAGAGACAAGGCCTTATTCGGGAAAGTACATTGATTTCTATAATGCCGCTAGTAAAACAAAATATCTAAGCACTATAAATAAGTGTTTTTCATATATTTAGAACTTGAAACATAAACACTTAATATGACAGAATTCCTTATTCGGTATCTTCAACAAGGATGGTATGCCATAAAACAAATCAACAAACCAAAGCACTATGAGTAAATATGAATATATTAAGCAAATCGATACAAGCATTTTTTGTCCAAATTACTGGATACGGTACTATAATACTTCCACTAGCGCTGGCAGCAGCAGTAGCAACTGTATAATACATATACAAATGACCGAACCAGTGCGCGAAGTTACGTCACAACGGGGTAAAAATTAAATAAGGGAAGAAAAAAGGCACCACGGTCCAGCGTGAACCGAAGGAGAAATTATGTTTGGCTTGTGGTAGTGAGTTGTGGGGAAAATAGAGAAGGCTTACCGCAAAAACCTGCTCGTATCTGTCTGTTGTGCTGAGAAGGAAAAACGAAAAGATCCAAGATGGCGACCGTGGTCTGTTAAGTCCACGGTCTCGAACAGTTCTCGGCAAATCGCGTCTTACACGTGATTTTCAGGTGTTCCTGTGCACCATAAAAGCAGGTTGCTGGGGGGAGTGGACAAAAGCGTTCAGACCTGTGTAGAGTAAACCTCGTCAGACTTTACCGAACTTGTTTACATTGGACTTGACGGCAACGACATAGTAGTCGGTCGATAATTAAGGTAGCAGAACAGTGTTCCATAGGTGGACAGTTCTAAGAAAGAAGCTGTCAGACCTGTGTAGAGTGAACATCGTCGTGCTACTCAGATTTTTCCGATTCACAAGTGACTTTTAACTACATGGTAGGCGACGTAAACAATAAGACTTTCTCAGATACAACGTGTGGGGTCCGAATGTTAAAATGTAACGACACCGCTGGAGAAGAGTAACGACTACGTCACAGTAAAACATAACCAGAAAAGCGTGTTTGTGCAGTAAAACTAAACAGTAAATTAATAAATATTTTAAGTACGGAAAATTGGTTATCTTGCCGAGTGTTTTTCAATTGATTTTTACCGTATCTTTTGTTTAGTAAATTGTTCCCATTGACTTGCCCCCACCCCCCTCGGCTAAGAAAGGAGAGTTAGATACAATGTCGGTTTTTAATGTGAGGAATATATAGCTTTCCAAATGATGGCGCCCTGGGCCGTAACAAGAAAAAAAATTTCTAAGTCCTAAAGTAATTTTTCTCCTCCACTGACCGAGGACAAACAAGATGAAGTACTGCATCAGAACAGATACAACGCTGTGATCTTGGCCCGAAGTCCAAGGAATACATTTTTAAATTGTTAGATGAATGGACAGAATAGATAGAGGAAACCTCTTATAAGGGTATTAATTTATTTTTATTTCGGACTATTATTCTCATCTTTATTAGTTGTTGTTTTTGATCTTTATTGGTTGCTGTTTTTTTTCCACGGCGTTTCGGCCAACTATTCCTCTGGCCTTCGTCAGGTGGAAACCGCGACGGATAGGAACTTCGAATCTCCTAACTGCATTCTTAGCAATCATCGCCATCCGTAGTTGTTGTCGTCTCACCACGTTTTGGCCAAGTAAACCTCTGGCACGCTTTGGGTAAGATTGAAACTGCTATCTTCAGACAATGTTCATCTAGAACCGTAGAGATTCAACGTCTCTATCAACTGCGACACGAGCAGACACGAATATATATATATATATATATAAGATGTTTGTTTAATATAACCTCCTTGCGCAAATATTACGCGATCATGTACAATATCTGCATATATATATATATATATATATATATATATATATATATATATATATATATATATATATATATATTTCTTTTCAAAATTATAACGAAATTATTTAGAAAAGGCTTTCTTAAGGAAAATATTTTTACAAATGAGTCACCAATTATCAAAGCCCTACGGCTACTCGACGATAACCGTTAATGAATGTACAGGTGTAACCGTTACAACAGCGTAGTTATCGTTAGTGAAAATTAGATTATTTACGACGAGGACTCAACAAGAACGTGTTTATATTTGACTAAAAGAGGAAGATGTTGTAATTAACTGTAAAGCAAACATGCGGAACCGAATTTTGCAGGCGGGCAATTCTAGAAAATATTTTTTTTTACATGGAGGTCACCACTTATCAAGGCCCGGCAGCCACTCGGGCATAAGGGTTATTGCGTATACAGTAATCAATGGGATAGTATCGTAGAGTAATCGTTAGTGTTGGAGTTTTGATAAGTGTCTTACTTAAGGGGGCGGTTCATCAGGAATTTGTTTATGTTAGACTTGAAGACATCCTAGTTGTAGTCAGGTGGGAAACAGGCAGCGGGACAGAGTTCCACAGGCGTGCACTTCTATAAAAATAAAGCTTTGTTCATGGAATCTACGTTTTGATTTAGGCACAGAAACTGAGTGGGAAAAATTATTGACAGTGGTTTCAGCAAGACGGGCGTTTCTCGTGAAAGATTGGCGAGGGCGGACGAGAGATTGGAGCTCAGACGAGCACTTGACATGGAAATAACGATAAAACAAAGACAGGCTCGCAACGCCTCTTCTGTGGGAGAGAGGTTGCAAGGAAGAGAAAAGGGCATCCTCCACTAAGCCACGAAGTCTATTTTCTACTCTGTCAAGGCAGGATAAGCTGTTTTTAACAGCTCCTGTCCAGATATGGCAGCAGGACTCCATCCTTGGACGTACTTGGCTTTTATATAGATAGAGAATTGCATCAGCAGTGAGGTATCTTCGGGGGCGAAAATTATGGAATTGGTGTTTAGATTGAAGCACAGATTAAGAGGAGGGGAAATTTTGGTAATCGTTGTGACTAGATGTGTATTCTTAGTAAAAGTTTGGCAGGGGGACAAAGATTGAAATCCAGTCGAGCACTTGCTATGAAAATTAAGATAGAGCAGAAACATGCTGTCAACAACCCTTCTGTGTAAAACATGTTCCATGAAAGAGAAAAAAGCATCATGCATTTGGTTTTCGAAGCCGTTATTGACTTTTGTCAAGGCAGAGTATGTGCTTCGATCAGCTGCTGCTCTGATGTGGCAACAGTACATCATGCAACAGGAAGTTTAAGTTGAAGCAGTAATTGCGAAGAGAACTGAACATTTTTACCAACATATCAGTGGATCTTGGGTTTTCTTTCGGCAACCACGTAACTCTCGTTTCCCCTATTTTTTTCCTTTAGTCCTCACATTCTATGAGCAATGTTTCTGACAAAGAGGAAAGAATTGTGGTTTACTGGGTACGGATCTATTCTAACTTACAGTTATCGGTGGCAAGTTTTGATTTGGAAGTGCTTATTTAGCTCCTTACATCAAGTGGCTTCATGACTTGCCTGGACATATTTCCTTAAAAACATAACACTAAAAAGAGTTGATATGCCTTAAAACAATACAACCCTACAAAACACCATGAATAGCTATTGGAAGAAAATAGGATATGTTTTATTATTTATATGGTAGTACACAATTATCAAGATAGTAAGACTACTCCAGGATACGATTTAATAAGTGTACGGTAGTCATTGAAACAACTACATTTTATTAGTTAAGGGTGGAAATGGGTAGAAATTAATTATTTAGGAGACGGGCAACTAAACAAGAACTTGTTTACGCTAAACTTTAAGGTGGCCATATTTTAGTCATCTGAAAAACAGACCACAGTTTAACAGATAGACAGTTCTAGAAAAGAAACTTTGTCCGTGGAATTTGCGTTTAGATGTAGGCACAGGTAGAGAGGAGTGGAAATTGTTGATAGTGGTTTTAGCTAGACGTGTGTGTTTTTTTAAAGTTCGGCAATGGAGGACCATAGATTGAAGCTCACACGAACACTTGGTATGAAAAGAACGATAGAACAAAACGGTAACAAGGTCTCTTTTGTGGGGAAGCGGTTGCAAGGACGAAAACAAACAACCTCTACTAAATTTCGGAGCTGGTTTGAACTTTGACAAAGCAGAATAAGGTGCTCCGAGGATCTATCGCCTAGATATGGCAACAATACTTCATTTCAGCACGTATCTGGCTTTTATACAGGCAATGAATTGTCTCTTGATAAAAGCTATTACTAAAATAACTGTGCTCTCATATTACATAATCCCCAAAGTGTTGATATGCCGCAAAAATGAAACAAGCGAATTTCATGTAATCCATCCCACTCTAGTGCCCTCCCAATACTAGTGATTAACCACGAAGCAATCATAAAGTTTCAGCCCGGAGTTATTGGTGTCATAAAAGAAAGCAACATATTTGACATTACCTCCCAACAATACCGCCGCTCCTTACCTAATAACATCCGACAAAAAATAAAACAGAACATAAAGAAAAGAAATTATAACAAAACAAAAACAAGCCATGTTAACTTTTCTCTGACCCCTTCCTTCCTGCACCACCTCCCCACCCGCGGAAAGATCCTAAACGATCGTGACAGATTGCTTTCCAACTAAATTTAATCATTCCGAACGCATATCTCCTGGCCAAGACCACCAAAAGCGTACGGGGCGGACATTTTTAATCGCTCGTGTTCATCCAACAATTATTTCATACTCTTTCTATTTTTTTTTTGCTTGGTTCGTTCGTATGTAATTTGGGCCGATGTTGGAGAATATTTTGATCGAAAGTATATCTGAATCTCCCTGGAGTTAAAACGACATTTTTTTTTCATACTTTAGAAAATTGCTTTCTATGTGGACACAATTTCGCAATCAATGGTCAGAGATTGTTTTAATTATTTTAAGATGATTGTTGTTATTATTTTGTTGTTGTTATTATTTTATGATGCAATTATAACCAACTCTCATAATAATAATAATAATAATAATAATAATAATAATAATAATAATAATAATAATAATACCAAAAACAACAATAATGATAATAAATATATGAACAACAACAATAATAATAAAAACAAGAAGGAGAAAAAAGAAAAACAAAAGGAAAAAGCAGATTAACCCCCTTATATCAAATTACGTGGAAACTCCTGCTGTTTAATAATAATACTAATAACTAGCAGGACCCGTGGAAATTCCACGGTAGTTAAAATCTTTTAAAACACATCAGTAAGAAATTCCTTATTGTTCTATTACAAAAATGAACGTATGAAAGGAAGTAGAACAAAGAACTTTAGTTTAAACTTTTATTGAAGGTCAATATGATTGTAACTGACGCTGTTGATATTGTCAGGAAGTGCTGGTGATGATTGAGGCAGTGACAGGGACGTCGATCAGCTGCTTGGAGTGAGAATAGTGATCAGTCAGCAGGTTCTTGGGAGTCAGATTGTGAATTAAAAAAAAAAAGTGTGTGACATTGTTGACATCGATTTTGTGCCAGTTCTGATGACCCCAAGTTGTTTAATATTTCAGGGCATTTTGGATTACACGTGTGAGTAATGAATAGGTCACAGAAAACTTCCATTGCATCTTGATGAAGCTGTTGTAGATTCCTAGGACTTCCTGTAAATGTAGATGGTAGAATAACTGGTACACCAGAATAACCATTTTCATTCCTTGATAAATGATCCATTAAGCCAGACTATTGAGCAGCTCTTGGTTGACTTTGATAGCTTTTAATGAAGTTAAATAAGCAACCGCCAACTTTTACGTATGCAATAGACTTTTCTATTTATTTTTAATTTTATTCAATGAAGATTTGGAAATTCACAAATATTTTTTAAGTCGAATTATTAATATAGATTTCAATTAATGCATCACAACTTCCTGATAATATAAATAGAACACTTTGAATTTTCTGTACAAAAGTTTTTTCCATAAAAACATTGTAATCTGTTATAATATTCAGATTCTTGTGTGCATAGAAAATGAAGTGTTTCTGTAAAACTTACGAAGTACAGTTAAATTTTGATTTTTTGATAATCAAAATTATGTGAGGTAGGTTGTACCTATCAAATTTATGTCAATGTTATATAATTAAGTAAAGTTAAACAAACTGTACACTACTTTTTCATCAAATTCTGAATTTTAAATATAAGGAAAGAAATTAAAAATTTTTTTTCCAAAATCATATTTACATCTTATTTTACATTAGTTAATTTTTAGATTCCATAGCTGTTCCTGATTGTTTTCATACCACTTCACGGTAAACAATATTCTTAGTATATGTTACACCACACTTTCTGCCCTGATTATCATCTCTATGCAGTTGCATTACCTTAAATTTCACACTGTACTTAGATCGAGCTCTTGAACATGCCACATACAGCTGACCATAAGAAAATACAGGTTGTTGAAGATATATACCACCCTTATCAAAAGTTTGGCCTTGTGCTTTATTGATGGTCAGTGAATATGCTAATCGTATTGGAAACTGTATCCGATTAAATGCAAACGGAACATTTGTATCACTTGGCTTTAACTAAATTCTTGGAATGATAACTGTGGAACCTCTATTAGATCCATTAATTAAAATAGCAATGATGCTGTTTTAATGATATTCTTTTATTTTCATCCTAGTTCCATTACAAAGTCCTTGATTTATGGATAAATTTTGCAGTCGCATTACTATTGCCCCTATTTTCACATTAAGTCAGTAAGGTGACATTCCAGATGGAGTTAATGAATTTATGAACTCGATAGGATAATTTTGAAGTTCAGCATCATCATCGGAGATGTAATCTGTACTTAAATAGGTATTTATGCCTCCGGGAAGATTAGTTAGAATTTCTTTATTTACTGTTAAACATTCTGTATTTTTTGGATTCATGATGATTCTATTTTCCATTTCTTGAGGGCTAGAACCATTACATACCGAATCATCAGGAACATCTATGGCATCTACAGGAACGTCATTAAGACTGCTCGTTAGTGTACCATTACCAAGATGAAGGAGCCATCTAGAAAACTCCTGTTCATTTATGTTAGTTCTGACGTTTTGTGTTAGTTGTAATTGACTGAAATGATGCCACAATGGGCATCTTTTAAGACAGGTGTCTATAATAGATGTAGGTGATCCATGTGGCACTACTGGCAAAATTTGCCTGAAGTCACCTCCAAGTATGAGAAATTTTCCACCAAATATTTTATCGTTACCCATTATATCTTGTAAACATCTATCTATAGCAAGCAGTGCATGATTAGGTATCATAGAGGCTTCATCTATGATGAATACCTTTACCTTTCTCAAAAAAGAAGCATGCTCTGGTACAGGAGAAACGTTACAGACACTGGTTTCTGTCAGAGGTACAGGTAGTTTGAATATACTGTGAAGTGTTTTCCCTGAAGTTAGTAGCATTATAATAAATAATTAATAATAAAAATGATAATAATAATAATAAAAATGATAGTAATAATAATAAAATTAATGATAATAATGATAAAAATAGAAATAGTGATAATAATAGTGACAATAATAATAATAATGACAATAATAATAATAATGACAATAATAATAAAATATTATAGAGTGTGATGGATTACATGAAATTCGCTTGTTTCATTTTTGTGGCATATCAACACTTTGTGGATTATGTAATAAGAGATCACAGTTATTCGTAATAGCTTTTATCAAGAGACAATTCATTGCCTGTATAAAAGCCAGATAGGTGCTGAAATGGAGTACTGTTGCCATATCTAGGCGATAGATCCTCGGAGCACCTTATTCTGCTTTGTCAAAGTTCAAACCAGCTCAAAAATTTAGTAGAGGTTGTTTTTTTTGTTTTTTTTTCTGTCGCCCTTGCAACCTCTTTCCCAAAAAAGAGACCTTGCTACCCTGTTTTGCTCCATCGTTATTTTCATACTAAATAATAATAATAATAATAATAATAATAATAATAATAATAATAATAAAATAATAACAATAATAATCATAATAATGAGCATAATAATAAAAAATAATAATGATGATAATATAAATAATTAAAATAGTTCTACTAGTAATAATGTTAAAAAAATGATAATAGTTATAATGATAATAATCAGAATAATAATGATATTAATAATAATAATAATGATAATAATAATAATAATAATAACAACAATAATGATAGCGATAATAATAATGATAATAATAACAATAATAATGGTGACAAAAATGAGGATGAGAATAATAATTATAGTATTATTTTTTTACACAGTGGTCACACCTTATCAAGGCTCGGAAGCCACTCAGGGATAATGGTTATTGCAAGTGCAGTACGTTAATGTGGAGATTTGATGAAGTGTTTATAATAATAATACTAATAATAATAATAATAATAATAATAATAATAATAATAATAATTTTATAATAATGTTTATAATAATAATAATAATAATAATAATAATAATAATAATAATAATAATAATAATAATAACAAGTACCAAAATGTCAGGAGAGATGGAATTTCCTGTGTAAAGGTGACTTTAAAAGAGAGACAGAAAATTTTATATTTGCTGTTCAGGAGTAGACACTAAATATAATTGCTGTTCAGGAGTAGACACTAAATATATTTGCTGTTCAGGAGTAGACACTAAATATATTTGCTGTTCAGGAGTAGACACTAAATACCAATACAATCCAAAGAAAGAATGGGCTGAACTGTTTTGATAATTCAGCTTGTGTGGGTGTAACACTTGAATCAGTGTCACATATCGTTAATGAATATTATTTTATCGTTGGAATTTTTTTAGATGACTTTGTTTTTTTATTTATGTATTTGTTCACTGACTCTTATCATCTTCTTTATATTTCGCTGTTTCAACAACAACTATGGAAGGCAGTAATTACTGAGGATACAACTAAAAGATTCAGCATTCATATCCTCTCGGGATAAACACACTGACGAAGGCTAGAGGAATAGTTGGCCGAAACGTCGTGAAACAAAACTTATCGAGATGAGGATAACAGTCCGCAAATAAATAAATGAATATACAAATTCCTCGGCTAATATTTCGACATGAAAAGAAACTGATATCTTTTCACTATTCCAATAATTATAAAATTAATCGAAATGTATATTTATTTATTTGCGAACAGTTATCTTTATCTTCATGGTTGTTGTTTTGTGTTGCTGGGTATAGAAGCGATGAATCTCTACGGTTCCAGATGAGTATTGTCTGAAGATAGCGGTTTCAATCCTACCCAAAGAGTAAGCCAGAAGATCAGTTGGCAAAAACGTAGTGAGACGACAACAACTATGGAAGGACGTAAGAGATGTAAAATTCCTATCCCGATCCGGTTGACGACCTGAAGAAGACCAGAGGAATAGTTGGCCGAAGTGACGTGAAATAACAACTATAAAGACGAGGATAACAGTCTCCAAATCAATAAATGTCGTTATTGCATGTTCTAGACTTGCTCCAAAAGAGTACAAATATTGCCATGACAAAGTATGTGCAAATCTGCATTGGAGTTTGTGACAAAATTTGATGGACAAGTGATTCTAACATCACTTGAAGTGGAAAACGAGGATGTTAAGATTATCTGGGATTTTATGATTAAGTGAATCAGTGAGATAACTCACAAGAAATCGGATATTGTACATATTCACAATGCCTCCCCACGGGCAGAGTTGGACACCAGGGTCATTTTTTAACGTGGAGAAAAGATACAAAAATTTAAAATTGTCTAAGTCGTGACTGATTGCTCCTCCATTGAAAAAAAAAAACAAGAAACGGAAGTGTAGCGTCTAAGGAACAGATACTACACTTTGATCTTGGCCAGAAGCCGAAACCAGATATCGTAGTTGTGAAACAAAAGACCAATGAATTCCACATTATTGATGTGGCCTGGCCAAACGACATCGCCTTAGCATGCAAAAAGAATGAGAAACTATGGAACTATCAGAAATTGTGGGTGGAGTTTGCTAGGTTGTGAATAAGACAAATTTCTTACTTATCATAAACGTGCTTGGTTTAATTCGAGATTATCTTGAGAAACCACTGATTTCTTGGGAACTAAGAACACCATTATTGTACTTCATAATTCAGTTCTGCTTGGCACAGCAAACATCCTGCGCCAAATGCTTTCCATCTAATTGACAATTATGATAAAGTTAAGGAAAATTATGACAATTATGATGAAGTTAAGGAAGATTATGACAATTATGATGAAGTTAAGGAAGTTTATGACAATTATGATGAAGTTAAGGAAGATTATGACAATTATGATGAATTTAAGGAAGATTATGACAATTATGATGAAGTTAAGGAAGATTATGACAATTATGATGAAGTTAAGGAAGATTATGACAATTATGATGAAGTTAAGGAAGTATATGACAATTATGATGAAGTTAAGGAAGATTATGACAATTATGATGAAGTTAAGGAAGATTATGATAATTATGATGAAGTTAAGGAAGATTATGACAATTATGATAAAGTTAAGGAAGATTATGACAATTATGATGAAATTAAGGAAGACTATGACAATTATGATAAAGTTAAGGAAGATAATGACAATTATGATGAAGTTAAGGAAGTATATGACAATTATGATGAAATTAAGGAAGATTATGACAATTATGATAAAGTTAAGGAAGATTATGACAATTATGATGAAATTAAGGAAGATTATGACAATTATGATAAAGTTAAGGAAGATTATGACAATTATGATGAAATTAAGGAAGATTATGACAATTATGATAAAGTTAAAGAAGATTATAACAATATTTTAAACGTTGTGAAACTACATGGAGAAATTAGAATTTAGATCATACTAAGAACAGCAATTACGAAAGCACTAATTCCTCCAAAATATTTGTCAAGGCTTTTCCATAGTCTGCTCTAGGCAAAACTAAAGAAAAATGTCAGCAACATGTCAGTGGAGTTGTTTCCCAGCTAAACATAACATGTTCGTTTTCATGTCAAATGTAAACAAGTGTTTTAGGCGTTGATAAGCGGTGACACTCTCTCCAAAAAATAAATAAATAAATAAAAATGTCCACATAATAAACGATCACTAGCCAGTTACGGGCAAGTTTAAAAAAAACATAGGAGAGGAAGGGAATTGAAACTGTCAACCGCAAAAAGAAATAAATAAATGACCAGCTTAAGCTTGTAATGCTCATTAAAAAGTGACATCGGGTGGAAAAAAGAGTAAAAATCATACCTCCACTATCCTATATCTTCACGAAGCCACAAGTCGCCCGTACAGTATCATTGTCGTATTTGCGCTTTTCCATCTTCCAATAGTCTCTAACTTTAAGACAAAAAAGAGTCTCAAATGTAATAGATCACATACTGTTGGCCTGGCTCCAAGCTTTGTCCCATAATCTCAATATCGCATCCATTTGCCTGTTTTACAAGTATTTAGATGAAATGTGCTGTAATGAACACACAGAACTTGTGCCGCCTCGAGTACTATCCCCCGATTACTAGCTTAGCAGCAAAATCCCACCCCTTCACTGTTTATTTCCCTAAATGACAGAAAGACTTCTACTCAAATAGTGTGCTCCATCTGGATGCTAGACTTTGAAAATAATGGAAATCATAAAAAAGCCATGAAATGAAAAATAAAAGGCAAGAAAGAGCAAAAACATGGTTAAAAACCCCTAGAAAATGCATATATATTTTTTAATTATACCTTTTCTCTGGAGGTTTGTTTGTTTTTGTTTTTGTCTCTATCCAGTTTCCATATTACAAAGAAAATGCGAGCATGAAAAACAATATGGTTAAGATTAAACTTAAAAAAAAGTAAAAAGAAGGAGTTTTTAAAACTGGAAAAGAAAAAACAAGATATTCTAGAAAAAACATATAATGCATTTATAACTTAAAATATTGCAGCATTAAGAATATTTTAAAAAAATACATTAACATTATATATAAATGTTTAATGCTGCAATATATATATATATATATATATATATATATAGATATATATAACTCTGTAGACATATTTTTTTCTTATAATATATACCAATCTATATTTAAGAAGCTCAATGTAATTACAGAGCAATATAGAGAATAAATAACAAAAAGTTATATTCCAAAATTCATAACGTTGACCATCTTATAATTTATTCCTTTAATTCAGTTGACTTATACAATTCTTAACAGTATCTGTTTCGTAGCGCAAAGTCAATCACTTAATTATTTTATCAATCAATGAATTTATTATGCCCTTAACTCATCAGAAGAAATACCAACGTCAACGTCATGAATTTTGAATATAACTTTTTGTTATTATTCTCTCTCTCTTTCTCTCTCTCTCTCTCTGTCTCTCTCTCTCTCTCTCTCTATATATATATATATATATATATATATAGTAAGTTATAAAATATATATGGCGATTAAGCTACACTGAATACTCCGCGTTTTATTTACTCTAGGACTTATGCGCGTATATAAAAACGACAAACAACCACAAAATTCGCGCATGAGCTTGAAGAATCCTAGAGTGGATGAAACACGGAATATTCAGTGTAGCTTAATCGCCATATATAGTTTATAACTTACTAACTAGCCCTACCTACGTATTGAGCACTTTTGAAGTAAATACTTAAAGTTTACGCATAAATTTATACTTTCGTATATTAATTTTATGTGAGTAAATTAAGTAGTTATCTATATTTATATATGTATGTATATATATATATATATATATATACCCCACACACACACACATATATATATATATATATATATATATATATATATATATATATATATAATGTAGATATTCACGCACAAGCACCCGACTTGTAAAATTTACTACTTAATATAACTCTAGGTTAGAAGTTCCGAAATTCTCTTTTTTTTTCTTTTTTTTTACACCGTGATCACCACTTATCAAGGCCTGGAAGCCACTCAGAGATAAGGGTTATTGCAAGTACATTACGTTAGTGTGGAGATTTGATGAAGTGTTTACTTAAGTGGGCGGTTCATTATGAATTTGTTAACATTGGACTTGAAGACATCCAAGTTGTAGTCAGGTGGGAAGCAGACAACGGAACAGAGTTCCACTGACGTGCAGTTCTAAGAAAGAAGCTTTGTTCATGGAATCCGCGTTTTGATTTAGGCACATATATAGAGTGGGGGAAATTTTTCACAGTGGATTCAGCTAGACGGGTGTTTCTCGTGAAAGATTGGCGAGGGGGGGACCAGAGATTGGAGTTCAGACGAGCACCTGCCATGGAAATAATGATAAAATAAGGATAGGCTCGCAACGTCTCTTCTGTGGGAGAGAGGTTGCAGGGTAGAGAAAAGGGCATCCCACACTAAGTCACGAAGTCTATTTTGTACTCTGTCAAGGCAGGATAGGCTGTTTTTAGCAGCTCCTTCCCAGATATGGCAACAGTATTCCATCCTTGGACGTACTTGGCTTTTATATAGATAGAGAATTGCATCAGTAGTGAGATATCTTCTGGAGCGGTAGAAGGATCCCACCATCTTTCCAGCGACCTTGGCAACAGACTTGATGTACGTATTCCATTTCAGATCAGGAGTAAAGGTCAAACCTAGAAGCTTGTCAAAACACGGGGCCTCACCCAGACGAGAGCCATCCATCACAATTGATGGCAGATGGGGATCAGAGCATTGATGATGTAAGGATAGGAGTTTGCTTTTCGATGCATTAAAGGTAACCAACCACATCTTCCCCCACTGAACCACGCGCTCGAGATCAGAGGAGAGAGAATCAGAGAGAACTTTGTCATTTACAGCCTTTGATGTGTTGCCGTAGATGGTCGTGTCATCAGCATTCTCGTTTGTAATCTTTTAATATTTATTATAAATTATTTAAAGTTAGCGAGTACGAGTCTTATTGGGATCACAAATGCTTTTAATAGTATTTTAAAAAAAATAACGTACTGATATTACTTACTGCCTTAGCGTTAATACATATTCCAAAATCTACAATAATTTAGTTCAAGAAGAATTTACACAAGTATTATATACTAGCTGGCTACATGGCGTTGGCCGGTGGAAAATACGCATATTTCTTTTTTTATTAATGCATCTTTCTTATTTATTATAAGCAGAAATTCTGTAGGTACTAAACGTACTGTTAAATTCCTTTAGAAAATGAAGTTAAAAACGGAAAGAAACTGAAACTTGTGTATACTAAACAGGTCACTTCTTGTGAGTAAAAAAAATACTCGAGCTGAGAGGGAAAACCAAACCTAGAGACAGGGAGCCATGTACGATAACAATTAAGCCAGCTTGATACAATCATCAGAAAGTGTTTTCAAACCTACCTCTTCTTAATTTTTAAGTAATCTGTCATGTGACCGATTCACGTATGCGCATTCATGCATCGGTTGACAAAAACAAAATCGATGCTCCCCACATACCAACATTTTTAATTGGATCAAAACCTCGCATACATTTTTCTTTATATATATATATATATATATATATATATATATATATATATATATATATATATATATATGTGTGTGTGTGGTTAATTTTTAAGTTCTGAAAAACAACATATGGACACATATATTCGAATTAAGAATTTATTGTTTGACAAAAAGAATATATAGAAGGGGTTATGTTAATTTTCTTAATCCATAGACTTTCAATAATGGATCATATCATCAGAGGAAATGAAATGCGGTTAGCAAAATGTTCAGCTGTGAATGGACGCTTATTTTGCTTTTCAGTACAATTATTGAAAATAATTTTTGAGTGGTTGTGGATAATTATATGGAGAAAATTATACGAAAAGAGAAGTTGATACAACCTGGGCAGTCCATTATCGGAAGGAGAACAATGTCCTTCGGGGTTATAAATCCAGGTAGGCAGAAAATAGGTCCAGGGGAGAAAGTAATATTCCCATATAGCAAAAGCGTATTGCTCCGTATTGATTTTTCGAAAGGTATATGGGGCAGCCGTATTCGTTGGTGCATTGTGTGTGTCTTGGTTGATGTAGTTCAAAAGGTTTCTCGGTGTTGACAAAGTGTATCCGATGTTGAGTTGATATACTATTCCATTGTAATTATCCTTGTGAGTAATAGAAATTGAGCATTGAGTTATGTGTGCATTGGACCTCGAAATCAATAATATGGGTAGCAAAATAGCAAAATAATCAGGGAGATGATATTCAGAACGGTGCGTTGGACGATTGGCTTCGAGTCCCGGTCGAAAAATAGTTCGCTTTCTTGTTGATAGTAGGTGAGGGAAGCCTTTTATATGAGGGAAAGCGGAGAGTGAGGTGAAGTAGAGAGGGTAAAGAGAGAGAGAAGTAGGGTTAAAGTTGGGCGAGCAAAGGGGTGCTTGATGAAATTTTTTCGTGGGGGGCGGGATTTGTATTTTAGTATTCTTTAAAAGGGTTGACCTCTTGATTTTAAGTTCAAATGGGAAATGGATATTCTTGTGATTTTCAATTGGGCGTGTGCGTGATAGGGAAAGGGTGTGCTGTTTTTGCAGTGCGGATGGGTGAGCGGGTGAGGTGGAGATGGAGACGAGTCATGGTCTGAAATTTTGGAATGCTTGGAGGTTTACTTGTTTAAGTAATATCTATCAGTCTCTTCTATCGCTTATATATATATATATATATATATATATATATATATATAGAGAGAGAGAGAGAGATAGATAGATATAACTATTTCATTTACTCACATAAAATTAATATACAAAAGTATAAATTTATCCGTAAACTTTAAGTATTTACTTTAAAAGTGCTCAATACGTAGGTAGTGCTAGTTAGTAATTTATAAAATATATATAACGATTAAGCTACACTGAATATTTCGCGTTTCATCCACTCTAGAATTCTTCAGGCTTATGCGCATAAGCCTGAAGAATCCTAGAGTGGATGAAACGCAGAATATTCAGTGTAGCTTAATTGCCATATATATTTTATAACTTACTATATATATATATGCATATATATATGTATATATATATCCTAGTCTAGCAGCACTGATGAGTTGTGATACAACGAAACAGTACTGTATGTCGATGACTACAAATATATTTAAAGACCCCCGTCGTAAATAATCTCCCCCGCTTCTTAATTGGCTGAAAAATGCGAGGCTCGCTGTTTGTTTGTAAATAAGCAGCTTGAGCCCTATAAAAAGTGGTGAACGAATGTTTTTTAATAGACATTTGTCGAGGTTATTTGCGAGCAGCGCTCCTGTTGGTCGATGTGGGTGGGTACTCCCATTCACCCCAAACGAGGCATATTGCTACTTTAACGTAAGGAACTCTAAATTGTGACCATGCCTAAAAAAGATAACAAGGTGTTGGTTTACGTTACATTTGAACTTCTGCATATCAGTAGAGTAAGGAGAGCAGGTAGACGGAAGGGAATTCCAAAGTTAAAGGGAATAAACTATTAGAGTAGAAAACTTGATATGTACGTCGAGGAGCCATTGAGTTCATCAGAGCACATTTCGTTAAAATATTTGTAAAACGGGCACAGAGATATAAAACTGCGGTGATGGGACAGGGGCTGGAGACTAGTTGACTAATTGGGACTTGTTAGATTGGAGACCCCTTCTTTGGACCCTGTTTAAGAGGGGGGTTAGTGGTAGATGCACCATCCCAGATGTAGCAACAATGAATTAATGTTTGAAGAGTAGATTGGCTTTAAACCATTTACATAAAACTAAGCCTTAAAAAGGATACAATGGGTGTTTGTTTTCAGCATCATATTATTGACGATTATCATATAAGCATTACTGAATTCTGAAGATTGTGTAACGGCAAACGTACACAACCAAATTGCTCGCGTTGTGTTATTGTTATTGCAATATTCAACCGTTTCGGTTACCGACATCTTGAAATCGCTCCATTGACGTCACGTGCGGTGTATAATTCAGTCGAATAAACACGATTGTTGCGGGATGCCAGCAGCTGAACAAACACTGGAATATGAATAAGGTCCTTTGTAAACGCAACGACTGGTCAGGCGATTGCTGTCGCTAGCGCTTCAGCGACGACGTTTCAATCCAAATAGATAAATAGAAAGAAGAAAAAAAAGTTTAAAATACTTTTCTGATTTTTGGATCAGATTGATTATTCGTATTAATCAAGATTCATATTGGCTAACGTAATTACGAGGTGCCTTCAATAAGTTTCCAAAAATTTTCCGTATGGGCAGCTTTATTGGTAGAACACACGTGAAACTCTAGTTTCTTTCGAAATAATCTCCTTCGGCTGTAATGCTCTTGTTATTCGATTCCGAGAGCATCATGGAATTTCTCTTGTGTGAGTGTGTAAATGAGCCCGTCACGGCCGTCTCCTCAATTTTCTAATAACGACAACCTCTAAGGGTTTCATTCACCTTAGGGTATAACCAAATTTTACAGGGAGAAAGGTCTGGAATATAGAAAAAAAATGAGGAATTGTCTTGATATCCATCTTGGTCAAATACTCTATGGCAAGGATGGAGCACTCTTGGGACAAACCGCGAAAATCTTCCGCATCTTCAGTTCCTCGTAAATCAAACAATTGTTTGTACAGTTCCCACACTGACATCAAACTGTGCACTTATTGTATCTATAGACACACGACAATCCTTATCCATGGCATTCTTTATTTGACCAATCAACTCTGGTGTTCTGACTTCCTTACTCCACTAATGCCTCTCATCATCCCTCACGGACTCCTTGCCTTCCTTGAATCTCTTATGTCATTCAATCAGAATGTTATTGCTCATCGTTCTTCTAACGTGCCTTCACATTCGGATCGCATTTTTGAAATTCACCAGCTGTGACAATCAGGCTTTAGTAGAGAGAATTTCGAATTCCTGCTGTAGCTGTTCATTTGAATATTAAACAATAAGAATTGCTCACTCATCTAAGTAGGTTCATAGTAATAAAATAGTAAATTTTCAAAGTCTACGAAAAATTAAACTGCCTATACAAAAATGTCAAGAATGCTATTGAAGGCACTTCCTACCGCTCACGTCGGATTCATAATATGTAACGGACAGTCCTCTGCAATCTTCTTCCGCCTTGTTTTAACCTGGGTAAGAGTGGTTAAATAGTACCTAGATGAATGTCGAATGTAAGCCTTAGTCTATAAACAGAAGTAAGCGTGTATGAAAATCGTCTATAGTAGAGGCATATGAGGAAGTCTTACCCGCACGCGCCCCCCCCATTGAGGCAATAGAGCTGTGCATATATATATATATATATATATATATATATATATATATATATATATATATATATATATAGATGTAGATAAGGCATAAGGCATGGCATGGGGATATAGTTATATATAGATATGGCATAAGGCAAGTCATAAAGATATAGTTTTATTATTAAAAGGCATAAGGCAAGAAATAGTAATATTGTTTTGGTACGTCAAGTTCATAGTAAGACAATGATGTTTTGAAAAAATAATACATATTTTAGATGTAATATGTAGATAAGAGAATACATCATAATCTACCTAGTATCAGATTATACAGATAATAGATAAAGGCAATAAATGACTTATGTATATGCGTACATCACGTTCAGAATTGGTACATATATCGGCGGATTCTGGGTATAGACGACCATTCCAGCAGAGGGAAACAAGCAGAACGGATCGTCACCTATAGCACAACATCCAGCCAGCATAAATAAAGAAAACAATTAAACTTCCCGTAGTTTAATCCCAGATACAAACATGATAAACGAAGAACAAAGTAAAGAACTTCCAAAACCATTGACACCGAATCCACCTCCAGAATCACGTTCAACAGCAGACATTACAGACACTGATATCGTATGCTCCGAAACAATAGATTGTTCCGAAACTATAGATGACTCCGAAGAATTGGACTACGCTACTTGCAAACAGTGTGAGGACTAACGATAGTGAGACGCTAAACTATTAAATATTTTTTGCCTGGGTAAGAGTAGTTACATAGTACCTAGTTGAACGTCGAGGTAAACTCTATGGCAGAGTTTTCTCTTCCCTTTCCTTGGGAACCGTTCTCGATATTCCCAGTTGTTTAAAGTGTTGTTGTCAGCAATAAAAAGAAATATTTGCAAATATAATTCTTCGAACTATTGTTCTCAGCATGAATATTATATTTCAACGTTTCGGTCGATGCAACTCCCGACCTTCTTTATGTGTATCTTGTCGAACTCTGAAATTCTCTCTGTGTGACTCTCTCTCTCTCTCTATCTATCTCAATCTCTCTTTCCCTCTCTCTCTTTATATATATATATATATATATATATATATATATATGTATATATATATATATATCTCGTAAGTTTTGAACACATATATATTGCACTTTGTAGGTTAATTGCTATATATATTTACAAAATTAACTGCCTTGCTCTACTTACGTATTGAGCGCTGTCGAAGTAAATATTGAAAGTATTTAAATAAAATGTGATGTAAATATATAAAATAATAATAATAATAATAATAATAATAATAATAAAAAATAATAATAATGATAAAAATAATAATATATATATTTTATATATATGATTGTTGAGCTGGATTAAATCCGACGATATGAAATAAAATGGAGGTGGAAGGACCTGGATACTCAACGTTTCGCCCGATTTATGCGGGCTTCTTCAAGAGGGATGGTCATTGATAGATTGATTACACCATTCCAGAAGCGAGAACCGGTCGAATGCTCGAGGATGAGTTTGGAGATGTGCCAAGAAGATGAGTCAATTTTTTTCAAAAGACTGATTGCACAGGATGAAACCTGCGTCCATCACTATGATCAAGAAACCAAAGCCCAGTCAATGCAGTTGAAGCACTTGGACTCACCACCTCCAAAGAAGGCAAAGGTGCAGCTCTCCGCTGGTAAGGTCATGCTCGCAGTCTTCTGGGACAAGGACGGAGTAGTGATGACATATTTTCTGGCAAAGAGTACCACAATTACAGGATCCTATTATGCTTCCCTTTTGAAGAAATTAAGGGAAGCTATACAAACTCTAGAGGCGGGGCAAGAGCAGCAAAGGTACCATCCTCCTGCAGGACAACGCTCCGGTCCACAACTCGCATGTCGCCTAATCAGAAGCACGGGCGTGTGGTTATGAAATCCTATCCCATCCTCCCTACTCTCCTGACCTTGCACCCTCTGACTTCCACGTCTTCCGAGCCATGAAGTTGTTTTTGAAAGAAAAGCGTTTCCCAAATGATGCAGCCTTGATTTCTGATGTCTTAACTAAAATCTTGTAAATAGAAAACGGAGAGACTCCACTGCTTAATATGTAGCTGTATATATATATATATATATATATATATATATATATATATATATATATATATATATTGTGTTAAGAAACATATATATATATATATATATATATTGTGTTAAGAAAAGATTTAGCCTGCATTGATTATTTCAGTGTGATATGTCTGATTGGCTTCCTTCATTTGTTTCTACCTATTCAACGACTGCAGTTTTGTTTCTTTTTATAAATTACCACTATATACACCATACATAATGTTTTAATCAAACTACATTGACGGAAATGATTAATATGTTTTAGTAAAAAAAAAATACATGTACATGAGCGTTTATTTACTATCGTCATATAAGCGTATGTATACATACAATCTCATGGTGAACGGAAATGTGATCAATAGGCACGCGGATTGGATTTGTACGAGCTGAACTTTGTAGGCTAAACCTGCCGTTGATATCCCATCTGAAAGTCACTTCTTGCTGAAAGCAGACAGGGACCTGGAACACGGAAAATGCCGGCGATCTCTCCAAGAAGAATGCCATTTAATAGGATTTACCAAAAGCACGTAACTGGAGTCTTTAAGATCCTACGATGCAGGACCGACGTTTCAATCTGACAGGAAGCTGTCATGTGCACGCTTATCCCTCCTAGATAACCTGCAGCAATAAGAACGGCGTATATTTTCTGTCATATAAAATAATACGGTTTGTTACTATTTGGATTTTTCGAACTACTTTTCTCATCTTGGATTGTATACACAAAAATACCAGCCGATGCAAATCCTGACCGTCACCAGGTAGATTTCGTCAAACTTTGGCTCATTTATTTTTTTAGAGACAGTTATTCTCTTTTCAAAGTTATGGTTTCATCATGTTTCAACCAACTCATTTTGTTGCGAGATAACAGCAACTGAATAAACACTAGGGTAGGAATGCCGAGTCTCGTAAGTGTATCACCAGTAATTACAGACTTCTATAATGTCTGTTTTCTAACTAGGCTTTGGCCAACTGAACGGCATTCTTTGGGTAGGATTAAAACCACTGTCTTCAGACAATGCTTACCTAGAAACGTAAAGATTCAACGCCTCTACCCACTGCGCCACAGGCCCCAAAGGGCGATTAAGTTTGTTTTTTGTTGGTCTTATCAATCTAAGTTTGTATTCTTCTCTGGTCTTTCATTGTCGGGTCCGCACCGAATGTTGTTCTATTATTATTGGAATCATTTGAGATGACTAATTTGAAGTTTCCCATCTCAAAGTGCTCAAATTCCTGTTAAAAAATAATACGTAATATATAACAGGACACATTTCTTTCCAACTTTAATCTTTAACATTGTTCAATATTACTAGAGGTGTGAGCGACGGGCAGAGACTTAGCGTGATATATTAAGGAGATACAGAAATGTCCGGAACAGTGGAGGGGGCGGATTTCTATATTTAAGGTACTAAGGGGGATTAATTTGGGTAGCTTCTGAGGTATCGGAGCCGTAACAGGAGGCATAACCTTTGTAGGTAAACGGGATTTTATTTTTATAGGGAACTGGGTGCAGTCATTGGATGTCAGTGGTTTCGCAGGGGGTTGTGAATTTTGGGGGGAGAAGATCGATTCAATTTGCTGAGGGATTCAGGAGTGTCCTATCTCATGACATCCAATTTCTTCTTAGGGTTAACAATCTCACCATACTTGTCTAAGCACGGGTCATTTGAAAACATGGCCTCCTATCGCGTTTGAACTAGAGTAAGGCAGCCATGAGTCTTCTTCCATGATACAATCTTACAGGGCTTGCGATCAGTATCCTGTTAATCAATTTCTTGGGAGAGAGGTTGGGATTCCCTCACGAACAGGGAAAATCCTAAGTGTTCTCCTACTCTTGTCTTCGGGTTTGGTTGAGGTTTCTATTTGGGGTACTCTATGATGATGTCACCTATCTCATCACACACCTAACAAAGAGGCCGCCTGCCCGCAACGATGCTGGGGAGATTTTCGTCACGTGATAAGGGATTTAAGTAAACTCCCCTTTGTCAAGTAAATTATCAAACGTCTAAATGCCTTGGTATTTCACTATTTCATCAAATTTAAGGAGGAAAGCACCAAGGTTCTCACCCTCCACTTGATACGGAACATTAAAGAAAGCGAATGTTGTTCTTCGTCTTCCCATGTATTTAGTGCGTAAAACGTACTCTGACGCAAGAATCAGTGTTTGTGATATTTTCACGCACTCCTCTTCAGTTGAAAAAAATGTTCCAGGTATTATAGCCGTTGCCTTTTATAATACACTGACGTCTATCCTTTACTGTCGCCAGCAGCTTGGAGACAATGTCAGAGCTTGCTTGAATAACTTTTTTGCTCTACGTGTTAATAACAAAGATGGCAACGATTTCTTTTTTTAATACGGTCCAGCTTTGGTAAGTCGAGGAGTAATCTGTTGTCAACCACAAAGTAGCCGTATTCTTTAGCTTTTTCAACAAATTCTGTAACATTAATCATTATTTTCCGCGGTTTGTTCCATTCTGAATTATTTGGGGGCGAAAAGTGTCACCTCCGACCCTGCTTCATTAGTGTCCATAGAAGGCGGCGTACAGTCTGTCACGGTCGTAGTTTAAGACCGTTGGGAACGGTAATAATAATAAAGATAATTTTAACAATAACAGTAAATATGTAAATAGAAAAAAATAAACAACAACAAAATGTATAAAACAATAACGACGGCAACTTTAAAAAAATACTTACTTTTAAATAAATAATTAACCATTTGGCCTAATAATTCTCGGTGAGCAACATAAAAGACGTGTTAATGTGAAAAAAATGTGCTGGAATGCTAAAAAAAATTATGTTTACGGAGCAATTTTGGTTTCTGATTGGCTGATAGAAAAACGTGAATTAATTCCATTCGTCAGTTCCTATCAGAAGCGTTTATAAATAGAATCTCCCAACTTGCGGGAGCATACCCCATTTAATATTAAATAAATATTGAAACAAGTTATGCACTTACTTAATATCTTGTTAATGTTCCTATTTGCTTGCCTCCCCACGAGAGCAGAGTCTGACACAAGGTCGGGTTTTAATGTGGGGAAATCCTGCTCCCCCAAAAGGGGCACTTTGGATAGGAACAAAAATAAACAAAATTGTTTTAGTCATGAAAGATTTCTCCTCTACTGACAGAGGAGAGAAAAGCTGAAGTGTTGCATCAGATCAGATACTAGACCATGACCTTCGCATCTCACGTTAATGTTGATTAAGAATGCCAGACTTCGAAGTTTGAACGTTAGACAACTCGGGAAGGAAGTTATCGATGGGCAAGTCTTTTATTGAAAACTTAATTAACGGAAATGCACCGATAATGAGCCCTAACTGCCGTCGACATGATTAGAACTGCTTTCTATAGTCTCTTTGATTCATTCGCTTGCTTCGCTCATCTTAGACAAGACCTACCCACCACCATTCCCGTAACGCGAAGCTATCTTGCTTGGCGTCTCTCCTGATTAGATTACAATCTTATGCAATTGCTCTAAGAACTGTATAATTCCAAAACGATTCAACTGGACAATATGAGCCCCGCCCATTACATATATATATATATATATATATATATATATATATATATATATATATATATATATATATAAATATATCCACATTTCTTTTGTTTGAAGGCCGGCGTTTTTCACTTGCGTCCTTGTGTGTGTGTGTGTGTGTGTGTGTGTGTGCGTGTGTGTGTGTGTGTTCCCTTTTCCTCTTCTATTAATTCGCTAGATCGGCGTTCATTTCTTTTTATTGACATAAATTCGAACCATTTGTGATGTTTCTCTCGTCTTAATGAGTGCATCATCTTTTTTTTTCTATGTAAATACGTCAGCGTTGTACTTTTCCTTCGCTCGCCACGTCACATTTTGGTGAATGAGCTACTTGTGCATACATACTTTCTTTAAATTTTGTCCAAACTTCTCAATAAAGGTTTCAGTCTGCCCGTATCCATCATCCTCAGAGAAATATAGAATTACAGTCGATCCGTTTAGCTGACCTTTGAAATAACATTCTCCTCTATTTATTTATTTATCCTTATCTTCATAGTTGTTGTTTAAGTAGAAGTTGTAAAATGACATTATTAACGGTCGGTCGTATTTTTGTTTGTAATAGCATTATCATGTCTGTAAAGTGTATGTTTAAATAGCATTATCGACTGTTTTCCAGGTTAAAGTTTAAAATGACATTATTGTCGGTCTGTTATATTTTTGTTTATAATAGGATTAGAATCGGTCGGGTTGCTAACCTTTAAGTTTAAAATAGCTTACTCCTGTGTCTTTTATTAGGTCCACCGACAGAAGGAGAGTGAACTTGTAAATTTACACTTGTTCGTTCGTCCGTTCGTCTGTCCTCACTTTTCTAAATAACTACGTCTTGGAATTTTTTGGAAATTTTGCACAAACATTAAACATGACAGGAATAAAACCGTAACAGAATGGGATTTCCGAGAAAACTCCGATTGCCCCTCACACACCAAGGGTGCCTTTCGGATTTAAATGGCTTAAATTGACACATTTGTGCTTATTGAATAAAAAATATGCCTTAGATTTTTATAAAACTTTCTGAACTAACTGATTTTTATATAATTTTGTTTGTCTATACTTCGCGATAACTCTTAGGTGTGCCCCAGGGGCTCTTTTAGGGCTAATAAAACCACTCCATTTTGGAGACTATTTTACCATATTTGTCCAAAATTTTCTTGAGGACTCTTGGGGCTAATGGAAGGGGCAAATGATGGACTTAGTCATTTCTGTTTTTGCATGGTGCAGAACTCAAATTTACATATGTTAAGGCCTAAAACTGTACCGTTTGTTCATTTTCATCAGGATTTGACGTCCTCTGGGGACTTTTGGGGATAAATGGGGGGGCACTGCTGAACTTAGTCATTTCTTATGCCTCATTCACTCTGAACACACGGAGGACCATGCATGCGTCACTTATTTTCTTTTCCTTCCACACAACGGTGAAAACAGAATAAATGAAATAGAGTAACCCGACAGATATTATATTTTGCACCCATCCAAAATATAGTACTGATGGGTTCTTGCGGAATTCGTGTTTCTCGGAATGATGCGACACAAGCTCAGCAATATATTATATGTACTAGAAAACGAGCGCTGTTCCTTACTAAAAATGTCTGGCACGACTTTGGTATTCCCTGGTAGATCGCCTCAGGGGATTAGCATGAAACAAACCTTTGTCAAAAGGATGAGAAAGAAATGCTTGGAGGGTTGACCGACTAAAATTTAACGAGAGCAAAAACTTCGCAAAACTCAGTCAACAGAGAATAAAATATTCTTACCAATGGTTTATACTCTAGTGGCTTTACTATCGAAGGAAAACATCCGTTAATATTAACACTGCAACATTACACACAAACACATGTAGACGTTCGGTACCCACAAAGGAGACAATGAAAAAGGAATGAACTTCAACACCAATTTCAGGTTTAAGAGGGGGTTTTTATTCTACATTTTTCCCGCCACGCGTGACTTATCGTTACAACTGTAACACCACACACGTCTCGAACGTTGTCTCGTTTTTATAGCCATTTTCTTTTTGTCTTACCATGACGTCATTTCATACACGGCTTGATATTTGTCTATGATCGCCCGCGCCCTGTTACAACCCTAAATTGTTAGAATCGTCAGTTTCTCAATTTTATGTAAAATTAATATTATCATCGGTCTCTAAAGCTTAAGTTTAAAATAGTGTGAGCGTCGCTCTGTTTATCTATAATGTGAAATATAATTATCCTTTACGTTGGAATTCAGTAAGGTCTTTCTTTTGCGTGTGGTGTAAAATTTAAAATTATATTTTACTAGCAAGGTTACCCGACGTTGATAAGAAGTGAATGTTTCACACTCCAATGGGTTTTTTTCCATCGAAATAGATAAAATCACCCATTTTTCAATCAAATCGATTGACTGCCTATTTTAGTCGAGGCGCTCACCGCGGTGTACCTGGAGGAAGCATAACAGTCCTCTCACGGTGACTTAGTTCACAATATATTTTAGTCTACATTGAACCGAAGAGAACCCCCTGTAGATCTTATAAAACTTTTTTTATATATAATGGCTGGAATAAAAATCTTAAACGCAAAGGTCAAGTATCATGCTTCCATTTTGCTCTAAACAGAGACATTCATTTTGAACGCGCCTTTGTAATATCAAAGAACCTACTGTTGACTTCATATAAATGGCATTACTGCTTGTTCGGTGATAATGGTTTGAATTTAAGTTTAAAATAAAAAAAAGTCAAGTATTATTGTGTAATTGTGCTTTAAACATGAACATAAACGCGTCCCTGTTGTATCAAAAAACTTATTATTGATTTTATATATGGAGCATTTCGGATAGTGTGGTAATAAAACTTCTCAAATGTATTTGTGATGTTAAGCTGTGTAAGGTGTTAACTTTGATCAAAATTGCCTGTTCCTTCTTTCATGTGATTACTTCGACTTTTGGTTATCGATATTAATCCAGGACATTCCGACACAAACCTCTGCAAGAACACTGCCAGATACATAAAATGCCTTCATGCGAACTTTTATAAAAATCGATCTAGCCGTTTTCGAGTTCATAGGAAACAAACTCATAGAAACACAGACACACATACAAAGTGTTTTTTATATATTATAGTAGAAATTGTGTGACACGCTTAAATTTCAAATTACATTTCCATCAATCTGTTATGCTTAAGTTTAAAATTTCATTTCGTTTTATCTGTTTGGTTTTATTTTCAAATAGCCTCTTCGGTGCTGCAGTGCTGCACCTGACTTAACAATTTTTTAAAAAGTTATTATTCTCGGTTTGTCAGTATCTAGTTCGTAATAGAACTGTTGTTTTTCTTTCACGCTGAAGTTTCGAAATAGCTTGTTAGTTGGTTTATTCTGCTTCAGTTAAAATAGTATTTGCATCACTAACCGCGCAGATTAAATTAACATCTCTTAAGATCTTCAATATTTTTTTTATTATTATTTGTTGTTTCTTTCGTCTCCTTTCAGTGGTTCAAGTAGCGCATTGAATAAAACAACGTAATCCGATTGGTTGAAAATAAAAGGCTGAAAGAAAGACGCGGATCGTTTCCTGTTAAACACGATTGAACAATGGCGTAGAGAAACGGCGCGTATTGACACATCGAATGGATAAGAACTGTAAATATTCCAGGAAGGATGCGAGCAGAATGGTCTTTCTTCGAGGATCGTTACTTTATTTGTTTCTTCCTTGAGAGGTTTTATTCAAACAAATGCCTTCATTCGGTTCTTCCGTCTTGTAAGCATGAATATATATAAAAAAAAAAAAATTAAAATAGAAAAAAAAAGAATTCTAGAAATTTAGTTTCGATTCTTTTAGAAGGGCATGGACGTTATGGAATAAACTTTTTCTATCGTTTCTGTTTTGAAAGATCCAAGGAACGAGAGAAAGAAATAAGAATTATTTCGGAATAAAGAACATGTTCCGCGTCGGAATATTTTTACATGATACTGTATCAATTGTATTATTTGCATTATAAAACAACTCTTCTGATATTGAATATTTCTCTCACAAACTTTCGACCGATGTAACCTCTAATCATGTTCAGCTGAGTGTTGTTCAACTGGCCTGCTTCCCGGCTGATTACAAGAGAGTCAAATTCAAGTTCAATGTAAACAAGTTCTTGTTGAACAGTACTCTTAAATAATTCAAATTCTGACCAATCTACACCATTAGCAATTAGTACACTATCACCTTACTTCCGCAACCATTTATCCTCGAGCGGCCTCCTGGGCTTGATAAGTTGTACCTTTCTTGTCAAAAACTTGGGAATTGTTTTAAAAGTTAGAATTATCCGATAACCAAGGATGAAAAAAAAAAAACAAAAAAAAAACTAGCAAGCCGTCCGCCGTTGCCCGGTCATGCTTAAATGTGATATTTTAATTCATGCGGATTAAGAATTTATCGTTATAGAGACAATTATCTACGGATTATTATATTAAGCCTAATACAGGGTGTCCAAAAACTGACTGACATTAAAAACCTTTGTCATTTTATCATTAATGATTATTCGTTTCTCCCAGATGTTTTACAGGTCCTAATTTATAAAATTAATTATAGATAAGTAGTGTATTGAACAACGTCCGCAAGTTGTAAAATTATTTTACAAAAATCAGGGATCAATTATTTTGACTCAAAGAGCTTATCAATGGCATTTTCATGTAAGAGAAAGCCCCAAGTCACAACACAATTCGAAAGATTGTGCGCCGATTTGAAGACTAAGGAGCTGTACTTAATCTTCCCTGAGATGTCAGACCTCGGAACGTCATCACAAATAAAAATAGGGAAAGAGTACAGGAGAGCGTGGAGCAGCATCCTGAAATATCGATTCGACGATGTTCCACACAACTTGGGATATGTCGAAGCTCACTACACAATATTTTGCACAGTTTAAAACTCTTTCATTATGAAGTATAGATTGTCCAAGCTTGAAGCCTGAAGATTTTCAAAAGTGTTCAATATGCAGTTCCAATGTAAGAGCTTGCCCGAAGTGATCCTAATTTTCTGCAAATGTTGATTATGTCAGATAAAACCCGTTTTCATTTGAATGGATTCGCTAACAAAATAAATTCCTGATTTGGGGGCTCTGAAAATCCAAGGGCAATTCATCAAAAGCAGTTGCATCCCATAAAGTGCACTGCATGGTGTGCAGTAACAGAGGTGAAGATTATTGGACATCATTCTTTTGAAGATCAACACCAAAATGTTGTCACTGCTATTGGAGAAAGATGCCGGACTATGATTACAGACTTCCTGTGCCCTAAAATTCAAAATAGGCCCGGATTATGGACAAAACAAGATTGGGGCAACAGCACATACAGAGAGTGTCACCATGGAGTTTTTCAGGCAATGCTTTAGCCAAAGCATTATCTGCCGCTATGGCAATGTCAAATGGCTACCACGTTCCCCAGATTTGACTAACCCCGATTTTTTCTTGTGAGGATATCTTAAAGAAATCGCCTATGTTTACAAACCCCAAACCATGCAAGAATTGAAGGGGAAAAATAAAGAAACGAGATAATGGGGTTAAATAATGTTTTGGAAAGAGCACAAATATGCGAAGCTGAAAATGGCCAACATTTAAAAGACATTATTTTTTATAAATAAAAATTATTCAAATTTTGCAATTTTTCAACGAATTTCCGAATTTCTTAGTAAGATTGTATTAAAATTTAAGAACGTTGTCACCAAAAATAAAGAATTCGCTTTCTTAGTCTTCGGGTTTGAAAAACACTTTTTGTTTTTCTCAAAGTTGCTATAAATTAGACCTCGCGCGAAAGAGCAGGACACAAAATGTTTTAAATAATAATAGAATAACAATAACAAAGATTTTCGCTGGCGAGGACTACTATTGACCGTAACCAGTTAGACAGTATTTTGAAAATTTCATCTGTATTTTTCTCGTTATGTACTGAATATTTGTTAACGAAACCTATATGAAATATGTACCTTATTAAAATTCAAAGATATTATATTCTGAAAGAAGTTTTAAAAAATTTAATCTAAAAAAGTTATTTTAAAGTTTTTGTTAAAAATAAATTCAGATTTTCTCATTATTCAGGCCTGTATTACAAAGAGGGAGTTGCAAAAATGTGTTGTGGTGTGAGGAGAAATACAAACTGAAACAGAGAGGAGGAGAGTTTTAAAATATAATCTTACAAAGATAGGATACAAGTTAGAAAAGCATTTCATCCAAGGCATGAACATTGCTAAACAAAATGTTTTTACTATAGGCTTTAAAAATAAAGGTACAAGATTCAATTTGAAATTTATTTATCTTCAAAGTGCATTTTTATACATTTTACAAAGTAAGGTATAAAAATTTTATTTAAATTGGATCCAAAAATTACCTTGGATTTATTTTATGTAATGTACATTCTGTTGCACTTAAAAAAATCATTGAAAATTTTATATCTATATCATTAATTGCTAGTTTAAAGATAATGTTTTTAAACTGCAACATGAATGAAAATCCGCAAAAGAATGAATACGTAATAGTGGAGGATGCTGTAGTTTGCTTGAAGCATTGTGCGTAGTGTATAATTGTATGACAATGAAGTTTGATAGAAAAACACTGTTTGATACAAGACAACATAGACAGACTAAGTGGCAACAATAAAATATTTCAACATTTTCAATTATCAATTATTCCTTTAGCAACGCCATGTGTTGAACCAAGATTGTGTCGATGGTGTTATTTGAGAGTTCAAGGTAAACTTTAATTTTAGAAAGAAAGAAAAAAAATACGTCTGTACAATCACTCTGTTAGAGTGTGTTGCTGCCAAGGACCCAATGGATACTAATTAATTAATTAATATATAATATATTTTTCAAAATTAAATATATATATATATATATATATATATATATATATATATATATATGAAATTTTACGAACGGCTTCGAGGATATTTACGCGTTTTACATAAAATTAAATAAAACTAAATATAGCCTACATTACAAGTTTTTCAAAATTACCCTGAATAGTATGACCTATCTGAATTGTTATGAAGAGCTGCACCTGAAGACAAGGTAAATGGAAAAAAATGACCATATTTTAATTTTTACATAATTTTCAATTATAAATTATTTTAAAAGCAACATCCCTTCAACGCAAAATTCATCGTAGGCGTGATGTTATTTGAATTTTCGAAAGGTAAATTTATCTTTATAAAGACGAAAAAATACTAAAAATAAAACCAAACACATACGTACAACCAGAAACGCAAAGGGATCTATTGTTAAAAATATAAAAGAAATTTTATTTTCTCGAAGATTCTCCCACCTTTTACATAATTTGCATAAATATTTAACTAAATATAGCCTACATTCCCACTCTTTATTCTATATATCCCCCCCTACAAATTAAAAATTGTATGAAATGTTTTCATACTTTTTTATCCACATTAAAACAAAAAATAAATTTATTCATTATTACGACTCTTAGATATCTTGCATCTTCGGTATATTAAACTTTCCAGATTCCTGCAGGTAAATAATATTTTGGAAAAAAATTTCTGCGTTGAATTTTGTTTTCATTAAGATTTATTCAAATAAACGACTTCATTGGTAATTTCCACTTGGAAACCATAAAAAGAGTGGGAGAATGACAATCATTGGATTTTATTTTCGGCTTTTGTAGATCGACGTGTAAGTCATGTTAACGGAATTTCTATCGCTTGCCTTCTTTCTGTTTTTATTTTCTTTTTCCCAAATAAACAAAAAAAAATGCAAAAAAACAACAACCGGAGAAATAAGATGATTATTTGTCAATGAATACCACTTTCCCTCAGAAATATCGTTTTGCAAACTTTTACGACCGGATCGAATGCTCAGCAATTTTGTAAAAGAAAATTAGATTTGGAAAAAAATTGCGAAAAGTTTCCAAACTTCCCAATGAGATTCGACGTTATTACTTTTCAATCTACAAGAGTATTTTATTGTCCATTATTGAAGAAATGCATTTTAGGCGCTGCATTTCAAAGCAAGTCCATAATTAGGAAACATACTAGCAGCTGTTCCGTTTTTTTTTTTTACAAACCCGTTATAATTAGCATTTATTACACTATATAGACATTGTCGGAAACACATGTGTATGTAGAGTTACATATATTGGCCTTCAGGTCGAGATAAAAGTGTCGTATCTGGTCTTCAGATGCTGCGGTTTAGGTAATTTATTCCGATCAGTGGAGGGTAAACCCTCTACACTGGGACAATTATTACTTTTGGTCCCAACCAGAGTGCCCCCTTTTTGCCCTACTTTTAGGGGAGCTGGTCCCCCCCACATTAAAAACGTGTCACATTTGAATATTATATTGAGTTTTAAGGAAGTTTTGGAAGATATTCCATCAGAAGAGACTAGTACTCTTCAAATCGGATCAGGGACATTTCCACCAGGAAAATGCACCAGTCCACACCTCCATCTTTTTTATAGATTACTAGCATTTCAGCCCGGCGTTGCCCGGGTTGTTGGAAGTGTATATTGAGCAAAAAAAAGCGGCCATTTTTGTTTTAAATTTGACCCCAATATGACCCCTTAACATTTATTGTTTTGGGCTCAAATCAAGTTATTAAGTTAGATCCACGTCAAAGGAACCGATATCTCAAATTTCAAGTGTTTAAACCCAAAATTGGCGGAGGAGTTTGGTAGAGTTCTCAAACATCAAGTCGTGTAACTTTGATCCCATAACAGCAACATTTCTGGCCGAAAACGGATTACAAAGCTATTCCCAAATGTCAGTTCCTGTATATCAAATTTCGAGTCTGTAGACTAAAACTTGACAGAGTTATTGCGTAGGAAAATGTACACACACAGACACATACACAGGCACATACACAGGCACGATAATAGATTTGATCAAGATTGTTCCTCACTCCAGTGTTATCCAGGCCTTGATCCCTGTGACGTTTGGTTATTCCCTAAGCTCAAGAAGAAACTTAGAGGCTGTCATTGTGAGACAATTGGGTAGAAAAAATAGGTTGTGACGAGGGTCATTGACACATTCGAACAAGAGGACTCCCATGGTGCTTTTAGAAGTTGTTGGAACGACAAAGGAAGTCCATTGCAGCCGGAGAAGATTACTTCAAAAAGGTCTAGTTTCATGCGTGTATATCAATAATAGTTCCATGCGAAAACGAAAATGGAAACTTATTGAAGGCCATGTTTATTTCTTATTCTGTTTGATGTTTTGCTATGTCAAAGGTTTGATAGCAAAATAAGCGATAGGGTCATATTAGTAAATATCAAGCATGATAAAGGATGAAACCATAATATTTCTGCCCTAGAAAAGATGACATGATTCCATTTCCGTTTGATGAAAATCGGTTTTTTATTCTTGTTTTGTTACAGACCATCTACTAGTTGGTCAGTCGTGTACAAATCGCAAGAACGATAGAAGCCTTCTATCATGTCTGAAAGAACATCACCAACATGACCTCCCACAACACCAAATCCAGCTTGATTGCCGCCATCCGTCGATTATTCGGAAAACATACTCCCAATTCCACACCCATATTGAGGCGGTGATTGAGGTTAAAGGCGGCTACATTGAATAGAAGTGAGTTCTACTAAATAATTGAATAATCTGAATTGATTTTTCTTTTTAAATAAAGATGTAGGGGTGTTTTTTTTGGTCGACAGTTTTATCGTTCCACCCTGTATTAATTACTTCAGATTTAATGCTGCCCAAGGTATTATCTAAACTCCATTTTACTTATTAGACCTACGTTTGATACACAAGGGGAGATATATCTTATAATAGAGTTCTTATTGTCATATACTATGTGATTTTTAAGCCTAAAACTAGAAGGAGTATATACTTAAATGTTCTTATCATAAAAAGGTGTAATTTCCGAAATTTTTCAAAGAAACACTGAGTTTTTTTTTCAATATTAATAACACAATGTTTTCTTTTAAAATTAATACATTATGCCATTGCACATCTTAGTAAATCACGCTCTATTTACAAAACTCCCCCTCCCACAGAATGAATATTGTTGTCTAAACTTTAAGTGCTATACATTCGGAGAAGACAATGCCAACATGATAGTGGTCCGTTTTTGTTATTTTTTTAATGTAACGTTGCATACGCACAAACATAAATACACACAAAGATACAAACACCCACATACACACAAACATACATGCACACATACACATAAACATATACACGCACAAACATACATACACGCATACATACATACACACAAACATAATTACACACAAACATACATGCACACAAACATACATACACACAAAAATAATTACTCATAAACGTACATGCACACAGACATACATACACACACATACACATAAACATATACACACACAAACATACATACACACAAACATACATGCACACAAACATACACACATACATACACACAAACATACATACACGCATACACATAAACATATGCACACACAAACATACATACACACATACATACATACACACACAAAGATAATTACACACAAACATACATGCACACAAACATACACACATACATACACACAAACATACATATACACATACACACAAACATACATACGCACAAACATACATACACACAAACATACATACACACAAAAATAATTACACACAAACATACATACACACAAAAAAATTTAGACACATACATACATACACATAAACATAATTACACACAAACATGCATACACACAACCATGCATACACATAAAAATAATTACACACATACATACATGCACACAAAATAATTACACATAAACGTACATGCACACAAACATACATACACAGATACATTTGCGTTTTATATATTAAACTAGTAAGATTTCTTTGGTTTTGCCAAAAAGTAACATATTTTTCCTCAAACTTCTATTGCTCTACCATCCCTCTATATTTCCTTCTATTTTCCTCTTCCTCAATCCGCTCTTCCTCAACTCATGCTTTTGCCTCATCCTAGACCACTTCCAGCTAGGCATACTTATACTCAGACCATTCTCCTTTACATAATATATACATTAACAAAAGGGTTTCGTATTTTCTTGCTTAATTAGTAAATAAACTAGTTTAAAAAACGACGTCCTGATGAAACCTACCCAGTTGACCATTATAAATTAATATACATTGCCTAAATCTTGGATATTATTTATCCGGGGCAATGCTGATCAGGAAGGTACTTACTTCGAAGTTCTTTGTTGTGTAGTTTTTTTTAATTATAATTTTAACTGGACATACACACCTACACACATACAATTGCACTTTATATATTAGATTTCCTTGTCATATCTAACTATATTAAAGGATGTATTTCGAAATCATCATATCAAGAATCTTCTTATTAGCAGCTTTATTGTTTTTTGTGGAGTAAGTCAATAATTAAATTATTGTTAACCATAAAACGTCGTGCGATAAATGTCCATTGTTCTATCTGCTGGAACTATTACTTTCTGGTCGTTTTTATTGTATTGGCGCCTTCGTTATTTTTCTTTAATTATCGTGTTAGAATACTGGTGGGTTTATTTAGCTTTTATGTTTTTCATAATTGTACTTTACACACAAGATGAGAACAAAAGTCCGTTTAATCTAAATAATACAAATTGAGGCAAAAGGTAAATTAGGATTCAGAAATGTTGCGAGTTGAAGTATCCGCCTCCAAATAATAATGTATAAAGCTACCAGTTAATTACAGCATAAGAAAATCTAACTTTATTCCTGTGTAATGTTTTATCTATATAATATTCTGAAAGCTCCTTAGACTATAAAAGCTAAATAAAATTTTTGAACGTTAAACGTCCTTTGAAAAAGGTCAAATTCGCATATTTTGGCTTTATAAAAGCCAATCTAGCAACCCTGAGGAGAAATATTAGAGTGACCGCCCTTTGATGTAGCCTCCTTTTCAAATATTATAATATCTAAAAATCGTTGCAAAATATAAGAAAGGAACTTGTAGTAATTTCGACATACAAAAACAGAAACCAGTGAAAATTTAAGTATACGAAAGGGAACAATCGAAAGAAACAGAGAAAAATAATACTGTCTGCAAAAAGTACTAAACTGAATGAGTAAATAAAAAAAAAATTACAATGTGATTTTATTATTTGTATTGGAGTATGTAGCACAATATTAATTTCTGAGTATATAATTATTAATCTAGTTTAAGTCTATTCTATATTAATAATTCAATCGACACAATCTGAAATATTGTATATTTTGACGTATAAGACGACTCTTAAAGTTAAATAAAAATCATCTGTAAAAACCGATATTTAAAAAGATACCAATTGTTGCAATCTCAAGCCCAGGCTGAACAAACATGGTTTCGTTATTTATTTGAGTCTGTTCTATATTTTTAATAAAATTGACACAATTTGAAATACTGTATATTTCGGTGTATAAGACGATACTTAAATTTTAAAAATCATTTTTAGAAAACAATATTTCATAAGGTACCAAGTGTTGTAATCTCTAACCCAGGCTAAACAAACATGGTTTCGTGATTTAGCAGTCGTCTTATACAGTCGATATATGATAACTTTATGAAAATTTGCTCCAATTTTGTACATTGAATTATCTAACGGACGCTTTATACGCCGAAATATACGGTTATAAATAGGATTAGAAATTATTAGAGATGTTAATAATAAACAGATACTTGCTGCGTTTTGTTGCTTTTTCTGTATAAAAATCCATTTTTCGCACAAATCAGAAAAACATCAGCTTCATCAAAACTTTAGTTGTTTTAATATATATATATTTTTTACATAGGCATCACCACTTATCAAGGCCAAGAGGTCACTCAAGGATAAGGGTTAAAGAATGTACAGTAGACATTGGACAATATAGTAATCATTAGTAATGAAAATTTGGTAAATTTGATTACTTATATAGAACGGCTCATCAAGAACTTATTTACGTTAGACTTGAAGACAACAATATTGTAGTCAGCCGGAAAGCAGGAAAACGGAAGACAGTTCCACAGGCGTGCAGTTCTAAGAAAAAAGCTATGTTCATTGAATCTACGTTTAGGTTTAGGAACAGATAAAGAGTGGGGGGAATTATTGATAATGTTTTCAGCTAGACGAGTGTTTCTTGTGAAAGTTTGGCGAGGGGGGACCATAGATTGAAGCTCAATTGAACACCTTCCATGAAATTAACGATACATCAGAGACAAACTTGCAACATCTCTTCTGTGAGATAGAGGTAGCAAGGAAGGGAAAAAGACATCTCCTACGAGGCTACGAAGTCTATTTTGAACCCTATCAAGGCAGGACAAGTCCTTTCTAGCAGCTATTGCCCAGATGTGGCAACAGTATTCCATCCTTGGACGTGCCTGGCTCTTATATAGATAGAGAATACCATCAGCAGTGAGATATTTACCGGATCGATAGAAAGATCCCACTATTTTTCCAGCGGCCTGGGCAACAGATTTGATGTACGTGTTCCATTTAAGATCAGGAGTAATGGTCAAGCCCAGAAGCTTGTCAAACTTGAGACCTACTGAAGACGAGAGCCATTCATTTCAATTGATGCCAGATGTGGATCAGAATGTTGATAATGTAAAGAGAGAAGCTTGGTTTTAGATGCATTAAAAGTAACCAGCCACTCCTTTCCCCATTGTACTACGGGCTAAAGATCCGAAGAGAGGGAATCAGAGAGAATTTGGTTGTTTACTGACTTAGATGTTCTACCATAAATGGTAGTGTCGTCAGCATAAATGTCTACAAATGATGTAAGGATGTGATTTGGAAGATCATTAATATAGATCAGGAAAAGAGTTTGGCCAAGCATGGACCCCTGAGGGACACCGGCATTAATACTGTTAGCTTCTGATTTTTGCCCCTCAACTACTACTCTTATGAACCTATCAGAAAGAAATGATTTAATAATTGAGAAGACATTTCGAGCTATACCATAGCTAGAGATCTTATGAAGTAAACCTTTATGCCATACCCTATCAAAGGCCTTAGATATGTCAAGAGCAATTGCCCTAGAAAGGTTGCCTCTGTCGAGAGATTTGCTAATAAAATGAGATATAACTGTAAGCACATCTGCTGTAGATCTAGCAGAACGGAAGCCACATTGAGTGTCACTAAGAAGGTTATTTTTGTTGAGATGGTTGATTACTTCTGTATTTAACACAGATTCCAAAAACTTACTCATGACGCACAGGAGACTTATTGGCCTGTACTGAGAGGGGGATGAGCGATCACCTGAATTCTTAAATACTGGGCATACTGATGAAATTTTCCAGAGAGATGGGAAACTATTCTCCTTAAGACAACGTTTAAACAGTTTTGTAAGTATGGGCGCTAGTTCTTTCGTATTTTTCGCACACCGTGGCATTTCTAAAGGTTCCGCTAGTAATTTAATATTTAATGTGAAGTATCTAGTAACGTTCACTATTAGGAATAAAGAAATCAATAAGCATATGCAAAAAAATAAAATTAAAAACAACACTTAATAATAAAATCTGAGTTACGGCAATAAACGTATACCAATGTACGAGAAAATTCATCATTCCAAATATTCAACCGGATAAAGTTGACTTATGTCTGTCCCATTTATCTCATAGTTCATCCATCCAGCACGCCCGTAGCCGAGATTGAACTCACTACACGAATTTATAGTGTAATTCCAACCGTGTCGGTAGCTGAATACTTAATGCTTCGCTAGGGCTATCAAGGGTATTTTTATCGGGACAGCATCACTAGAGGGAGTGCCTACCACGGCTTAAGAGAGTCCCATCTACCCTTGAGAGAAAAATAGATCGGGCCAGTTTTTCATCATAGTATTTTACTTCGCGGTACATACAGCGCCTCGTCTCCCAAATGGTCACCCATCTAGTACTGGCCAGGCTCAACGTTGCTTAACTTTGGTGATCTGGCGAGAATCGGTGTGTCAACTTGATTATGGCGTATTCTATAATAGACCACGTGTTATTTAAGGTTCACGCGTGCCAAACCGCATAATTGAGTAAAAACACATTAAGAGTATATTTTCTCAATAAAGAGGCGTATTTCAAATATATATGTTACAAAGTATTATTATTATTATTATTATTATTATTATTATTATTATTAATATTATTATTATTAATAATAATAATAATGATAATAATAATAATAATAATAATAATTCTGATTTCGTTTATCAACATCTCCCTGGAGAGGGATGTTATTCATTTCCAGAGGATTTCCCTCAATCCCGGCTCCAAGCAATGGGGCTTCAAAGAACAAGGGTTTTTCTAAGCATGTTGATGGTACCTACATTAGCAGAAGTCTGAAGGCCGCCTAAAACCTCGGAGATTCGTAGTTTTTTCAATTGTTCTTCGAGACGACTTTATACTACTCCTAGGGTACCTACTATGATCGGGATTATTTGTGTTTTTACCACGTCTTATCTGCAAGGCTAATGGATCATAATTTATCCACTTATCATTCTCTTTCTCTCTCACATTCCTGTCCCAGGGTACTGAAAATTTACAATCTGCCAGTTTTTTGAGACCTTGACAATGACGACCAAATTGCTTGGTCGTTATGACACTTTTGTCCCACCATACTTCTACTTTTCCATCCTCACTTGTTTCCACTTACTAAAGCACCTCCTCAAACAACTTTCCAGGACAATTCAGCCCAACCTTCTCACAGTCCTCCCAAAATAATCTGAGTCCCATGCGATCATGTCTTTTGCGGTACTCTCTCTGGGCTTATCCACTACACCCTGCTTCAAGGTGCGCAATTGACTCTAAAGTCTTACAACAAATCCGGCATTCTGCAGCAATTTACTCTCCTTGA
>NC_136516.1:1187500-1207500 GCF_053919585.1 Euprymna scolopes
GTTTACTTGCTTTCCAGCTGACTACAATCTGATTGTCTTCAAGCCCAACGTAAACAAGTTCTTGATGAACCGTCCCTCTAAGTAATACAACTTACAAAATTTACACTGCTTTTGATTACTACGCTATTATCCCATAACTAATGTATACCCATTAATCCTTATCCCTGAGTGGCATCCAGGCCTTTATAAATGGTGACCCCCTTTGTAAAAAACACAAACACATATAGTGCAACTTATAAGTTTAGAAAGTGTCAGCGTTTTTTTTTTTTTTTTTCTCTACACTTGTGAACACGTGCACTCCCCTACCGTCAGCATATGCTAATACAAGAGACGACGACACGGCAAGTAAAGAGGATAATGGAGAACAAATCCACGTCACACGACGAAGTACTATTTTAAAACGAAGCGTATCAAATCGCGGATCAATCGAAGGCGCCGCTTATATGTATGACAGTTCGTATCATAAAATACGAGTAAAAGAGTGTTGATATTTAATAAACATCTTTTCAAAAAAATAATTGACAAATTATTGGTTATATTGGTTGGTTTTTGGTGCCACTTCTCTATGGAATATCGGCTAATTTCTTCCTTATATTGCAACGGCATGCAATTAGACATCGTCGGAAGCTTTCTTTTACTATCTGTTCGCGTTTCTCCATTTACGTAAGGCGGTTACAAATTTGGCCAGCAAACTTAACGAAAGTTATAAAATTTCCCAGTCATATGATTTTTTTTTAATTGAATCCTTTCTTTGTATAGACCGCGCGAAAATTAGGATCTTAAATCTTGATTAGATGTCCTTTTATTTTGTTAGAAACTTTTCGACATCTGACAGTACACTGTGTTCCATTCTTCTATCTAAAAGGTGAGACCCTGTAGATCTGGCACATATCTTAGACTTCAGCATCCAACGCTTAAATAACAATATGCCTTTGAGGCGAAAAAAAGTATAAAAACCTGGTTAAGGTTTCGGCCTAAAAAACAGATATTTGACAATATTTAAATACGAGTTCTAGAAAGAGCGTCACAATTTCTTTTAGTAAACTGTGGTGAAATTAAGGTTGTAAATATCGACCACAGTGTCCCTTTAAGAGGCAAGGAAATTTCTCACGTAACCTGTATCATATTTTCATATATATTTATATATAAAATTCAATACCAACGTGTATGTTCATGAATGTCTGTGTGATGTTTGTCTGTTTCCTATTGAATGGAGGGTTTCGGAATCTATATGAATCTTGGCGAGAGTTGCATTAGTAAAATTATGGCGTTTCACTTTTTGATGCATGTTCTTTTTCGGTAGTGCAATTAATCAAAATGACACAAATAACTAATCATCGTCTCCAAAATTCAAAAACGTATTATTTCAGTGATTGGTTTTCATGTAGCTCTTTTTTCGGTTCTTGCAAATGTTGAGATGTAACTAAAACCGCACAGCACATCACACACTATCACAGTAATTACTAGTGTCTCATATCAAAGTAGAGAGGACAAAAGAAAGTTATGCCTTCACCTGCACATATCATCCTTTTTTCCCACCTGCTACTTCACGATAGCATCAGAATTTTAAAGACTATTTTCCGCAGTTGTAGTTTTATTAATTAATCTCATTTGCATATGTAAAAAAAAAGAAAACAAAAGATGGTAACTATTTTTTGGTCTCCTCACAAAAGGAGGTGCACCTGTAATTTCACCCATATCCGTTTGTCCGTTCATCTGTCCACACCTTTCTCAATAACTACGCCTTGGATTTTTTTTTTAATTTTACACAAACATTAAACATGATACAGGTAACAAAGTAACAAAAATGATTTTCTGGAAAACCTCCGGTTGCCTGCCTAGGGGTGCCCTTTGATTTAAAAAGTGCTTAAATTGACACTTTTGTTTTTATTAAAAAACAGTTGATACCTTGCAATTTTAGAAAACTTTCTGAAAAGTTGTAACTAACTGATTTCTATATAATTGTGTTTGTCTATACTTTGCAATAACTCTTGGGTGTGCCCCAGGGACTCTATTAAGGCTAATAAAAACACTCCATTTTTGGGACTATTTTACCATATTTGTCCAAAATTATCTCTGTATTTCTATTTAGCCGTTTTGCATGGTGCTGAACTCAAATTTGAATATGTTAAGGTCTTGGGGACTCTGGGGGCTAAATGGGGGTGTAAATGATGGACTTAGTCATTTATTTTGTAGAACTCAAATTTACATATGTTACCGCGTAAAACTGCACCATTTGTCGTTTTCATCAGCATTTGACGCCCCTGGGAACTTTTGGGGCTAAATGGAGGGGGCATATTCTGAACGTAGTTTTTTTTATACATTGTGCACTCACAGGGGACCATGCATGATTCACTTGTTCTAGGTTAATTTGATTGCATGCGATTGTTATTTTGCGATAAATTTGGAGAACTAAAAAAATGAATATCGTGTTGATACTCTACGATACCATGTTACAAGAATGTGAGATTTGTATGTTTTATATGATTTAATGTAATCAGCAAAGAAAAGCATGTAATTGCCATGGAATCCAGTTTGCAAATGGAGAAAAAACGAAAGAAATAATTGAACGCGACGCAAAGATTTGGATCGAGCCGAAAATCCAAATATGTAAATACATTCATTAATGAAAAAGACAGAAGGAAAAAAGAGACAAAGTGAAATGAGTGATAAATGACTCATAAAAAGATATATATATATATATATATTTATATATATATATATATATATTTATATATATATATATATATATATATATATATATATATATATCAATATTATGATAGAAAAATGAGAGCATAAAACGTAATATGGTTAAGCTTAAGCATAGAAAAGTAAAGGATTTGTTCTTAAAACTAGAAAAGAAAAGGACAACATATTCTAGTAAACAATATAATAAATTTAAAACTGAAAATATTGCAGCATTACGAACTGATTATATAATGTTAAATTGAATTTTTACAAAAAATTAATGCCGCTTTTTTAAGTTATAAATTTATTATATTTTTTATAGAATATCTTGCCCTTTTCTTTTTCGGTTTTAACAACTAATCCTTTACTTTTCTATGCTTAAGCTTAACCATCTTAATTTTCATGCTCGCATTTTCTATTATAATTCATGGTTTTTCAAGGCTTCCAATAAATTCACTTGTTCTTTGTTTAATTTCAGTCTTGCAATTTTGCCGCCATAAACACATATGTAATAACAATGTACGGCATTCATCAGCTTTCAAAAGAAAAATCCCCTCAATTATTTCCCTTTCGTGCTTTCATTCTTTCTGTTTCACGTGTTACTTCTCTTTCCGCGACAGCAGTGAATTAGTAGCAACAGGAGTCGTTAAAGCGCAGTATTTGCCATGGAAAGTAGTAAAAAAAACTTTTGTTTTCCTGAACGAAAATTGAGAAACTTTTCACACTATAGCTGAGATGGTGATCGATAAACTGTAATAATTGTTTGAAATTGGATCCAAAAATGTATGAGCGGTGAAGCTTGAAAGCATTTCTAAATGACTAAAATTGCCACTTAACCATATATTCAATATTGTATATATATATATATATATATATATATATATATATATATATATATATATATATATATATATATACAAGGGTGGTAAAAAGTTACTGCCCCATTTTAATTTTAAATAACTTTTTTCTTTTAACAGTTATTATATACATGGAATTATAGTATCATGAAACAAAGGCGATAAACTTTATTTTACCATAGTAAATTGAGAAACATGTATTGTTAAATGTAAAAAAGAAAACATCCTGCAAACGCCTTCCATTTTCTGCTCCACAAATTTGAGCTCCTTTGATGACCTTTGCCATAACCTTTTCCAATGTTTCTTGCCTTATTTATCCATTGATGTGTTCCTTTAGTTCTATTAAAGATTGGGGCTTGTTATCAAAAGCCCTTTCCTTTAGATACCCCACACTAGATGCATCTCTCACATTGAAATGTCTCCGGTAGGCTCTTTAAATTAGAATTATTGGCCCTTGAATTTGCTAGTAAAATTGTACAATTTTTGTACGTTGGACGATACTGAATTTTTACATATAAAATTTTTAGCATCTGAAAAAATTAAAAAAAATATTGATAGAAAGAGATAGAGAAAGAGAGAGAAAAAGGAGAGAGAGAGAAAGAGAGACAAAATGAGCAATAAAAAACGGATCTAGTGAAGGAGAGGAAGGACGTAAATCTGGAATTAATCACACGAAATGCTACATATGTGCGCCTGTAAAGAAGGCAAGAGAGTTAGTTATGATAGAGAAGGGAAGTGTCCGATAACATTAGTAAAGAATAACTCTAAATAAAACCGAGAAACTATATTAAGTAGAACCCCGGGTTACGGTGTCATTAGAATATGTTTTTTGTCAAGTCACGATGTGGAATACTATGTTTTACCTGCCCCTGGTTATGGTATTTTCCCCGCCTCACGGTGTCGTTTTTCATGTTACTTGCTTATATACACGTGTATTATATACTCTACTGTGTTTTGTTACTAATTTTTAATGTCGTATTCCGGGGTTCTACTATATATATATATATATATATATATATATATATATATATATATATATATATATATATATATAGTGAAATTTTTATCGTAAGTTTCTTATAACATGACTAGCTAAAGTTCAGAATAAAATCACGCTTTCTTTTAACGGTTAATTTGAAAAAAAAATCTTTTTGAACGCTGTTAACTTAAATTTCCTCATTTCAGTTTACATTTTGGAATCGGCCGTGTTTTTTTGTTGAGATAAGTGTTTTCAATTTTAATCATACTTTTTATTTTTAGATTCAAATATTAATAACCCCATTTTATTTCAGTATTTAATTTATGTATTTCTGTTTTATTAAATGCTAGCTTTTTTTCACGGCCATAAATGTTTATTTATCTACCAAGTTGATTGCAAAAATAGATTACGAATTTGTACTCATTCTTAGTTCGTGGGAGGGGAATCTATCACCATACTTTCCCTTAAACATGTCCGTTGGACTTTTATTAAGTAGAATACTTAATATTTTTTTGTTTTTTTTAATGGAGAGTAGAAAACGCATTGTGGATGCGTTATCGGCAGCTCCTGTTACTCTCGCTTCTTCTTATTTGTCCCTTAGTCCTCATTTTTGAATGAGTGATTTTTCTGACAAAGGGAGAAGAACAAGCTGTTTTCTAGGTTGGCAGTATTTTGCGCGAACAGTTGGCAGAGATGGCGGAAATTTTCTGTTTCTATGTCTATTATTGTAGCCATGTCACTAGTAAGGGTGCTGGAGGTAAACGTTTTGTCTGGGCTGACGTTATCCGCCTGATAGTCAGGGACCCGAACCTTGGATTAACCACTAAGGAGGCTGTCCTATCAGCAGTTTCAAAGTACTGGGGCTGCTGTATTGCCATTTGGTGAATGGATTCTGGACCATGCAGTAGCTTCTGGTGTGGCCTCTCGATGCCATAGTAGTGGGTAATTTACCTTATCATAAGCTACAAATAATAAAAAAAACATTCTTCGTTTCTTTTTCTCTCTTCGTTTCCCCTCTCTGTCCTGCTCAAAGTAAATCTGACGACCTAGTCCACAAATTCCAAAAATTCATCATGACAAGTTTCAAGAAAAAATACACGATTAAACCCGGTTCTCCAACTTCCAACGTAGACTCCTACTACCATGTCTCCTTCTCCAACATCAGGGGTCTACGTTCTAACCTTCCAGAGGTTGAAACCCAATTACAGGAGACTAAACCAGACCTTTTATTTTTAAGTGAAACTGGCATTGGACAGGCTATTTCCCTAGAAGAGTTCGCAATTAAAGGATACTCTAACTTAACTTCTAAATCTGACCCCAAGATCGCCATGGGCATGGAATTTGTGCCTATATTAGGGATAACTTTCCATGTGGTAGGGACATCTCCTGGGAAGATCCTAACTTACCCTATATGTGCTTCCGGGTTGCTTTAGCTCACACTACGGCATTTATATTTACTCTCTATCGCCCCCATAACAGCGGAGTTACTATCTTTCAAAGCGTATCTAAGAAAATTGATCAACTCTTATCTGCTTATCCTTCAGCTAACATTCACGTATGTGGTGACTTCAATGTTCACAACGTCGAATGGTTGACCCACTCTAACAAGACCGATGATGAGGGAAGGTTCTGTCATGATTTCTCCATTGCCTATGACCTCACTCAGATTGTTCAGGAACCCACCTGTGTGCCCGACAATGATAGCCAGTATACGAGCCTACTAGACCTTTTTCTCACAACTTGCCCTGAACTATGTTCAGTTTCTCTTCTGTCGCCTCTTGGCTCTTCCGACCACTCTGTTCTATCAATTAAGATAAAAATGAAATATAATAAGTCCCCAGACGTACCTCTCCATCGTACAGTATATCGATACACTAAGGCTGACTGGGATAGCTTCCGTACATTTATATCTGATCTACCTCTGCATTCTATGTTTAAAAAGGGTGTGTCCTCTATAGTATTTGACCTGACGGAATGGTTAATTGTAGGTATTGCCCGTTTCATACCCTCGAAAAAGTTTCAGCAAAAACCTAACAGCCAGCCATGGTTCTCTCCAGAATGTGCTGCTGCCATTGCGCACAGAAATCACTTTTTCCACTGTTTCCAACGTAATAGATGTATGAAAACAAAAGCCGCTTTCAGGACTGCCAGCAACCATTGTAAGAAAGTAATAAAGAATGCAAGATAGTTGTATGCTATATCTGTTAAGTCCAAAGTAGCTGAGCAGCGGCTTGGTTCCCACCAGTTTTGGCAAATAGCAAACAGAATCCTGAACAGAAGCGTGTGCTCCATCCCAACTATTATCAATGGACCTGAGGTAATCTCATCAGCATCAGACAAAGCCAAACTCTTTGTCAAGAACTTCGCAGCTAATTCTACCCTTTGCAATCAAGGCTGCCAACCCCCAATATTTCCTCCTGTATCAGAAAACACGCTATGTGATATACGTATATCTGTACGTGATGTTGCCAAGCTAATCAAAAACCTTGATTCCAGTAAAGCAACTGGCCCTGACGGTATTCCAATTATAGTACTCAAAAAACTTCAACCTGAACTAGCGCCCATACTTACAAAACTGTTTAAACGTTGTCTTAAGGAGAATAGTTTCCCATCTCCCTGGAAAATTTCATCAGTATGCCCTGTATTTAAGAATTCAGGTGATCGCTCATCCCCCTCTCAGTACAGGCCAATAAGTATCCGGTGCGTCATGAGTAAGTTGCTGGAATCTGTATTAAATACAGAAGTAATCAACCATCTAAAAAAAAATAACCTTCTTAGTGACACTCAATATGGTTTCCGTTCTGCTAGATCTACAGCAGATGTGCTTACAGTTATATCTCATAGGATTAGCAAATCTCTCGACGGAGGCAACCTTTCTAGGGCAATTGCTCTTGACATATCTAAGGCCTTTGATAGGGTATGGCATAAAGGTTTACTTCATAAGATCTCTAGCTATGGTATTGCTGGAAATGTCTTCTCAATTATTAAATCATTTCTTTCTGATAGGTTCATAAGAGTAGTAGTTGAGGGGCAAAAATCAGAAGCTCACAGTATTAATGCCGGTGTCCCTCAGGGGTCCATCCTGGGCCCAACTCTTTTCCTGATCTACATTAATGATCTTCCAAATCACATCCTTACATCATTTGTAGACATTTATGCTGACGACACTACCATTTATGGTAGCACATCTAAGACAGTAAACGACCAAGTTCTCTCCAATTCTCTCTCCTCTGATGTTGAGCACGTAGTACAATGGGGTAAGGAGTGGCTGGTTACTTTTAATGAATCTAAAACCAAGTTTCTCTCTTTATATCATCATCATTCTGATCCACATCTGGCATCAATTGAAATGAATGGCTCTCGTCTTCAGTAGGTCTCAAGTTTTGACAAACTTCTTGGCTTGACCATTACTCCTGATCTTAAATGGAACACGTACCTCAAATCTGTTGCCAAGGCCGCTGGAAAAATGGTGGGATCTTTCTATCGATCCGGTAGATATCTCACTGCTGCTGCTATTCTCTATCTATATAAGAGCCAGGCACGTCCAAGGATGGAATACTGTTGCCACATCTGGGCAGGAGCTGATAGAAAGGACTTGGCCTGCCTTGATAGAGTTCAAAATAGACTTCGTAGCCTCGTAGGAGATGTCCTTTTCTCTTCCTTACAACCTTTATCTCACAGAAGAGATGTTGCGAGTTTGTCTGTGATGTATCGTTATTTTCATGGACAGTGTTCGAATGAGCTTCAATCTATGGTCCCCCCTCGCCAAACTTTCGCAAGAAGCACTCCTCTAGCTGTAAACACTATCAATAATTCCCTCCACTCTTTATCTGTGCCTTAACCTAAACGTTGATTCCATGAACATAGCTTTTTCTTAGAACTGCACGCCTGTGGAATTGTCTTCCGTTTTCCTGCTTTCCGGCTGACTACAATATGGTTGTGTTCAAGTCTAACGTAAATAAGTTCTTGATGAGCCGTTCCATATAAGTTATCAACTTTACCAAATTTTCATTACTAATTATTACTATAATGTCCAATTTCTTCTGTACACTCTTTATCCCTTATCCTTGAGTGGCCTCTTGGCCTTGATAATGTGGTGATGCCTATATAAAAAAAAGAGACAATGAGAGCGGATAATTGAGAGATACATATATATATATATACAGAGAGAGACAGAGACAGAGATAGAGAGAGGCAGAGAGAGATAGAGGTAGAGAGAAGGGAGCGAGAGAAAGAAGGGAGCGAGAGAGAGAGAGAGAGAGAGAGAGAGAGAGAGAAACCAAAATTAGAATAATAATGAAATAAAGAAAAGTAGAGTATCGGCCCAGATAAGAAGACAGATTTGTAGTGATTTTCGATGAGCTGTTTGGTATATCATTCAACGAAACACGTGTAAGACTTTCCGTATATCAAATAAATGTAATTTAAATATACTTTTATGAGAATTGTTTACAATAATATGCACCCCGATATCAGAGACCTGGACAAAAGTGGAACTCAGATATAAGAAAACCATAGGGTCCAGTATTGTCTTATACCCGGTTTACACTATATATATATATATATATATATATATATATATATATATATATATATATATATATGATTAGTTTTTTTTGGAAAAAGAATTCCAGCAGAGTGCTCAATTAAAAGGAAAATCCAAATTTTAAGAGCGTACTTATATTTTTTGACGATAAAACGTGGGTCAAAAAATCAAACCCCGAAGACCCCTTTGACGTCGCGATGGGGGCGTATGACAGTGCGGATATCTGCGATCTGGTTGGACTTTTTCTACTGGAGACCATGAAATATAAATTCCCAGATCACTTTTTTGGATTATATAGAGATGATGGACTTTGCCTATCGCGTGACTACAATGGATGTGCACTAGACAGGCTTAGAAAAGACCTAACTGATTTTTTTAAGGAACTAGGCTTTAAAATAATAATACAGACACATTTAGATAGAGTAGATTTTTTAGATGCCACTCTAGATCTCGAGAAGAAAATACACAAACCCTTTCACAAACTAAATGAAAAACTCATGTATATAAATAAGGGTTCATGCCACCCACCCACAGTGTTTAAAAATATGATAGCGAACATTAGCCAAAGGATTTCACGGCTTTCTTCGAACGCTGAAGTGTTCGAGAAAGCAGCACCATATTATAATGACGCACTGCATCAAAGTGGGTTCAATGAAAACATAAAATTTCAACAAACCCAGAATAAAGAAAATATAAAACGAAAGAGGAAACGGAAAATAATCTGGTTCTTACCTCCGTTTTCATTGAACACTAAAACTAGAGTAGGGCATTGTTTTCTTAGCCTTCTAGACAAACATTTTCCAAAAACACATAGACTACATAAACTTTTTAATAGAAACACGGTGAAAGTTAGTTACTCGACAGCTCCATCAATAAAGTCGATAATATCTAAAGAACCAAAAAAGATAGATAACGCAGGCTGCTCTTGCAGGACCAAAAATAGCTGTCCATTGGAGGGTAATTGTAAAGCTGAATCCCTTGTCTATGAGGTCACAGTAACGGAACAATCCACAAATATACCGGAAATATATATAGGTATGACAAAAGGCCAATTTAAACAAAGATATTATGCACATATGAGCTCCTTTAGAGCTAAAACAAGGATGAATACAGCATTAGCTACCCGCGTGTGGGAGCTTAAAGAAAAAAATACACCCTTTTCCATAAAATGGAGAAAAATAGAGCATAGACCAGCATACGTCCCGGAATTAAGTCAATGCTCACTCTGTAACGCAGAGAAATACTACATCCTCCGGTCCATTCATGACCCAAAAATAAAATGTTTAAATGTGAGGAGTGAAGCTTTGAAAAGTTGCATACATAGAAGGAAGGGGCTCCTAATAAATTGGATCAATGAAAAGAACAACACTTAGATGTTGTTTATATATATATATATATATATATATATATATATATATATATATATAAGGAAAAAAAATTGTAAATACATAAATAATTAGTCGGTAAACTTGGATTTTAATCGCAATTATATTATAGATTTTTAATGTCATATATATATAAAGAAAAAAAAATATATATATATTTTATAAATGTAATTTATAATCTATTTCGATTTTAAAACTATAGAAAAATATAATAATGTTAATAAACTAGGGAAATCACTTAGGATAGATAAATACTCACTTCCCCAAACCTTGAACGATTTGGGTTTTTAAAAAATAATTTTTAAACGTATTTTGAAATTTTTAAACGTGATTCGATATAATTAAAAATATATTTTTTAAAACTTTAAACGTATTTTTGGAAATTTTTAAATGTTCGATATAATTAAACTAATTTTTAAGGTTTTAACCGATACCAATACAGATTTTGAAGTTTTTATACATAAGGAAAGAGATTTTAAAATTAAATGGGGTTCAAATTAAAATCGATTCATATAAAAAAAACATTTTTTCGAAATTAGATCTTAAATTTAAATAATTCAAAGTTGAAAATTAGGTATTACATTACCCGATATATATATATATATATATAGATATAGATAGCTAAAAAAAAAAAAAAAAAAAAAAAAAGGGGGGGATTAAACAAAACGAGATTTGAACGTGGATTCGCGAGGTATATATACTTCACACTTCCGGTTATAAGATAGACGAATATTGGCTGAAGAGAGCTTGATAAGGATACCTTAAACGGGCCTTATTATCGGGCTTGAAACCGACGGTACCAATGACCTGTCTCAACTAACAACTTTCTGTACACAAAATATATATATATATATATATACATATATGTATATATATGTATGTGTGTGTGTGTGTGTGTGTGTGTGTGGGTGTGTGTGTGTGTGTGTGTGCAGTGTATCACCGGATATAAGAGACTTCTGACTAGACTTATACAGCTTTCTCATATAATTATTTCTAATATCAGGATTCCTTATATTCGGGTTACCTTGTACATTAAGAGAGGTTCTGATTGTGGACCAGAGAAAGACTCTCTTATATCCGTTCTTCTTATATCCGGGTGATACTGTATATGCACTGAGAAACAGGTGGTTATGTAGCAAAATGAGAGAAAGAATGAGAGGAATACAAAGAGGTAAAGAGAGAGCTAGAGAGAGAGAGAGAGATAGAGAGGGGGGGAGAGATAAAGGAGGAAAGTGTGAGTGAGAGATAAAGAATTTGTGTTGAATGAGAGCCACAAAAATCGGATCCGTTCGAATCACTAAAAATGCTAATACGCCATTCGCCGTCGAAATCGAAACCAGCATTCGTATTTACCTTTTCTTTTTTGTGTGAAAAAATGAATGAAAAGAGAGGAAGAAAATAATAAACCAACGAAAAATAAACCAAATTAAAAAAAATAATAATAAAAAATGATGATAATAATAATAATAATAATTATAATAATAATAATAATAATAATAATAATAATAATAATAATAATAATAATAATAATAATAATAATATGTAAAAAAATTCAACGCAAAAATGCGAAATTAAAAAAAAAAAAAATAACACCATAAAGAAAACAACGTATCATTTCATATTAAAACGAATTTCTTTTGTCTCGTTCGACAAAATAAAGATAGTGCAATTACAGGATGCAAATTTATTGATTAAGCTGGGTGGCCATTTGGCCGATTGGGTGGCGGAGGGGTTATTATACCTCGTACGTTCGGGCAGAGAAGCGCATTATTCACATTCGCGTTTTATATTTACCTGGCGAGTACAATCAAGATCTACATGTCCGATTTTACAAGATTTTACATGCACATACACACACACACACACACACAGACGTACACACTCATACACAACACCGCATGCACAAACACGCGCAGCATTGTACACACACTCATAAACACGCACATATATATACACATAAAAAAATTAGTATGAATATATATATATATATATATATATATATATATTAAAGTTGTCTTTACATAAGCAGTAATTTGTTGCTACACAGTCTTGAGCATGTTTCTGTCTTCTAGTTTTCAGTAACTAGAGATCTCTTCAGGCAACAACTTAAGGCTTAAGTGTTGTTGCCTGAAGAGGTCTCTAGTTACTGAAAACTAGAAGACAGAAACAAACTCATGACTGTGTAGCAACAAATTACTGCTTATGTAAAGACAAATTGAAAATGTACCTTGCTCTTCTTCCGTATTAAGCAGTATTCTATTAACCTCGTTATATTTCACTGATTACCCTACCTTTGAAAAATAACAATATCAAATATATATATATATATATATGACAAAATTTATATTCACAAAATGCATGATGTTGACCATCTTATAATTTATTACTTTAATTCAGTTGACTTATACAATTCTTTATAGTATCTGTTTCGTAGCGCAAAATCAATCATTAATTATTATATCAATCAGTGAATCTATTATGCTCTTAACTCGATATATATTATAAGAAAATATAATTCTACAGAAATATATATGTATACATACATATATATAAATATATACATATATATATACGGTTTGCTTGATCTGTGTTAGTTGATAGACTTTCTTTTGTATAGCGCAGTTGCGTATGGGGAAGAGTAGTCACCTCTCCTGCTAGAGGCTAGGGTTTCGACTGTCGAGTTCAGATATGTCTAACTGATGAGCCCAAATGAGAGCGAAACTCAAGTCTTGGATATCCAGTTTGTTGGCTATCAGGGTTCTTGTGAGCTGCGAGGTTGTTTTACTGTGGAAAAATTATATAATTTTTCACATTCTGAAAATTATATTTACACACACACACACACACACCCACACACACACACACATATATATATATATATATATATATATATATATATATATATATATAAATACTCTAGTGTTTCATTCTTTTCAGGATTCATCAGTGAAAGATGACCCGATTACTACCGGTCGGGAGATTCGAACCCAGCCAGGAAGCAATCCCTCTTTCTGTATATATATATATATATATATATATATATATATATATATATATATATATATATATATATATATATATATTAAGATGATATAATTTTTCACTGCAGTTCGTATGCATGTCTTCCGCACTCACTATTTCAAACGTATACTGCAGCATGTTTTTATAGAACAATACACACATTTCTAGATATTTTGTTTAAAGACATGCTGTCTCCTCTTCGACTCGCTCTCTCACCAACGTAATCTCACCATGGTAGTACGAAATATATTTCTTTTATTTTAGAACTGCCGAAAAACTCTAAATCGCCGGTACTTTTATAAAACGTAATACTTACTCACATTTCATTTACTAAATATATTAGATTCGCACATAAAAAATCCGCATAACATGGCACAATACTAAGTTTAGTATAACGACTGTATGTCACTCGAAAACCACCTTGGCGCTACAACTATTTGTTCTTCGATTAACAGAATCTTACCTACCTATCTCTAGTCATATATTATCAGGCTAACACATAGAAAGTCGTTCTAATGTACTCAGATCAAGAACACATTTTTATATAAGAAAAAAAAAATTATTAGGAAAATGTTTTTTATTTAATTTGTTTTTCAGTAGGAAAAAGAAGGGGAAGAACTAAATTATATATATATATATAGTAAGTTATAAAATATATATGGCGATCAAGCTACACAGAATATTCCGCGTTTCATATATTTTTATATATAGAAACGCGAGACAACCACAAAATTCTCGCATAAACCTGACTAATCCTAGAGTGATTGAAACACGGAATATTCTGTGTAGCTTAATCGCCATATATATTTTATAACTTACTAACTAGCTCTACCTCTGTTTAATAAATACTTAAAGTTTACGCATAAATTTATATTTTCATATATTAATTTATGTGAGTAAATGAAGTAGTTATATATATAGTTTTATAACTTAGTTTTCCTCTTATTGGTCACAAAATTGTGTACAATTTTCAGTCCTTAGTGTTGGACTATAAGAATATAAAGATTCATCAAATTATAATTTCACACACTTGGGACTCATCAGCGCGTTAGAAAATATCTCAAAAGTTTTTAGGTCCACTAATAGAAACTTGCCAGTTAATACTAACGTTATGTATGTCTTTATATATATATATATATATATATATATATATATATATATATATATATATATATATCATTGATATAAAGTTATTGTTCGATAGGATACTCAAATAAAATATATTGAAATTTCTTTAATCTGCGATGTTTCAAAGAATTGCGTTCTTCTCATAATAGGTAAGGTAAATGAATATTATAGCAAAGCTATGAATTTGCTGATACAGCATTAATTGAAACAACATAATATGAAAGCTAGGCATACAAGCAAAAAAAATATAAAAAGGTCTCATAAAATGGGGTGAATTTAAAAAAAAAAGAATAAATTAATAGTCAAGAGTTAAACAAAAACACACACACAGATGAAAAGATATGGAGTAGATTAGTATTATCAAGACATAACGATGACAGATGACAATATCCCCATGAAAAGAATCCGGAATGATAGTGTTTACAAGTAGATTCAGATTAAAAATTCAAATTCAAAATGTGTGTAATAATCCCCTCAAATAATAATTCTCTCAAAAGGGCGGCAATCATGCGAACTCACGATTATTTCTCTACTCCCATATTAACATTTTACCTGGAAAAAAGTTTAAACGGACAGTGGCTTTCCCAAAATATTAAACGAACGCTTCATGTTCACATTATTGAAACCAAAAAAAAAAAACTGTTCGCTTAGTGTTTAGACATCTGCGTTGGAAAGTTTATTTTCATAGTAGTTTTACTTCTTATATTCTACATTTAACGAAAGACTATTCATTTATTCAGAATTAATCGTTAAATCAAGTTATGTCCAAAAACTTCGTTAACATTTTTCAATTAACGAATACGGTCTGAACACGCCCGGTTCCTTTGTCGCCTATTGTATGTTAATTATTACGAATTTATACTTTTTTTTCAGAAGAAAACGCCGCTTTGGTCCTTTTGGAGCACAAGTTTGATCATAGGAAACCCATCTTTATACAAACGCTAGAAAAAAATGTACGTTGCTTCTGTAATTTTTTGTCGTATTGTCTTCTAAAAATGTTCTTGCTGTTTACCAGTTCATAAATTTCTTACAATTATTTTGTTATATAATTTGTCTTTATAAAACCAATAGATCACGAAGCGAATGTGGGATGGTTTTAAAGAATTATTCTTTGTCATATCTAATTTTTTTAGACCATCATCTCCCTCATCTCGTATGAGTCCGAAGTTTCTATTGTTGGTATTGGTTTTCCTGATATGCCTGTTGTCAGAGGTCGGTGTTTATTTAAATTTACACTTATGGTGGTAAAAAAAATGAAGAAAAAGTCTATGGTGTATATGAATGGTATATTTAAAAAAAATTACAAAAAAATGATTAAGCAGGACTTTTTCATGTTCGAAAAACAAAATTGCCATTTTTTATCGATAAGTGAAAGCAATAACCGTTTAAATATTATCTAGACTTTGTTTTTTTCAAATATCATTTTCACTCCATCAAGGCACAGTAGCACTTTGATGTAGGGGGGCTACTATCGGGTACAGTACTTGCAGGAATACTATGTAGGGAGTCGAGCAGCAAGATGTATATTCACATTACATTTGAAATCATGCATGTCGGTACAGTTGGGAAAACATGAACCCGGAAAGGAGTTTCAGAGTCTAGCAGTTCTGGAAAAGAAAATATTAGAGTAGAATGTAGGAATCTCTACTGTGTAGGGGTGGGGCTTGGCTACTTGTCGACTTTGTCGGGAGTATTTAGGTGTAGGGGGTACAAAGGTTCGTCAGAGCATCCACCATTAAAATAATATGACTATTAAAAAATATTTTCATAATTTAGAAATGTTATTTTCTGAAAAATTAAAAATAAAATGTTAATAAATTATTTCTTAGTTTTTATTTTTACGTTTAGATTGTATTTCCAACATTATAAAAAATATTGAAATGAAAGTGGGTTGTCTGTCCTTGCTAGTTTAATGACTTTTCCTTCCACATAAGCATGGAGTAAAATTTGTTTCTCTTGAATGAAAAAAAGATACTTGCATGGTCGAATTACGGGATTCTTGGAATACTTCATCCTCGTCCCATAACTGGTACGTGTATCAAACATACTTCTTTTGTATTTTCCTTATTGTTACTTGCCGTCATTAATGCCAATATGAATTGGTATTCAGAATTTTTTTCTAGAAAGACATCTACATACCTACGGGTGAACCACGAGAAGATAGCTAACGTCCTAAATGAAACTGTATTTTTTAAACTAACTGGGTTTGAATAATTATTATTTGGATTATCTAGATAGCGGTTCAAATTATGTTCATTTAACAATTTTTCCGTCCACGTAACCTCCGACTTTCTTCTATGCCACGTGTGGACTCGGAAATCTGCACAGAATTTCCAACCTAACCTTTGATTCTAGAAATATCATAAGAATGTTATATCTCATAGGATTAGCAAATCTCTCGACGAAGGCAACCTTTCTAGGGCAATTGCTCTTGGCATATCTAAGGCCTTTGATAGGGTATGGCATAAAGGTTTACTTCATTATATCTCTAGCTATGGTATTGCTGGAAATGTCTTCTCAATTATTAAATCATTTCTTTCTGATAGGTTCATAAGAGTAGTAGTTGAGGGGAAAAAATCAGAAGCTCACAGTATTAATGCCGGTGTCCCTCAGGGGTCCATCCTGGGCTCAACTCTTTTCCTGATCTACATTAATGATCTTCCAAATCACATCCTTACATTCTGTAGACATTTATGCTGACGACACTACATTTAAGGTAGCACATCTAAGACAGTAAACGACCAAGTTCTCTCTAATTCTCTCTCCTCTGATCTTGAGCACGTAGTACAATGGGGTAAGGAGTGGCTGGTTACTTTTAATTAATCTAAAACCAAGCTTCTCTCTTTACATCATCAACATTCTGATCCACATCTGGCATCAATTGAAATGAATGGCTCTCGTCTTCAGGAGGCCTAAAGTTTTGACAAACTTCTTGGCTTGACCATTACTCCTGATCTTAAACGGAACACGTACCTCAAATATGTTGCCAAGGCCGCTGGAAAAATGGTGGAATCTTTCTATTGATCCGGTAGATATCTCACTGCTGATGCTATTCTCTATCTATATAAGAGCCAGGTACGTCCAAGGATGGAATACTGAGTCCACATCTGGGCAGGAGCTGCTAGAAAGGACTTGGCCTGCCTTGATAGAGTTCAAAATAGACTTCGTAGCCTCGTAGGAGATGTCCTTTTCTCTTCCTTGCAACCTCTATCTCACAGAAGAGATGTTGCGAGTTTGTCTCTGATGTATCGTTATTTTCATGGAAAGTGTTCGACTGAGCTTAAATCTATTGTGCCCCCTCGCCAGATTTTCACAAGAAACACTCGTCTAGCTGTAAACACTATCAATAATTCCCCCACTCTTTATCTGTGCCTAAACCTAAACGTAGATTCCATGAACAAAGCTTCTTTCTTAGAACTGCACGCCTGTGGAATAGTCTTCCGTTTTCCTGATTTCCGGCTGACTACAATATGGTTGTGTTCAAGTCTAATGTAAATAAGTTCTTGATTAGCCGTTCCATATAAGTTATCAAATTTACCAAATTTTCATTACTAATGATTACTATATTGTCCAATTTCTACTGTACACTCTTTAACCCTTATCCTTGAGTGGCCTCTTGGCCTTGATAATGTGGTGATGCCTATGTAAAAAAATGCTTATGTTCCGGTAGACATTGCCAGGTAGATTACTTTCGCAATTGATTTACTGAGTTACTCTGGTAATGAGGATTGGATCTTGAATGGTATATATATTATTTAATGCTCATCTCAATAATGAATTCCAATTAGATAATATATATACCATTCTGTATGAACCCGGCGATGCAAAATTCAGATAATAAATAAACGTAGATATATAAGGCCAAAAAAATTCAACCTTCATCGCCTTTTGGGGCCCGTGGTGCAGTGGCTAGAGACGTTGAATCTGTATGATTCCAGATGAGAATTGTTTGAATCTTGCGGCTTACTTAGCCAAAGACGTGGCGAGAAGAACAACTATGGATGGCACAAAAAGTCTAAAAGTTCAACTATGAACGCCAAAATGCCTTTCCAAAAAGAGCATTTACGCGCTAAGCGACCTTTCAAAAATTCCTGTTTGATTGACAGATTTAATTCAACAATTCGTCCAGTCGATTTCATACTGTCATTCCATACAAATTTCAAAACAATAATGGCTGACCCCAATCCCTGTGTATTTGTGTATACTTTTGTCTCTGCTTTATCGTTATTTTCATGGAAAGTGTTCGACTGAGCTTCAATCTATGCCCCCCCTTGCCAAACTTTCACAAGAAACACTGGACTAGCTGAAAACACTATCAATAATTATCCTCACTCTTTATCTGTGCATAAACCTGAACATAGATTCCATGATCAAAGCTTCTTTATTAGAACTGCACGCCTGTGGAATTGTCTTCCGTTTTCCTGCTTTCCAACTGTCTATAATATGGTTATCTTCAAGTCCAACGTTAACAAGTTTCTGATGAGCCGTTCCACTTAAGTTAACAAATTTACCGAACTTCCATTACTATCGATTACTATATTGTCCTTTTGACTACTGTACACTCTTTAACCCTTATCCTTGAGTGGCCTATCGGCCTTGATAAGTGGTGACGCCTATGTAAAAAAATAAATTCAGTTCAATGAATTACGCACGGTGACTTGTTCTTACAACTGTTTATTTATTTATTTTTCATTTACTACTACGGTTTTCTTTTGCGGCATATCGGCCTTTTTTAATTTGTCTTGTATACTTTTTTTTCTTAATTATTTTTTATTTCATATCGTCTAGTATCTTTCCGTGGTATATCTTTTTACTTGACCCTCAAACGTTGATTATCCGTGGTAACCGAAGTTTCTTTTTTCAGACCCACCCTTGCATGAGTGAACTAGTCACGTACACCAAATATGTATATATGTTACGTGGTCTTATTTAGTGTATTTGTTAGTAAGAAAGTCTTTGAGGTACATGTTGTGTGCAGATATATTGCGTATATATCAAGAGAGAGAAATATTATAAGATTAAGACAGTCTTATAAATGAGAGGCATATTATATCTTGATAGATACACCGTGAGTGCGTTTGACATTTACGTTTTGACAGTTGTACATTTTTATAAACACAAAGTTCATATTAATACAATTTCACTTTACGTTTGTTTTTGTAGAATGGCACAGCACAAAACGGCAGTTATAAAAACACATGATGATACGTTTATTTCCCCGACCGGTCGGACATGATTCTGTATTTCAGGGATTCAAAGTTGTGTCCATGGTGACCTCTAAATCCTGTCGCTTCCCACAGGGTTCCTTGACTCATCTAGCTTCTCCCGTCTAACTCCTCTCGCTTTGATCCTGATTCCGACATCTAACTAAATTCATAACTCATGACGTCACT
>NC_136516.1:1217500-1317500 GCF_053919585.1 Euprymna scolopes
AGCCTTCAGACATTAATATACTACAAGAAGAGAACAGTGAGAATTTGCTGCTTGCCGGGATTATTCGTGAGTGTGTACATGGAGAGGGCACGGGTGCTATGAGTTAGTTATTACACATTGTATTTAAATACTTGTGTAACACGCACGGGGATGCGACAAGTGTTCGTAGCTGGTTAACAGCGCAAGGTCTATTAGATCTGAATACAAATTTTGCACATTATATATATATATATATATATATATATATAACTACTTTATTTACTCACATAAATTTAATATACGAAAGTATAGATTTATGCGTAAACTTTAAGTATTTACATAAAAAATGCTCAATACGTAGGTAGAGCTAGTTAGTAATTTATGAAATATATATGGCGATTAAGCTACACTGAATATTCTGCGTTTCATCCACTATAGGGTTCGTCAGGCTTATGCACATAAGCCTGACGAATCCTATAGTGGATGAAACGCAGAATATTCAGTGTAGCTTAATCGCCATCTATATTTTATAAATTACTATATATATATATATATATATATATATATATATATATATATATATATATATATATATATATATATATATATAGTCCAAAATCAGAATTAGTCCCGACAATAAATGCTGTTTCAATCTAAAATCTAAAAAAGATTTCCTCAAGCAACAGAAACCCCCAATCTTCATCGAGGCGAGTATTTAATGAAAATAAATGAGTGGCCTAAATGAAGACAAATTGAAATGATTTTAGACTGAAACAGTAGATTTATTATCGTGACTAATGGTAATTTTTTTACCTAAATTGAGAAAATAATATATATATATATATATATATATATATATATGTATATATACATACGAGAGGCGTGCAATAAGTAATGTCCCTTACCCACTTCCAGATGTCTGATCTAGCTAAAATTTTGCATCTGCAATGATTTATATCTCTACGGGTTATGTGGCAAATTACAGCTCTTTACTAATTGTAGTTTCTGTTTTACAGGTGTTTGAACTGAGTCAGGTGTGAAATGGAGCCTGTTAAATGTCCAGCAGTGATCCGGGTTTTGTATTTGAAAGGACACACAGCACAGGAGACTTTTGATGACATGAAAGAACCTTATAGTGATAATGCCCCATCATATGACCTTGTAAAACGTTGGCATTGTGAATTCAAACATGGCCAGAAGTCTTTGGAAAAAGCTCCCAGCCCTGGCCGCCCCCTTCTGCCATTGGTGAGGCATCTGTCCGTCAAGTTGAGGCTGCCATTTTGGACGATCGGCGCATTACTATTCACCAGATAGCTCAAGATGTCAAGATTAGTACAGGGTCTGTAGAAACTATCATTCATGACCATTTGCATATGCATAAGGTGTCTGTCAGATGGATTCCCAGGTTGCTCATACCATTCCAGAAGCGAGAACCCGTCGAGTGCTTGAGGATAAATTTGGAGATGTGCCAAGAAGATGAGTCAAATATTCTCAAAAGATTGATTACACAGGATGAAACCTAGGTCCATCACTATGATCCAGAGACCAAAGCCCAGTCAATGCAGTGGAAGTACTTGGACTCACCACCCCCAAAGAAGGCAAGGGTGCATGCCTTTGCTTCCAAGGTCATGCTCAAAGTCTTTTGGGACCAGGACGGAGTAGTGATGACAGATTTCCTGGCAAAGGGTATCATAATTACAGGAGCCTATTAAGCTTCCCTTTTGAGGAAATTAATGGAAACTATCAAAATGAAGTGGCGGGGCAAGATCAGCGAAGGTACCCTCCTCCTGCAGAACAACGCTCCTGTCCACAACTCGCATGTCGCCTTATCAGAAACACGGGTGTGTGGTTATGAAATGCTTCCCCATCCTCCCTACTCTCCTGACCATGCACCCTCTGATTTCCATCTCTTCCCGGCCATGAAGTTGTTTTTGAAATGATGGAGCCTTGAGTTCTGAAGTCACGTCTTTGTTGGAAGACAAACCTGGGGTGTTCTACAAAAACGATCTCCAGAGCTGCATCAAACGATGGAAAAAATGCATAAATCTGGGTGGTTCCTATGTAGAGAAATGCTAATAACTGTGCCAGGTTTCGTTGCTCTACTGCTATGGAAGTGGATCAGGGGCATTACTTATTGCACGCCCCTCGTATATATATATATATATATATATATATATATATATATATATATATATATATATATATATCAGAAAATCAACTGTAGGTTCTCTACTGTGCAATGTAAACTGTAGAGTGTAACATATATTGTAGGATAAGCCACCGCGGGAAGGCAAGTTAAACTTTCACCCGATGCAACGAATTAAAGTCGACGATTAATCGATTTTATTTGCCTGGCCTTATAGCTTGCACGGTGATAATGGCTTGAATTAAAGTTTAAAATGCAAATTAAACCATAATGATACAATTCTGTTTTAATCAAGAACATTCACTTCGCACGCACCCCTGTCATATCAAAGAGTCTACTGTTGATTTTTTGTGTCGATTTTTTCGACTTGTGCGATAATAAAACTTCTTAAATGCACTATTGATGTTTAGCTGGGTAAGTTGCTGATTTTGTTCAAAATCGCCTCTTCATTCGATTATTTCCATAATCGATAATCGATAATTATCGAAACCATTGTTATATAACATCTATAAGAACATTACCTGACACATAAAATACATTCGTGTAAAAAACAGCCGTTTCGATTCCCAAGGAAATGGACTTACACATACATACACACAAAGAAACGCACATCGACACATTAAAGATTCTGCTCACCCTCTCCTTGGTTCGTACGTACTTTACGTTATCCGTAATCCAAAATATACATCTTATAATATGCTTCGGCAATTTCAAGTTCCTACGAACGTTATCATTTTTCAGGTAATATACATCCTGATCGCCGAATTTATTTGAAGAATATTTAGCTGAATATAATTTATACGATAAAAAAGGTAGTATGAGTTTATTTTGTCGCGAATTTTAAATTTAACATTACACTAGCAGTTCAGCCCGGCTTTGCTCGGGCCCTATGTACTGTTCATAACTTTACGTGCCTGTGTATATATTAAAAAGTGTAAACTTGTACGTTAATGCCTTTCTATATAATAGTCTTCTTTACCTACCATAGAGAAAAGTTGGTAGAGACCGCAGGCGCCAATTGTTTTTTTTTAATTTGACCCGAATTTTGACCCCTAGGAATGTATTGTTTTGGGTTCACATAGAATTATAAAGTTAGATCGCTGTGCAAGTCATCCATATCCAAACTTTCAAGTGTTTAGACCCAAAATTGTCGGAGGAGTAAGGTAGATTTCTCGAAGGTCAAATCGTTGAACTTTGACCCCTGAACAACAAGATTTATGGCCGAAAACGGATTAAACAGATTTTCTTAAATTTTACTAACCCTTATACAAAATTTCGAGTCTTTAGACCGAAAATTGACAGAGTTATTTGGTAGGAAAATGTACATAGACAGACAGGCAGACAGACAATTTCACTTTTATAGGTATACTAGCATTTCAACCCGGCGTTGCCCGGGTGTTTGCAGATGTATGTTTAGAAAAAAAAAATTGGTAGTAGGAAGGCAGGTCGAACTTCAAAACGGTACAGATCTTGTAAAAATCCATCGGCTCTGTCGAAAGTCTTAGGCAGACGTGCCAACATACATACATACATACATACATGCATACATTTATATATAGGTAACTAAAAATTTTCGACCCAAAACCGATTAAAAAGCTTGTCATATCTCTGAATACCATATATGTACAATTTCAAATGTTTAGACCAGAAATTGTCTGATTAATTTGGCAGAGACCGCAGAGGTCAATTTTTTTTAAAACTTTGACCCCTATTATAACGCCTTAACATTTATTGTTTTGGGCTCAAATCAAGTTATTAAGTTAAAGCCATGAACAAGGAATCTATATCTAAAATTACAAGTGTTTAGAACCAAAATTGTAGGAGGAGTTTGGTAGAGTTCTCAAAAGTCAAATCGTTGAAATATAACCCCTTAACAGCAAAATTTATGGCCGATAACGGGTTACAAAGATTTTTTAAAAATCTCAGTACTCTGTATATCAAATTTCGAGCCTTTAGGCTGAAAGTTGACAGAGTTATTGCGTAGGGAAAGGTACACAAACACACACACAGACACATACAGGCAGACAGACACGTAAACTTTTATAGATATACTAGCATTTCAGCCCGACGTTGCCCATTTGTTTGGAGGTGTATGTTAAGCAAAAAAAAAGTGACCAATTTTTTTAAAATTTGAATCGTATTATGGCCCTTAAACCTATATTGTTTTGGGCTCAAATAAACTAAGTAAATTAGATCCATGTCTAAGGAACCTATATCTAAAATTTCAAGTGTTTAGACCCAAAATTGTCGGAGGAGTTTGGTAGAGTTCTCAAAGATCAAATCGTTGAACTTTGGTCCCTTAACAGCCAAATTTCTGACCGAAAACCGATTATAAAAATTTTCCCAAATCTCAGTACCCTGTATATCAAATTTCGAATCTGTAGGCTAAAAATTGACAGAATTATTGCGTAGGGAAATATACACAGACAGACAGGCAGACAGACAGACACACAGGCACACAGAAAGTTCACTTTCCAACGAGTTATTTACGGGCGTCAATTCCATGGTCCAGTGGTAGAACCGCCGACTGTCAACACGAGGGTTCTAGGTTCAATCCTTGGCTTAGGAGAGATGCTGGTCTAGCGGCACTGATGAGTTGTGATACAACGAAACAGGACTGTATGCCGATGATTACAAATATATTTTAAGCCCCCCTCTTTGGATAGAGCACTGTCGTTAATAATCTCCCCCGCTACTTAATTGGCTGAAAATGCGAAGCTCGTTGTTTGTTTGTTTACGAACATGCGATTTGAGCACTGTAAAGTGGTGGCGGGTGTCTATTTGAATAGACATTCCGACGAGTTATTTACGGGCGTCAATTCCATGGTCGAGTGGTAGAACCGCCGACTGTCAACACGACGGTCCTAGGTTCAATCCTTGGCTTGGGAGAGATGTTGGTCTAGCGGCACTGATGAAACAGGACTGTATGTCGATGACTACAAATAAATATATATATATATATATATATATATATATATATATATATATATATATATATATAGAGAGAGAGAGAGAGAGAGAGAGAGATTGAATAAAAATGATCACAATTTTCGGTTCATTTATTTCAAAGAAGCTATTTTGTGAAAAAATATATAACGAGAAAATAATAGAATATTTCATATTGTAAAATATGTCAATTCTTACAAATTTAAACGAATAAAAAAAGAAATCTATATATCTTTAAAAGTGAGGGTGCGTGTGAGTAAACTTCTCAACCTATATACTCAACGAACTTTCGATCTACATACTTGCAATTTGGTATATAGGGGATTCAGACATGTGGAAAACTTTATAATCTGTTGTCGTCCGGAGAAAAGGGCTGCTCAGTGGACAAAATAAAAAAAAAATGAAAATTTCGTTGCATTTTTATGTGTTTGATAAATGCTTCACGACTGTGCATGCGCTAATCTTTCAGATCATGTAAAGAATAAAAAGGTTTGAAAACTATTTATTCATCGTGTTCAGTTGGGCTCGTGTTTATCAGACTTGATTCATGTCTTTAGGTTTTGAGTTCGATCTCAACTTGAGTATTTCTTTTTTAATTTAAAGAAAGTAAATGTGTAGAAAACCTCGCATGCACATGTCTCAGTGTCTTTCCGGTTTTTTACTTGATTTTTTAAAGGAATTTAACGTTAAGTTTCATACCGGGCAACGTCAGGTACATCTAATCTATAATATAAATCTCACCTGACTGTTTAAATGTGTGTATGTATGTATGTATGTATGTATGTATTATGTCTGCCTAAAACTTTGGACATAGGCAAAAGATTTTCACTAGATCGGTATAGTATTGAAGCTCGACTCCTCGGACGACAAATATCGAAAAAATTGGCCATAAAAATTAATTCCTTCACCTTCAACTTGGCACTTTTCTTCAGGGAGAGGTTGCCTTTTTCGTCGACATTTTCAAAAGTCATCCCCTCTTTTCTATTCTCTAACCTTAATTTACACCTACGTCACTTCCGGTTTGGCAATATACGCAACAGAAAACAAGTCACGTTTTTTTTTCACGTTTATTTCCTGATCGCGGTGCGTGTTCGAGCCTGCCAACCTACTACCACTTTTTTTTTTGCCCAACACACACCTCGAAAACCTGGCGACGCCAGGCACCCAGACAAATTATGAATAAAGAAAAACTGACAGGATGTACATTTTATTTATTTAAAGGAAAATGTTAAGATGAAACTCATTTTTATAGTTAGGAAACTATTTATTGCTTTGAGAATTCTTACAATTTTCAGTAAATAAAGGAAACATCTCCGTTTTATGAATTTGAAGAATATTTCACTAACAAAAGCAATTAATTTTAACACGAGAAGAAAGAGACAGCCCACCTGATATTTCCAGGGGATATTGTAAGTTAATAAATATTTTCCAAATTGCATTGGTTGTAAAATATTTTAATGATTTCTTCGTGCGGGCTTAGGGTAGGTTCATATTATTATAGACACGACATCTAAATTAAAAATTGAAATATATTATACTAACTGGTGACCGGCATCGCCAGGTCGTAAATTACGTTTGAATATCATATTTTTATTTATATAGACTTCGCATTTTTTTTCTTAGAAAATCAATTCTCTACCGGGTTTCATTAGGGCTATGTCAACAGCATATTCTGTTCCTTGTTTAGATTGTCAGGTATATATCCTTTGATATCTTATATGTTTTTATGTAGAGTGATGTGGTTCTCGTTGATTAATTGTGTCTAGCTGTGTCGGATATATACTCGAGAGTCAAAACAATGAAAAGAATATGCTGTTGTCATAGTTCTTGTTATTATATATTATCTTGTACCCGATATACAGTAGACATTTTAAAAATAAAAGAAGCATGCCTTGGGTGCCATCAACTAGAATCGAAACCAAATCATAGCGTTTCAGCCCTAGTCGTTACTGTTTAAAGTACTTTCAAATAGATGAGAAACATTTAGAAATGGACATACATATTTTTATTTATTTATTTATTTATTTTTTTAATAAATTAAGTTAGACTAATTACCTCCCTTAGACCCGTAAAATAAATAATAAATAAAGTCAAGAACACATGACAATTATCTCCCCTTAAAACTTCCAATAGAAATATTCTCTCTATATATATAAACTGTAGCGTCTTTAAATCAAAAATACGCTAACGGAAACAATTTATTGCACGAGCGTCCCCCTTTTTAAATTCATCATTCAATAAGATAAAAAGCTATAGCAAAATTCTAAATGACTACTTTAAACACAGTTCCTGATTTCAAAAAAAGAAAAATTAAAAGGTAAATATCTCTATATAAATTTAAATCAAATTCATTATGTAAATTCAAAAATATATATTTTTCTCTACTTATTTCTATCTCTAACCCATATTAATTTTCTTATAAATTTTAAATCCAAACCTTTTATTTCAATTTTTCAGATTCATCTGCCTTACTTTTAATGCTAGGTTTATTTATGGTGTCTTTTAAATTCAATAAAACCCCTCCTAAATTTGCTGATGAGGAGACCTTGCTTACCAAAAAACTATATATAATTGTTCTACATAGCTTGATATATACCACAATAAAAAGCATTGTTTTCCGAAACGATCGTACAGATAATTGATTTTGTTGTTGTTCCTTCTTATGAAACTGATTTTTAATTTAATTAAAATTTGATTTTTAAATTAAAAATTTTTTTTTTTTATTTTTAAATTTTAAATTATAAATCACATTACTTAATATTGAATTAGCTCTAGGACATTTAACTATCGAGCTTATTATATATCTAAATTACAACGAGCACTTTCTATTTCCTGTATTTTAATTAAACTAGTAATTTCACTGTTACATTGAAATACACTCAGCTCTTTAGACTATTGTTCTAATCTCCTTTAAATATATATATATATATATATATATATATATATATATATATATATATACATATATATATATATATATACGACCAAACGCGTTCTTTATACTGTGCGCATATATATGCATATATATGTATATATATATATACACACACACATCTATCTATATATATATATATATATATATATGTATATATATATATATATATATATATAGTACAAACAACGATTTTCTTCGACTTGTAGATGCCAAGTTCCATTTTTTTTCAATTTCGGCCGCGCAGCAGCTATTTTTACCGGTAAAAACCCAGAAAATGACGATCCACGTGAAATGCAATCATGAGACCGACCTCGCGCTACTCCTCGACCTTGTGTATCGGAATGATTGAAATTTGAAAAAGTGGAAGCATACAAACAGACAGACACAGCGAGTGTGATAAATTTGATTAGCAGTAAGTTTAATCTTTATTCTTGTTTTAAAACAATAAAGTTGGATTTCACTTAAGCATGAATTTCTGTTTTTTAGGCATGGTTGAATAGAAAAAAATACTCAAATATACCTGGTCCGATAAAAATAATACTCATCATTGCATCCTGGTTTCTCTCTGATAGGCTCATAAGAGTAGTCGTTGATGGGCAGAAATCAGAAGCCCACAGTATTAATGCTGGAGTCCTTCAGGGGTCCATCCTGGGCCCAACTCTCTTCCTGATCTACATCAATGATCTCCCAAAACACGTACTTAAATCATTCGTTGACATCTATGCTGATGACACGATCATCTATGGCAACACATCAAAGGCTTTAAATGACAAAGTTCTCTCTAATTCTCTCTCCTCTTATCTTGAGCGCGTGGTACAATGGGGGAAGAGGGCTGGTTACTTTTAATGCATCTAAAACCAAGCTCCTATCTTTACATCATCAACGCTCTGATCCCCATCGGACATCAATTGAAATTGATGGCTCTCGTCTTGGGGAGGCTCCATGTTTTGACAAACTTCTGGGATTGTCCTATACTCCTGATATGAAATGGAACACGTACATCAAGTCTGTTGCTAAGGTCACTGGAAAAATAGTGGGATCCCTCTACCGTTCCAGTAGATATCTCACTGCTGATGCAATTCTCTCCATATATAAAAGCCAAGTATGTCCAAGGATGGAGTACTGCTGTCACATCTGGGCAGGAACTGCTAAAAACAGCCTATCCTAGCTCGACAGAATACTAAATAGACTTCGTAGGGTGTCCTTTTCTCTTCCCTGCAGCCTCTATCCAACAGAGAGACGTTGTGAGCCTGTCTTTGTTTTATCGTTATTTCCATTACAAGTGCTCGTTTCAGCTCCAATCTCTCGTCCCCCCTCACCAGTCTTTGAGGAAAAAGACCCGTCTAGCTGAAACCACTGTTAAGAAATAGTTTTAGAATCGATTTTTTCATGGAGAGCAGAGTCGTCCATAAGAATCTCAGAAAGAAAAGAAACACGCCTTCGATTAAAAGAGAATAAGTGGATTTTAACAGGATTAAATGAAACAAGCCATTTCTTAACGCAGTCCATAAGGGCACCCAGATAAACAGTATAATTCAATAGATTCAAGGAAGATGGACAAAAAGAAACGCTGGAATAAAGAGTGGTAGTCATTAGCATAAAATCATTTTTACTTGCATCAAATATTCTCTTGTTCAACGTGACCTGCTGAACAACCTACAGCGTCTCATATTCACAACTTTTCACTACTTTAGTTCTTGATAAAGTTCCGCATCGTTTATCTTAATCTTAATCTTACAAAAAACCGATGTGCCAGCGTAGTTATAACAATATAAGATATCTGTTTGTTCATGAGAAATAAAAATGGTCTTTCAGTGCAGCATCTGCCGGAACAGATTCTACACTTTGATCTTTGATGCCCGGGCCACGGAAGCCCAGGCCGGATTGTGACTATTTTTTTTTTCAGGTGTTTCTCATCTTTCTCACACTCCTTCCTATATTTTCTTCTTGCTATCTTCATTTTAATTTTCTTTTTTTGTCTGTTATGCTCTTTTTATATACACAATCACAACCTGACTCTCCTCAAACTTCATCCGACACAATAAATAGCACTCAGTGAATTTTAACTAAGTAACATCCTATCATATCCCACCTTTTCAATAGACCCCAAAACGCACCCAACACTCCGATAAATTCACAAACATCTGGCAAAAAAGACAAAACGAAATAATAATTCGCTCACCAATTTTCTCTGCATAATATTTTCTTCATCCGCCATTTTCTTTCCTCTTCTTCCCCGGTTTCTTTGAAGTGAGCACCGTTACCAAATTTGAGCAAAGAATAAAGAGAAATCGATATTAGCACAAAGCCGACCGACAGGAAGTCAGTTTACAATCAGATTGCCTCTCGACTGCGCCACTGTTAAAGGTCAAAGGTCATCCGCGAATAAGTTCCCGCTCCATAAACAAAAAGGCGGGAATTCAAACTGACCTTTAAACTGACCCGAACCCTTACCGGCCGTCGAAGGTCCAAACTCCCCGCCAAGCAATCTTGAATTGACTCGCTTCTAATCCATTTCGAAATCGATAAATTTTGCAAATATAGATTCTTTGCCGCAGTTCAAGAAGGTTCCACATACAGTTATTCTTCCTTTTTCTTCGCTAGAATTTATTTAATTTTTATCTTGAATTTTATTTAGCAGGAGAGGCTCTAGAATGGAGGAGGGAGGATGGAGGAGGGTTGGAACGAAAAATCGTTATCTGAAGATAAAATTATGAAATAAATTTCTTGCTGTTCATTTTTTGATTTTATAAAGAAACATGATAGCAGGAAAACATATCTATACAGTGACAGCGCACAACCACACACACGCACACACACATACAAGCACACATACACACACACACACATATATATATATACAGTGTAGAACTAAAGAAAACAACATAACAGCTTTATTTTAAAGCTTTTATTGAAAAAAAAGCAATTCAAGTAAATAATGTTGTATAGCTGATAATATTTCAATGTAGTCGCCTTCATCGTCAATCATCGCCTCGAAATGGATTTGAAATTTGGAGCCTGCGTTTTCAACAAGTGCTGGGAGGAGCCCGGTAAATACTCAGGAGGTGGCGGCGATCATGCTGGTTTTGGTGTTTTGGGAGATCATGTTGGTGATATTCTCGAAGAAATAGACCGTAGATATACATACATACACAACACACAAAGTAGATCGTATATATATATATATATATATATATATATATATATATATATATATATATATATATATACATACATACACACATACACAAAACACACACACGCATATATATATGTATATTTATACGTATACACACATATATATAGGTATACAATACATATATATATATATATAATATAAAGCTGAACGTCTGTGTGGGTGTGTATGTGTGTGTGTGGGTGTGCGTGTGTGTGTCTGGTCACGAATAGGCTCCTATATAGTTGACTATTTTAAAAAACTGATTACATATAGTGTTAGAAGATTATTGAGGATCAGGAATGGGTATGTTTGATCTGGCAAAACGGTGGTTCATAGAAATTGTAATGTCTGCGGTCGCGCCTGGCCCCCAAAATATGGAAATAAAAATGAAAAAAAAAGTTTCCAAATCTTTTTGATATAGATGTACATAAAAATACTCTGATAAGTATCTTTCAACTTAAATAGGGATGATATAATAAAATTGTGGGGTCTGCGTTCGCGCGTGTACTCCATGGAAATATGGCACAAACATTAACAAAGACTTTTCATATCTATTTGCGTAAGTATACTTTGATAATTATGTTTCAGTTTGAAGAAATATGGTATAATAACATTATTGGGTGTTCGTTCGCGCCTGACCTCCATAGAATGTAAATATGTCAAAAAGTTTAACAAGGTTTTTTAATAGGTGTGAGGGTCAACAATAACACCTTTACTTTAATCTTAATTCACGTTAGCTTTTATTTATTTTTCTTAATTGAATCATATTGTGTCGATTAAAGTCACCTCATAAATTCACGTTCTTATTAAAGTGAACGCAAAAAATAAGTCGAAACTTTAGACAATTGTCGACACAAATTTTGCATAACTCTGTTTTTTTCCTTTTCCACTTGCACGTGGCACTCTTTCGAAAATAGATGAATAGATAAATAATAAAAAATAAGGACATTATTTGTTATCGTGTCAAAAGAAGGCAAAACTCCTGCTCACGTGATTACGTGTCTTTTTAAACACATTTATATAATATTTCCAGATTGGCAGTATTTTGCGTGAACAGTTGGCAGAGATGGCGGAAATTTTCTGTTTCTATGTCTATCCTTGTAGCCATGTCACAATAAGGGTTCTGGAGGTAAACGTTTTGTCTGGGCTGACGTTATCCGCCTGATAGTCAGGGACCCGAAACTTGGATTAACCACTAAGGAGGCTGTCCTATCAGCAGATTCAAAGTACTGGGGCTGCTGTATTACCATTTGGTGAATGGATTCTGGACTATGCAGTAGCTTCTGGTGGGGCCTCTCGATGCCATAGTAGTGGGTAATTGTTACGGCTTTAACTTATCATTAGCTACAAATAATAAAAAAAAACATTCTTCGTTTCTTTTTCTATCTTAGTTTCCCCTCTCTGTCCTGCTCTAAGTAAATCTGACGACGTAGTCCACAAATTCCAAAATTTCATCATGACAAGTTTCAAGAAAAAATACACGATTAAACCCGGTTCTCCAACTTCCAACGTAGACCCCTACTACCATGTCTCCTTCTCCAACATCAGTGGTCTACGTTCTAACCTTCCAGAGGTTGAAACCCAATTACAGGAGAATAAACCAGACCTTTTATTTTTAAGTGAAACTGGCATTGGACAGGCTATTTCCCTAGAAGAGTTCGCAATTAAAGGATACTCTAACTTAACTTCTAAATCTGACCCCCAAGATCGCCATGGGCATAGAATATGTGCCTATATTAAAGATAGCTTTCCATGTGGTAGGGACATCTCCAGGGAAGATCCTAACTTACCCTATATGTGCTTCCGGGTTTCTTTAGCTCACACTACGGCATTTATGTTTACTCTCTATCGCTTCCATAACAGCGGAGTTACTATCTTTCAAAGCATATCTGAGAAAATTGACCAAGCCTTATCTGCTTATCCTTCAGCTGCCATTCACGTATGTGGAGACTTCAATGTTCACAACGTCAAATGGTTGACCCACTCAAACAAAACCGATGATGGGGGGAGGTTCTGTCATGATTTCTCCATTGCCTATGACCTCACTCAGATTGTTCAGGAACCCACCCGTGTGCCCGACAATGACGGCCAGTATGCGAGCCTACTAGACCTTTTTCTCACAACTTGCCCTGAACTATGTTCAGTTTCTGTTCTGTCGCCTCTTGGATCTTCCGACCACGTTGTTGTATCAATTAAGATAAAAATGAAATGTAATAAGTCCCCGGACGTACCTCTCCATCGTACAGTATATCGATACACTAAGGCTGACTGGGATAGCTTTCGTACATTTATATCTGATCTACCTCTGCATTCCATGTTTAAAAAGGATGTGTCCTCTATAGTATTAGACCTGACGGAATGGTTAATTGTAAGTATTGACCGTTTCATACCCTCGAAAAAGTTTCAGCAAAATCCTAACAGCCAGCCATGGTTCTCTCCAGAATGTGCTGCTGCCATTGCGCACAGAAATCACTTTTTCCACTGTTTCCAACGTAATAGATGTATGGAAACTAAAGCCGTTTTCAGGACTGTCAACAACCATTGTAAGAAAGTAATAAAGAATGCAAGAGAGTTGTATGCTCAATCTGTAAAGTCCAAAGTAGCTGAGCAGCGGCTTGGTTCCCACCAGTTTTGGCAAATAGCAAACAGAATCCTGAACAAAAGCGTGTGCTCAATCCCAACTATCATCAATGGACCTGAGGTAATCTCGTCAGCATCAGACAAAGCCAAACTCTTTGTCAAGAACTTTGCAGCTAATTCTAGCCTTTGCGATCAAGGCCACCAACCCCAATATTTCCTCCTGTATCAGAAAACACGCTATGTGATATACGTATATCTGTACGTGATGTTTCCAAGCTAATCAAAAACCTTGATTCCAGTAAAGCAACTGGCCCTGACGGTATTCCAATTATAGTACTCAAAAAACTTCAACCTGAACTAGCGTCCATACTTAAAAAACTGTTTAAACGTTATCTTAAGGAGAATAGCTTCCTATCACCCTGGAAAATCTCATCAGTATGCCCTGTATTTAAGAATCCAGGTGATCGGTCATCTCCCTTTGAGTACAGGCCAATAAGTCTCCTGTGCGTCATACTTAAGTTGCAGGAATCTGTGTTAAATACAGAAGTAATCAACCATCTCAACAAAAATAACTTTCTTAGTGACACTCAATATGGTTTTCGTTCTGCTAGATCTACAGCTGGTGTGCTTACAGTTATATCTCATAAGATTAGCAAATCTCTCGACGGAGGAAACCTTTCTAGGGCAATTGCTCTTGACATATCTAAGGCTTTGATAGGGTATGGCATAAATGTTTACTTCATAAGATCTCTAGCTATGGTATTGCTGGAAATGTCTTCTCAATTATTAAATCGTCTAGCTGTAAACACTATCAATAATTTCCCCCACTCTTTATCTGTGCCTAAACCTAAACGTAGATTCCATGAACAAAGCTTCTTTCTTAGAACTGCACGCCTGTGGAATTGTCTTCCGTTTTCCTGCTTTCCGGATGACTACAATATGGTTGTGTTCAAGTCTAAAGTAAATAAGTTCTTGATGAGCCGTTTCATATCAGTTATTAAATTTACCAAATTTTCATTACTAATGATTACTATATTGACCAATTTCTACTGTACACTCTTTAACCCTTATCATTGAGTGGCCTCTGGGCCTTGATAATGTGGTGATGTCTTTGTAAAAAAAAAAAAAATATTAAATCATTTCTTTCTGATAGGTTCATAAAAGTAGTAGTTGAGGGGCAATAATCAGAAGCCCACAGTATTAATGCCGGTGTCCCTCAGGGGACCATCCTGGGCTCAACTCTTTTCCTGATCTACATTAACGATCTTCCAAATCACATCCTGACATCATTTGTAGACATTTATGCTGACGACACTACCATTTATGGTAGCACATCTAAGACAGTAAACGACCAAGTTCTCTCCAATTCTCTCTCCTCTGATCTTGAGCACGTAGTACAATGGGGTAAGGAATGGCTGGTTACTTTTAATGTATCTAAAACCAAGCTTCTCTCTTTACATCATCAACATTCTGATCCACATCTGGCATCAATATAAATGAATGGCTCTCCTCTTCACGAGGCCTCAAGTTTTGACAAGCTTCTTGGCTTGACCATTACTCCTGATCTTAAATGGAACACATACATCAAATCTGTTGCCAAGGCCGCTGGAAAAATGGTCGGATCTTTCTATCGATCCGGTAGATATCTCACTGCTGATGCTATTCTCTATCTATATAAGAGCCAGGTTCGTCCAAGGATGGAATACTGAGTCCACATCTGGGCAGGAGCTGCTAGAAAGGACTTGTCCTGCCTTGATAGAGTTCAATATAGACTTCGTAGCCTCGTAGGAGATGTCCTTTTCGCTTCCTTGCAACCTCTATCTCACAGAAGAGATGTTGCGAGTTTGTCTCTGATGTATCATTAATTTCATGGAAGGTGTTCAACTGAGCTTCAATATATGGTCCCTCTCGCCAAACTTTCACAAGAAACACTCCTCTAGCTGTAAACACTATCAATAATTTCCCCCACTCTTTATCTGTGCCTAAACCTAAACGTAGATTCCATGAACAAAGCTTCTTTCTTAGAACTGCACGCCTTTGGAATTGGGTTCCGTTTTCCTGCTTTCCGGATGACTACAATATGGTTGTGTTCAAGTCTAAAGTAAATAAGTTCTTGATGAGCCGTTTCATATCAGTTATTAAATTTACCAAATTTTCATTACTAATGATTACTATATTGACCAATTTCTACTGTACACTCTTTAACCCTTATCATTGAGTGGCCTCTGGGCCTTGATAATGTGGTGATGTCTTTGTAAAAAAAAAAAAAAATATTAAATCATTTCTTTCTGATAGGTTCATAAAAGTAGTAGTTGAGGGGCAATAATCAGAAGCCCACAGTATTAATGCCGGTGTCCCTCAGGGGACCATCCTGGGCTCAACTCTTTTCCTGATCTACATTAACGATCTTCCAAATCACATCCTGACATCATTTGTAGACATTTATGCTGACGACACTACCATTTATGGTAGCACATCTAAGACAGTAAACGACCAAGTTCTCTCCAATTCTCTCTCCTCTGATCTTGAGCACGTAGTACAATGGGGTAAGGAATGGCTGGTTACTTTTAATGTATCTAAAACCAAGCTTCTCTCTTTACATCATCAACATTCTGATCCACATCTGGCATCAATTGAAATGAATGGCTCTCCTCTTCACGAGGCCTCAAGTTTTGACAAGCTTCTTGGCTTGACCATTACTCCTGATCTTAAATGGAACACATACATCAAATCTGTTGCCAAGGCCGCTGGAAAAATGGTCGGATCTTTCTATCGATCCGGTAGATATCTCACTGCTGATGCTATTCTCTATCTATATAAGAGCCAGGTACGTCCAAGGATGGAATACTGAGTCCACATCTGGGCAGGAGCTGCTAGAAAGGACTTGTCCTGCCTTAATAGAGTTCAAAATAGACTTCGTAGCCTCGTAGGAGATGTCCTTTTCTCTTCCTTGCAACCTCTATCTCACAGAAGAGATGTTGCGAGTTTCTCTCTGATGTATCATTAATTTCATGGAAGGTGTTCAACTGAGCTTCAATCTATGGTCCCTCTCGCCAAACTTTCACAAGAAACACTCCTCTAGCTGTAAACACTATCAATAATTTCCCCACTCTTTATCTGTGCCTAAACCTAAACGTAGATTCCATGAACAAAGCTTCTTTCTTAGAACTGCACGCCTGTGGAATGGTCTTCCGTTTTCCTGCTTTCCGGCTGACTACAATATGGTTGTCTTCAAGCCTAATGTAAACAAGTTCTTGATTAGCCGTTCCATATGTTAACAAATTTACCGAATTTCCATTACTAACGATTACTATATTGTCCAATTTCTACTGTTTCTACACTCGTTAACCCTTATCTTTGAGTTGCCTCTTGGCCTTGATAATGTGGTGATGCCTATGTAAAAAAACTGTTTAAGCCTTTTTGTTAGTGTACTAGAAGGAATTCAGTTGATTACAACCCTTTTTACATGTTCTTTACATTACAATAGTACAACCCTGAATCCGACGGCACAATACTACACTGTTCAATACTTTAAAACTGAAACGAAACTGTTCTCCTTGAAAAGGGCGCCATTATCTTCTTATTCATATTTATATCGATGAATTGCTTTAAAAACTAAAGTAATCGCGTGTTTACTTTTTCAATATCCCATTTTGCTGTTTAGGATTATTTTACTAAAGTAAGTAAAACTTTATTATTTTTCAAAACTGTTTTTGTCACTTTGCTTTTCGATATTTCGTCGATATTATTTAGTAAGAGTGTTTAGCAGAAAAGTCAACAAACGACTACCGGAAAAAATAAATATACAAGAAAGAAATGTTAGCATAGTCAATAAAAGTTCAGATCATGTTTTTTTTGTTATTTTGAAATAGTTTTTAATGCTCTTGTCTTGAACTAATTTCAGCGAACCGAAATTAAAACGAAATTTGAGGCGATAACTACTTAAATGAATTTTTATATAAACTACACATGCCATAATCGAATAGTCCCCAAGCACAAAACAACGGAAAACATTAAAATATGTTTATAAATACTCCTTACGTTGTGGGGTCTGCGTTCGCGCCTGACCTCCATAGAATAAAAATTGGCACAAACTTTAATAAAGGCTTTTCCTATCTATATGCGTAAGTATACTTTGATAATTATGTTTCAGTTTGAAGAAATTTGGTATAATAAAATCATGGGGTGTTCGTTCGCGCCTGACCTCCGTAGAATGGTAATATGTCACAAAGTTTAACAAGGTTTTTTAATATAGATCCACATAATATTGTGATAATGTTTCAGTGTAAAGAGGTATGGTATATGTTATGGTGTTTATCTATTTTATTTTTACTTTCATCATATTTTGCTTTGGTTTTGATACCCCCAAATTCGAAGCTATCTCTTTATAACCCTTCCTTTTCATAACCTATCATACTTTCATAAATCAGAATCCATCTTCTGTAGGCTGTTTTTGAACCCAGTCAACGACTGGTACTTTGCTAGTATATATATATATATATATATATATATATATATATATATATGTGTGTATATATATAATATACACATGCACACACATAATATATATATATATATATATATATATATATATATATACTCGTGAGCAAAAAGAAAATAGGCCAAACAAATTGTATACATTTTATTGCACTAAAAACTACATTGAACAAAGCACAATTGGACAAGGAAACTAAAATGAGACAAATAACACAGAAAAAGAAACATACTTCAATAAATGCTTAGGATGGAATCGCATTTCCTTTTGATTTCTTTTAAAGATCGATCCTTTTAGACATACTCTCAACCAATGTGGAACACTGTGAAGAGGAGATGCTATTCCATTCGTTTTTTACAGCTTACTACAGTTTGTCGTTCTTCTCAAAAGTTCTTCAAGGCAAGGCAAAATATATGGCCCATATATTCTTGATTGGCTTTAAATCGGGACTTTTGCTTGGCCAAAACATCACATTAATTGAATTATCAGAAAAATATTTTTCTGTGATATTAACAGTGTGTGCAGGGGAAGTCATGTTGGAAAATAATGATCTGGGATATTCCTATCTTCTGGATACTTGGTAAGAGTCCTGTTTCTAATATTCGAATTTATTCCTTTGCATTGATTGACATCTCACATTTAATAAGTTCCCCAACTCTTGCTGCAGTAAAAGTTCCCCATACAATTATTTCTCCATTCCCGTGTTTAACTATCGTTTTTATTAAATTTGGCAAATATCTTTCTCCAGTTCTCAGATTGCACCGTTCAGAAGCATTGGAGGCATCACTAACAAGACAAAATATTGATTCTATTTAACAGAAACATTCCTGAACCAGTCTCTATCTTTCTTGCCATAACACGAGAAAAATCTCTTTCTATCATTGATGTTCTTCTTAGATAAAAATGGCTTCTTTACACGCCATTTAGATGAAACCCCATTTCTTTCATTCGTCTAGATATTGTATATCAAGAAAGAGAATTTCCAGCCCCTGTTTTAAATTCTGTGCTATGATTAACATAAGTTTTCTTTTAATTCTTCAAAACAGCTAATTTTAGCTCGTGTTCGTCCTTTAAAGTGGATGCTCTAGCGCGACCAGATCCAGATTTCCCCTTTACCAAGCCTGCAACGTCGAACCTTTAACCAATTCGCTTTACTACAGAAGGAGATGTTTTCACATTTTCTTTTCTTAAAATATCCAAAATCTGCTTGTAAGTCATTTTGGACTGTCTTAATCCTGCACTTCGTTTTTTTATATCCTCGGCAACATGTGGTCTTGCCATTTTTAGAAGTCATTTTTTCACTTATTATTATATACTATAATAATAATGATCTGCAAAATAGAAATTTTCATTTAATATTAACAAAAATTCAGGGAAAATATTGAAAAATCAATTTCTTTCTTTCTTTCACTCTAGACTCATTTTTTTCTCATGGGTATATATATATATATATATATATATATATATATATATATATATATATATATATATATATATATATATATACTCATTAGAAAAATGGGTCAAGTGTGAAAGAAAGAAAGAAATTATATATATATATATATATATATATATATATATATATATATATATATATATATAGTGCATAGTTTCCTTCCCCAGTTATAGATCGATTGAAACCTCTGTGTTTATTATAGAGCGTGCAACCGCTGACAGAGCAGGTATATAATATATTTATGATGCAAACATTATTGCTTACATGTTTTAGTGGAATCTCAATTTAGGGAGACCCAGGTAACAGATCGAAAAAAGGAGCTTTTTCTTTTGGTCTGATTACTTGGGTCTCTATAACTTTAGAGTCTAGTAAAAAATGCCTTACATATGTAAAGAATCAGGTTTACACAGTGTGGCCCACTTAAAAGTAGCCCAGAATATGTTTCAGATAGGCGAAACATTATTTTATTGTTTAAATCACCTGTAACATTGTGTAAATTACGAGTAATCTTATAAAAGATGCGGGAAGTGGTCTCTGTTTACATGTATGCATTTCTGGGCATGTTTAACAACGTTTGCAGATACTGCTTGTAGACTTCTCTGGTGAATCTCCTGATAGTGTTGGTAATGTTCTCCTTTAGTTTGTCTAGATTGCGAAAATTATTTGCATAAACTTTCTCTTTTAAAATAGTGAATTTCTTAGAACATCGGCATATTTTTATCGAACTTCCGAACGTATTTAGAATGTATCGAATCCACAGGAATACTAGTCTCTCTTTTCCAGGTGAAAGAGTTAATTATGTATGTCTTAGATATTACTACTTATAATACTTATTTCACCTTCGCCATTACTGACAGAACAAGAAAACTCAACCCACATGGGTTAAATTAAATTCCGAATATGTTCAAAAGTTTGACAGAAAGAGTCCTAATTTCGATAAGATGTACCCAGTGAAGGGAGGATGTTGCATCGACCGTATAGTTGCGAAAAAAAAAATCAATACTAGAATAGCAGTCCAAAGAGTGAGAACAAACTCCTCAAAATATATATAGACATTGATTTTAAAATATCAAACTCCTTGACAAGGTTCAAAAGAGAGTCGCCAACCTGAGAGGTCCTGAACTATCATCTAGACTTCAACCTCTGTCCCATCGACGAAATGTTGCATCCTTCTGCCCGTTCTACAAGTATTTTAATGGCTGATGCTCTGACAAACTACAAGCACTTGTACTCCCTCGACGTAATTACCCCCATAAACCCGACAATCAGCAAAATCACACCCCTACACAGTAGAGATCCCTAGATGTAAGAACGCCTTCTACTCTAATAGTTTCTTCACAAGAACTACTAAACATTGGAACTCCCTCCTGGGTTCTTGCTCTTCCAACTGTACTGACATGCAGAATTTCAAGTGTAATCTGAACAGACATCTTGCTGCTCAACTCCCTATATAGTATCCCCGCCACTTATGTCCCTGATAGTAGTCCCCAACATCAAAGTTGCACTGTGCTTTGTTTTGGGCGAAAATGGAATTAAAAGAAATCGAACTACTCGTTCTTCGGATATCTTTAAGCTGCATCGAAGTCGAGTCATCGTTTCTCATCCTAAGAAAAAGGCTGAGAGTATTTTTACAGCCCCATGTATTTCCATCTCGTCGCCTCCACAGACTTTCTGCCGAAACTGTCTGTCAGATTCCAGACGTTTTTCGTATGCCCACTTTTATTGCAAATACACACATAAAACTATAGTCTTATTCGAAGTAATCTCCTCCGACTGAAATTCACAGAAAATAATTGAAATTCAGCGAAGCTTAGTTAATAGGTATCTAATAACTATTGATCAAATTTAATGCAAATCTGAAATATTTCGATATTATTCCACTTAAAACCCGTTTAAAATTCTCCAATTAAAATAAAAATTGGGTAGTCTCTATTAATAAATGTTTAATCACTATTGTAAAACTTCAAAAATATTCGCAAGTATCTGGAATTTTCATTTTTGTATAAAACTATAGAAATCAAATATAGCTTACGTTTTAATCCTTTACGCTTAAAATTTCCAAGGTCTCTGGTGATCTGTTAATCATTTTAGGAGTGATTCCTGTACGTAAATAGGGATACACACATATACATAACTTTATATATATATATATATATATATATATATAGTAATTTATAAAATGTATATGGCAATTAAGCTACACTGAATATTCCGTGTTTCATCCACTATAGGACATTTCAGGCCTATGCGCATAAGCCTTAAGAGTCCTAGAGTGTATGAAACGCGGAATATTCAGTGTAGCTTAATTGTCATATATATTTTATAAATTACTAACTAGCTCTACCTACGTATTGAACACTTTTAAAGTAAATACTAAAAGTTTACGCATAAATCTATACTTTCGTATATTAATTTTATGTGAGTAAATTAAGTAGTTATATATATATATATATATATATATATATATATATATATATATATATATATATAGAGAGAGAGAGAGAGAGAGAGAGAGAGAGAGAGAGAGAGATTACCTTTCAACAGAATAAACACGATCACATTTTCGAACAATATGGGTGGCACTATTGTCGAAATATCTTTAGAATAAATAATTAATTAAATGAATAAATAAATACAGGAACAATCCCGGCCGTTGTATATCCAAAATGGAGCTGATAAGAAGACTTAAGCAAAGAGTTGAAATCAATTAGATTGTCTTCCCATTAAAGGTAAGAATTTCTTTTCTATTTTCCGCGATTTCATGACGACGTTGGGCGATTCTTTATCACCTCTGCAGCACGGATTATCGAAGAAGTCATTAATCTTTTGATTTGCGATTTGCAGATAATGGCTCTGTTGCTTTCCAAAGCGACTTCGCCGTTCTTCTTGTTCTTGCCCGTTGTTGTATTGGATTGCATGCAGGTGAATATCCGCCTCGAATGCGCGCGCATCATAATAATAAAAAAAAAAAACAAAAAAAAAACAAACAAAAAACGAGATGACACGATCGTTGCAGATGGTTGCGCGTTAGAAGACAAGAAATGCGCTAGGCTTAAAACTTGATATGAGTTTTGTTTGTTGTTTGTTGATTTTTTTTTTGTTGTTTGCGACTTAATATGTTTTTTCTTTAATTCGGAAAAACTCAATTATTGCAAAAGAAATGTTTCTACACACCTTCATTCTTGTCATAATACAATCGAAAGAAAGGAAGATTGCGTTGCGAGTTAGTTTTTCCAGTCTTCACAATATGTATCTATACTCCGATAAATCTGCATTTTTTGCATATTGATATTCATATTAATACCCCTTTTTCCTATTTATTTAAAAAAGAAAATACAACTTTGTTATATAGGGGTCGTAGAGTGTATTCACTTGCAAAAGATCTAATTTGTGTATTTTTTTTAAACATTCATTTTAATTACTAGCATTTCAGCCCGGCGTAGCCCGGTGTTTAGAGGTGTATGTTGAGCAAAAAAAAAAAAAAAAAAAAAAAAAAAAGGCTATTTTTTAAAAACTTTGACCCCTATTATGATCGCTTAACATTTATTGTTTTGGGCTCAAATCAAGTTATTAAGTTAGATCAATGTCCAAGGAACCTATATCTAAAATTTCAATTGTGTATACCCAAAATTGGCGGAGGAGTTTTGTAGAGTGCTCAAAGGTCAAATCGTTAAACTTTGATTCCTTTACAGACAAATCTCTGACAGCAAACGGATTGCCAAGATTTTCCCAAAGCTCAGTACTCTGTATATCAAATTTCGAGTTAGTAGACTTTAAATTGACGGAGTTATTGCGTAGAGAAATGTACACAGACAGATACAGACACACAGACAGGCAGACACTTTCACTTTTATAGATATATAGATCCCCCTATTAGTTTTTTTCCGGTTTTCTCATGGGATGATCATTGTTAGTTAACTATTACGTGTAATTAAATTCATGTAGATTTTGTACATAGATTATACTTGCGTAGTATTTGCGTAAAAAGTTTGTAATAAACGCAAGACTCTTTCTACATATATTTATGCATACGAATATATATTTGTTTAATAAATTTTGCCTACGAAACTCCTCTGTCAGTTGTTAGTCTACAGTCATGAAACTTAATATATAAGGTATTCGAAAACATGCGAAACTTTATATTTGGGTTTTAGCCGGGAGAAAATTAGTGCAAAAGTGTGAAAATTTAAGAAATGGAATTTGCCCGGTGAAGATCGAACGACGGCATTGCGAATACGCGTTACCTAACAGCTATTGGTTCATGTTTAAACTTTTTTGCCTTGCAGAACATATGTCTTCATAACTCAGGCAGTATCGCCAAAGGAACAAGTAAATCGTAATGTAAACGTTTTGGTTTCGATTCTCAGTGGTGGCGCACGAGTCATTTCTTTTAAACTTTTTAAATCATTACTATACATCGAGTCGAATATAATCTATATATATAAAAGCAAAAATGTGTGTTAGTGTGTGCATTTTTTGTGTATGTCCACAAAAGGCTATTTTTCGCTGGGCTTTTCGGTCGGCTCACTCCTTCTTAAAACTTTTTATATGCTGCCTAAATCATAATATCTACGACTTAAGAACGAGGGTCGTGTCTATCTTAAGTTTGCCCGGTGTTTTAATCTATTTTCGATCGCCGCGTCTTCGTTATAAAAAAGCGAATACTGGGCCGGGAGAAACAGAAACTGGCTTGCAGCGCCAAACTTAGTTTGACCTTAATAAGGTCAAACATCACGCAACTTAACGTCTTCGCACCTGTAATTTTGACTTCATAAACTGTGAAAAAAATAATTTTCCCTTAAAATCCAATGACTGCTCAGTCGAGGAAAGGAAGCAATGTGCACCTACCTTAAGTTGCGGAAGAATTGCCCCCTTCCGCGACGTGACAGTCAGTTAACAATTGCTAGGCAGCAAAGATAAGGTAATCAAAGAATAGCTTTCCGGCACCAGCCACAAATGCATCTGAAAAAAAAACTTGACCACTGGGAAAAATCTCCCTTAAAATAACCAAAAGGTCATGTGATTAACTGTCACCTGACCTGTGAAAAAAGCTTTAAAAAGGCAGAGAAGGCAAGACAATCTCTTTGTGTTAGTAAGCCAGGTAAATCCACACCGCTCTCCCTCTCTTGAGCAATCATTAACCCCCCTTTTTTACAAAACGTTAAATTAAGACAGCTTTCAATTCCTCTTCCCTCGTGGCCGAGATGGTTAGGTGTCTGGGTTGTTTCCCTTTCGGTTCTACCTTCACGTCAAAGCTTCGAGTTCGAGCCTACCTCCCTGCAATTTTTTTTCTTTTACACCTCCAAATACCCCGCCAACGTTTTTTTTAAACATGGTTGTTTTGATGTACCCTCCCACATAACAGACTTCCAAACTGTTTTCTCTGTTTATTTTTTTTGTTCTTGTTCGTTTTTTAATATTTAAACATGGTTCGTTTCCATCTACCCCTCTACCACACACGCACACACACACACACACACAGTTTTAATAGTGAAACAGGGTTGTTTTTTCTTTTTGTTTTTCATATTTTTAAGACGGTTTAACATCGTTTGGTTTGCGTCACGTTCGTTTTTGGGGTTTTTTTATTCATCACGTTTGCGTTTGCGTTTTTAGTTTGTGTTTTTCAGATTTTAAGAAATTTGAACATCGTTCGTTTATTATTTTTTTTAATAATATGTAAATAGGGTTATTACCTCGCTTTTTCTTTTGTTTTGATTTACACCCCCAAACACACACACCTCTAAACACACGGGCAACGCCAGGTACCCCCGATAGTATAATAATAAATACGAAATCTGCGCATATTTTACGACCAGACAATGCTGGGCGGCTTTCTAGTATATATATATATATATATATATATATATATATATATATATATATATATATATATATATATATTGTGTATATTTAGCCAGCATTTTCTCATTTCGACAAATATTATTGAATAGCTCGGAATTATTCTGTTTGACAATTTTCTTTTTTATCTGCTCCTATCTCCGAATAGTCCTTTTTGTGTTCTTCTCGAAATTGTATATGTTGGATCCATAATCGCGAGCGCTTTCGACAGAAGTACTTCTATCATCCTAAGGGATATTGTAGAAATACATTGTTTTTGTAATTTATTTATATATACATTTTTTCCTAGTCACGTGGTAATTTGTTACATGTTAGGTGGGCGGACTTTTTTTATTATTTTTTTTTTACATATATTAAGCACATTTATATATACAAACACATATATACATTTTCAAACATTTATCCCAAACATTTCAAAACGCTCCGGATGCACTCATAATTAATATTATTTATTTGAGGCTTCTTTGTATATATAAGTAAATTAAAAAACAATCTCTACATTTATTTCTACAATATGCTTGAGGATGATAGAAATACTTCTGTCGAAAGTGCTCGCGATTATGGATCCAACTTATACAATTTCGAGAAGAACACAAAAAGGACTATTAGGAGATTGGAGAAGATAAAAAGGAAAATTGTAAAACAGAATAATTCCGTGCTCTTCAATAATTTTTGTATATATATATATATATATATATATATATATATATATATATATATATATATATACATATACTTAACAAAGAAGAGAGTTCTTTTTAACCATAACCGAACTGGGCCCAACTCTCTTCCTGATCTACATCAATGACCTCCCTAAACTTAAATCATTCGTTGACATCTATGCTGATGACACGACCATCTACGGCAGCACATCAAAGGCTGTAAATGACAAAGTTCTCTCTGATTCTCTCTCCTCTGATCTCGAGCGCGTGGTTCAGTGGGGGAAGATGTGGCTGGTTACCTATAATGCATCCAAAACCAAACTCCTATCCTTACATCATCAACGCTCTGATCCCCATCTGGCATCAATTGTGATGGATGGCTCTCGTCTGGGTGAGGCCCCGTGTTTTGACAAGCTTCTGGGTTTGACCTTACTCCTGATCTGAAATGGAACACGTACATCAAGTCTGTTGCCAAGGTCACTGGAAAGATGGTGGGATCCTTCTACCGCTCCAGAAGATATCTCACTACTGATGCAAATCTCTATCTATATAAAAGCCAAGTACGTCCAAGGATGGAATACTGTTGCCATATCCTGCCTTGACATAAACAGCCTATCCTGCCTTGACAGAGTACAAAATAGACTTCGTGGCTTAGTGGGGGATGCCTTTTTCTCTTCCCTGCAACCTCTCTCCCACAGAAGAGACGTTGCGAGCCTATCCTTGTTTTATCGTTATTTCCATAGCAGGTGCTCGTCTGAACTCTAATCTCTGTCCCCCCTCCTCGCCAATCTTTCACGAAAAACACCCGTCTAGCTGAATCCACTGTAAAAAATTTCCCCCACTCTATATCTGTGCCTAAATCAAAACGATGATTCCATGAACAAAGCTTCTTTCTTAGAACTGCACGCCTGTGGAACTCTGTTCCGTTTGCCTGCTTCCCACCTGACTACAACTATGATGTCTTCAAGTCCAATGTTAACAAATTCCTAATGAATCGCCCCCTTAAGTAAACACTTCATCAAATCTCCACACTAACGTAATGTACTTGCAATAACCCTTATCCCTGAGTGGCTTCCGGCCCTTGATAAGTGGTGATCACTGTGTAAAAAAAAAGACTTATATATATATGTATATACATATATATATATATATATATATATATATACATATATATATAGAGAGAGAGACAGACAGACAGAGAGAAAGAGAGGGGGGAGAGAGGACAAATAAATAACAAAAGTCTATATTCCTAATTTCAATATGTAGTACACTTTACAGTTTATTACTTTAAGCACCCTGCCATGCACAATTCCTAGCAGCGCATGTTTCGTAGCGCAAAATCTGAGGAATAAAATACAGAATATATTAATTGATTGATACAGTAATTAAATGAATGATTTTGCGCTACGAGACAGGTGCTCTCTCAGAATTGTGCGTTGCAACTTACTTAAAGGAATAAATGATAAGATGGTCGACACCTTTACATTTGGAATATAGACGTTTGTCACTTTTGTTATATGCTTAGTAATTACATGATTACTTTATATAAAAACACATAATATATCAACAGATGTTTACCTAAAATCCGAAACAGGAAAACAATACAGCGTTGTCCATGTATATCTTAAAGTAAAAAAAAAAAATGAAAATGATACAGTGTTATCTTAATGATAAGAAAATTAAATTGACAATTTTAAAAGAAAAGAAAACAAAGAGCTCATTGAAGTTGAATTCGCTTTCCTCAAAGAAAAAATATATCTGAAAAGGAAATCCTGCATTAGGCGTTCGTGTGGGTGTTTATTAGCTGTGATGTTTAGATCTTTATGCATATACACCATAATCACGTAAATATGCGGGTTCTCGTCAGATCACTAAACTTAAGCAACGTTGAGCCTGGCTAGTACCAGATGGGTGACCATTTGGGGATTCTAGGCGCTGTATGTGCTCTCCGCTTATTTTAGCATTGTTTCCAGTCGTCCTGGACCTCCACTTGCAACTGGTCTTCAACAAGATCGACCCAGGAGAGGAGTGGTTGGAGATTGCGCAACTCTTGCTACAAAACTTTCACGCGCAGGCACTCTTACAGTGCCTATAGTCTGTCAAGACTGACGGAAGCCTAAGATCTTAAGTTGGATCTCGAGAATGTAATAATGACACCAAAGGGCGACCCGGCATATACCGAACGCAGGCAAGCTGAAGCAATTCCCACTTAAAGAGTTTGGGTATGAGTTGATGGCCTACGAAATGCTGTGGCGAAACTTGTCGGTACACGACCGAAAAGATGGCTTACAATGAGATGGAAAAACGGCCAGCATGTTGTTATCGATAAAACACGCTTTCGTCTAAGCAAGTGATCGGATTAACTGGAGAAGAAAATACAAATACTGCACACTTCAACGTAGATCGAAACTAGCGTCAAAGAAACGAAAGAAGAAATACATAAAGAAAAGTTGGATTATGATAAAGAGGATGAGATTGTCGAGAACCGTCGAAGGCTACCCTTTTCTAAACTATTTACGCGTACGCATGCGTGAAACGGTTGACAAACAGATATCAATCCGACAACCCTCACGTCCCCATTTTTCAAATTTCTCCCTTCAGCAACCCGTTTTCAAGACGAAAATTGACTTCGGAATATTCGGTATACCAACTTCTATGTCTGTAGATAAAAAAAATTCGTTGAGTATTTATGTTTAGAATTCTCCTCACACAGACAGACATTCTCACTTTTATAGATATACTGCTCGTTCGTAAAATACGATACCAGAACCGAATTAAAAAAAAAAAAAACAACTGAAATAGAATTCATTGGTTCCTGAGTTTAAAAATTCTCTTTTATCTGTAAACTTTGAAGAACTTATACATTCCCCCACTATACTGGCATGCAGAAGTGCAAATGTGAGATAAACAGACATCTTGCAGCCCAGCACTCTACATGGTAACACTGCAAATTGTGTCTCAGATAGTAGCCCCCTAGATCAATGTGGCATTTTGTCTTGTTTCATATTCCTTTACAAGCGCTGACACATGTATTCCCCTTTCCAAATTTCTCTTTAAGTTACTTTTAAATTTTCGATCGTTGTTTGCAGTTTTCCGTTTTGCACTCGCTTTACTGCTTTTATTCTTCTATTTCTTTTTATCCAATGATAAAAGAATGACTTCTATGTTTATAAATTTTACACGATGATAAACAGATTATTTGAGCAAAAATTTTTTCTCGTGCAAATAAGTACTGTCGTCTCAAGATACGTCCGCTTAGTCCGTCGTATTGCCGTTTACTGCCCATTTTTTTTAAAAAACACTTTATGGTCACCACTTATCAAGGTCCGGAGGACATTCGAGGATAAGGTTTAATGAGTGTGAGGTAATATTTTTTTTTTTACAAAAGAGTAAAAAACCAGTTGTCGTCCCACGCAAATAATGGGGTCGACTCATCGAATTGCGTAGTTCTGGTGCCACGCATATGCGCTAAAATAACTCACCGTCTAGACTGTCGAAGGGGTTTCGATGACACTGTTTTAAATATGACTCTCATCAAAAAGTTCAGACTCGTGTGGCAATGTCGTCAGAGTAGGGTTAAGTCGTCACACTACACTTCAAAAGTATCACCACCAATATGAATTGCAATTGAGGAATAGCGCTGTTTGTAAACATTCGAGGCAAAGCCGGCGGTTCGAACTCCGAAATTTCTTTTGACTATGGAGGCAAGAAAATATCAAACTTTTGGTTCGTACACCGAGTTGTTCGACAAGCGAGGTATATATATATATACATATATATATATATATATATATATATATATATATATACATATATATATATATGTATATGTATATATAAATATATATATATATGTATATATATGTATATATATGTATATATATATATGTATATATATATATGTATATATATATGTATATATATGTATATATATATATATGTATATATATATATATATATATATATATATATATATATATATATATATATATATATATATATATATATATATATATATATATATATATGCTTATGCCTGTAAAATCCTAGAGAGGATGAAACGTGGAATATTTAGTGTAGCTTAATCGCCATATATATTTTATAACTTACTATATATATATATATATATATATATATATATATATACATATATATATATATATATATATATATATATATATATTGTATTTTGTGTACAAAAAGTTGTTAGATGAAATAAGTCATTGGTACCCTCGGCTTATCTCATCTAACAACTTTCTGTACACAAAATACCAAATATATATACGCTCTTATTTTTCGGGTTTTCTCTTTTAATTGAGCACTCTGCTGGATATTTTTAATATATATATATATAAATAAATAAATATATATATATATATATATATATATATATATATATATATATATATATATATATAGTGGTCTATGCAGGTGATTCCCGCATAACAAGCATAAATATAAGTTACCGTCTACATTTAAAATGAATTCGAAACTGTCAATTTGTCCAATTCTCATAATCGAATTATATAATGTCCTTAAACGGAAATATTGCAAAATGCCGCTATCAATTCAACAACAACAAAAAAAGGAAAGGTGGGCGACTTTATTGCGAAATGGGGTTAGAGTTGGGGATTCATAGTTGCAGAAATAAAATCGACAGATTGAAGAAGGGAAAAGCATCAATGAACAAATACGGTTTTTTTTTTTTTTTGTAAAATGAAAACCAACTCTACAAAATGTTACGTGGCTTTCGCGAAAGGTCGGATCTGGCCATATTTTTCCCCCCTCGTCGATGACTTCAAATTTGATGAAGATGAGCCATCAACCTATTCAGAATTGTATTCACAATATTCGCAGACCTTCGGAAAAGTCAGAGGACGGAATCATTTATCCATTGTTCGCTTGTCAAAATATTGTAATATTTCTATCCTGATCAGAAATCGAAGTATTATTGCAATGAAATACGATCGATATTGCTTGCATTTTAGTTTAGATTGTTGCATAATGGACTGGGAGACGAGTGTTCAATCCACTATCAAGTCATACAAAGTACTTGGTGACATTTCCTTCCTATAAAAATTACGCGGTGTTACATGAGGGCCAAGAATAAGTGGAGACTCCATGACAAATTGGCCCACTAGCAAATGAACAAGTATATTTCTAGTCGCTCGCTTTGTTTAGGGGTTTTTTTATAAGGGGGTCACCACTTATCAAAAGGCCACTCGAGGATAAGTGTTAATGAGTATACATTAGTCATTGTGATTTTAGCGTAGTAAACAGTAGTGGGAATTTTATGATTTGGATTACTTAGGGGGACGGTTCAATAAGAACTTGTTTACGTCGGACTTGAAGACAATCAAATAGTAGTCAGCTGGAAAGCAGGCAAACGGAATAGAGTTCCACAGACGAGCAGTTCTAAAAAAGAAGCCCTGTTCATGGAATCTACGTTTAGGTGTAGGCACAGATAAAGAATATGAGAAATTGTTGATAGTGGTTCTAGCTAGACGAGTGTTTTTCGTGGAAGTTTGGCGAGGGGGGACATAGACTGAAGTTCAGATAGCACCTGCCATGAAAATAAAGATAAAGCAGGGACAGGCTCGCTACGTCTCTTCTGTGGGAAAGAGGTTACGGTGAAGACAAAAGGGCCTTCCCACTAAGCTACGAAGTCTATTTTTAAGTCTGTCAAGATGGGATAAGCTGCTTCTAGCAGCTCCTGCCCATATGTGGCAACAGTACACCATCGTTGGCCGAACCTGCTTTTATATAGGTAGAGAATTGCATCAGGAGTGAGATATCTACTGGAGCAGTAGAAGGCTCCCACCATTTTTTTCCGGCGACTTCGGTAAGGGATTTGATATACGTGTTCCATTTCAGATCGCGAGTATATGTAAAGCCCAGAATCTTGTCAAAACATGAAGCCTCCCCAAGACGAGAACCATTAATTTCGATTGATGACAGCTGGGCAACAGAGCGTTGATGATGTAAAGATCTCAGATAATGTCTCAATAACTAAGATTGTTCACTTGTATGTGCTGAAGAGTGAGGTGATCCCTGGTGCACTGAGGTGGCCGCTGACAGACCATAGGTGTGGCAGCAGCACACGTTAGATTTGTAATGGATAAAGTGCCTGTGTTCTACTGTTATTGCTTTTTTGCTCATGGTGTGCATTTTTATTTGAATGAAAGTGTTGACATTACTATTTCTAATAAATAATTTTTCTTCGTTGTTTTATTTTTGTTTTTTGGTTTTTGTTGATTATTTTTCCTTCGAATTTTGCTTTAAATGTTTCTTGCCTGCAAACAGGCTTCCTGTGCTAAAATGGTAAAACGGTTTTTTAGTGTCGTGATCTGTAAATAATTACATTAACATCTTAGTAACCTTTAATGTTTTAATTCATTTGTGTATTTAATTTTTTAAGTAACTGAAACTTACTTTATTGTTTCATTTCTATTTATACGGGTTGTTTCTGAAATTTTTATTGTATTTACGCCAAAAACAAGGGCTACTATCTGAGACAGAATTTGCAGTGTTACTATGTAGAGAGCTGAGCTGCAAGATGTCTGCTTATCTTACACTTGCACTTCTGCATGTCAGTACAGTGAGGGAAGCGGGAACCCAGAACCCGGAAAGGAATTCCAAGGCCTCGCAGTCCTGGATTAGAAATTATTAAAAGAGAAGGTTTTCTGACATCTGGGAGTTTCTACTGTGTAGAGGTCGATGGTGCTGATTGTTGGGTTTGTCGGGTGTATTTACGTCGGGGAGTACAAGTGCTTGAAGTTTCTTGGAGCACCTACCATTAAAATAAATGTAAACCAAGTAGAAGGATGACAAAATTCGTCGATGGGACAGAGGTTGAAGTTTAACTATCAGTTCGGGACCTAATATGCTGTCGACTCTATTTTGAACCCTGTTCACGAGTGAGATACTAGAAGCAGATGTACCAGCCCAAATGTGACAATAATACTCCATAGATGGGAGAATGGTGTTCTTGTAGCGATGCAGGACACTATGAGGCGTAATAAACTTTCTACCAAGATAGTGACAGCCCACGTTTCGTTGTAATCGCCCGGTATTGCTCTCAATGTATCTGTTCCAACTCGTGTTCCCTGAGAACGTTAAGCCAGGGAGTTTGAACAGACGTACTTTCCAGTAAGGTATCTAAGGCTTATTTTAATTATTAAAGGAAAGAAACTTAGTTATGACCGCATTGAATGTTTTCATCCATTTACGATCAATTTTTGTCCCCATTCCACTACAGACTGTTTTCCGCTATTGCTTTGGATATGGGTTCATTCGCTTTCCCCTCGTGCTTTTCATAAAGCGTGGCGTCCTCAGTAGATATACCCACCTCAAAGACATTTTATCAGTGACCATATATTTTTATGTTGTTGGTTCCGAGCAATGCCGAAAAATGAACTGTCCGCTTATTATTACGATTGTGTTTCGTAAGTTTAAACGTAATGTAAAGTATCTTATAATGAAATATTTGCTAACAATAACTTTGGAATGTTAAAAACAGAAAAACTTAAAGATGTCTAGATAAACATTATAGAGTATGTAAAGACATCAGGTGATAATTGTCGTAGTACGACGTGTATTAATGACGTCATGATATGAAGATAGATTTTAAGACACGTCCAGCTTTGAGATAGAGTTGGATCGTCGGGGATTGGAGACGGAGAGTCAAGTCGACCGGTCGAAATGCCTCGGAGCACTCAGGGAGTGAAGGGACAAGCGCCTATCAAATGTAAGGAATGTAAGACAGCGTATTACTTTTCAATGCGTAAACAATTGGAATAAAGTTGCTGAAAATATAACCGAGACTTCTGGTAAATTTGGGATGAGTTTTTTCTTGCAATTTTTCCAATACCGTCAAAACAAGACCAAGATAGACCAGTTATGTTTCCCTATTGACCAGTATTAAATCCCTAGAAAACTCTGTTATTATCTGCTCCTTTTTGTTGTAAATGTTCGTGATTAGAGTTTGTAGTAAACAGTCAAAGGATCGAACCGACCGGTCGTAATAGCTCGAAGTACCCGGGAGCGCGAAGAGGTCAAATGCATATAAAATATAAGGAACATACTCATACAGCTTTCCAATGGGGATACATCGGTAATAAAGTTGCTGAAAAGATAATCCAATATTTGTTGATGCATTGGCATGAATCTTCTTCGCAGCTTTTTGTCAAATAGGACAAAATATGGATACGTTATGTTCTTCCCAGAGAAATGTTAATTTCCCCCTCTATGTTGTTAATGTCATCTGTCTCTTGAACTATATCTGTGAATATATAAACACATAAAAACACGAGACGATTATATGCACATGTATAATAGACACTTTCTATAGACACGTAAACATATGAATGTTCGTTTATATGTACAAGTAAACTGTTATATAAACTTCTTATATAGCTCCCGGAATACTTAAATGGTCACCCATTTTAGTACTGATCAGGCTAAATGTTGCTTAACTTCGGTGATCTAACGAGAACTTGTTTGTCAACGATATTATGCCGTATATTTGCTACCACGTGGCCGTTTCAATTCTAATATAAACAAATCCAATTGTTGTCGTTTCGTAAATAATAAAATTCGACCTCATCACCATCATCATTACCCAAAATCACGGTGTTGTCTCATAGTCTACCTAATATTCCTTTATACTCGAGTGGGCTTTAGGCCTTGATAAATGGTGACACCATATTAAGAATTAAAAAAATGTAATAAACATGTTTATGATCTTCTGCTCGCATTTATCTCCCTTGATAGTAATTGGTTTCAAGGTTAAAATTTCCTTCCTTGAAGAAACATCGTTTAGGTCACATAATCTTATGATTAAGGATCGGAAAAGTGGGATTCGAAAAGTCAGCGTTCCAGCGGAAGGGTACTATAGCTTTCCAAAAATGCTTCGGCAGCCCCGTCGGCATTTTCCGTTTAGGGTGATTAGTATTAAACTAAGTTCTTCGCAAGAAACTGAATTTCCTGCGCTACAGCTTCTGTTAAAAGTGTTTCCCCTCTCACAATCTAAAACTATACGAAACTTCGATGAGAGAGTTTTTTTTTCTGAGAATTGCTCGACTGTGGAACACGTTGCTGCATGTTTGATTCTCCGCTAGCTACCACATGGTCGTTTACGATTCTAATATAAACACTTTCTAACTGAATGGGTATTTTAAATAGTAAAATTTGACTTCATCATAATCATAATCACCATCCTCATCACAATCATCACCACTATCATCATCACAAGCATCATCACCATAATCATCACAAGCATTATTAACAATCATTACGATGTTGTCTATCCACCTATCTAGCTGTGAGTTAATTCTTATCTTCGAATAGTTTTCAGCCTTCATAAGTGGTGACACCTTACTAAAAATAACCAGTTTATAATCCTTAGCTTGCATTTATCTCCATTCAATTTGGTTTCCAGGCTAAGAATTTTCCCTTTGCAGAAACATCGATTAGGTCACACAATCTCATGATCACATGATAAAAAATGCATTTTATGCACTGTTTATCTCCTTATCACAGTGAGATGATTTGACACAAGGAGCAGGAAAGTTGAATTCGAGAAATCAGCGCGCTAGAGAAAGAGCACTTTTGCGCTCGGAAATACTTCGGCAACCCCGTCGACATTCAACGGTATGCGTGCCTCAAGCGATTAACAATAAACCAAACCCTACGCAAGGATCAGAAAGTAAAACCTGGATGGGTGTTTACCGTAGAATTGTAGAGGACCTAAATGATTCCGCAATCAATGGGGAACAATCCACTTCAGCAATTTTGCTTTCATGCTGAGAACTAGGGCATTTTTCGGATACTTTATTCAGAATTAAGCGTGATGGAATTCGTGCCCGTCGGCCGGACAGAAACATTTAGAAAAACGTTTTATCCTAGAAATCCATGTCAGGAGAACACAATACAGCGTGTCTATTTCGCAGCTGACTACACCCAACCCAACTGCAAATAATTCTTGTTGCGCCGTTCTCTTAGATAACCAAGTGTTGCCTAATCATGTTCTAGCTGACACTCAGTTAACCCCTATCTTCCAGTGGAATTCGTGACTTCATAAGTGACGGTATCCTATTAAAATGCCAAGACAAGCTTTATCTACATTAGAGAATATCTACCTTTCAGGCTAAAATGCCCCCCTCCTTGGAGAAACATGGTTTAGATCAAACACGATGGTAATATGGTAACAATAAAGTTGGAATTTATTCGCACCAGTTAGATGCGCGTCAGTCCTTAAGATGCAACAGAGAGTGGGCGCGGGTATGGCGGCTATTTACAAATACTGGGCCGTGTACGCAATTACGTCACGATAAGGAAAAAAGGACTATAAAAAAGATGATCACGTTAGAGACGCGGGTGACGTCTCTGCCCAACGAGAAGTCACGCGTGGCGGGAGAATGTGGACAAATATCGTTGTTACAAAATAAACGGAATTGACTTATCACTTGGCCTATGTTGCTTGCGACGTAATCTACAACGTGTTGGGTCTATGCGTGCAAAATTGGGTAACATTACACGGATTAAAATTATATATATAATCAAATTCTGTCTAATCACCACCTTTATTACCAATCATCAACATCATTACCAATCATCAACATCATTACTAATCATCAACATCATTAGCAATCACCATCCTTAACAATAATCAACATCAGTACCAACCATCAACATCATTACTAATCATCACAATCATTACCAATCATCAACATCATTAACAATCATCAAAATCATTAACAATCATCACCATCATTAACAATCATCAACATTATTAGCAATCATCAACCTCATTAGCAATCATCAAAATCATTAACAATCATCACCATCATTACTAATCATCACCATCATTACTAATCATCACCATCATTACCAAACAATCGCGGTGTTATATAAGTGTCCATCATACACTCATTTAACTTTTATCCTCGAGTGGCCTTTGGACCTTGATAAATAATGATAATATGGTATATGAAGCACGTTTTCATGGTCTCAGAGCTAGATTTTTCTCCTTTGGAAAGTAACTAGTAATAATACGAAAATTTCACGCCCTTAGAGAAAAATGGTTTCCACGAGGATTTCCCAAATATTAGAACACCATGGAGCCACCGGGACGGGCAAATGTTTTTCATGGAGCACAGACAAGATAATTTCTAAAATAAATATAAAATTGATTTCCCAACTTTTACACGAACTAATAGTAATGTTTACAACTATTTTTTGTTTTTGATTCATAAAAAAAGTGTTACATTTTTTTTGTTCATTTATTTTCTTATTCAAGGCCCACCCTGAAAGTCTTCTCACCTGTAGTTATGTATCGTATTTCTTTCCTGTAAGACAACAAGAATAAATGTGTGCAGCATTTAATTTTCATATAAAGCATTTGGTTCTCTTTAAGAAAGTGCTCCCGGACGGAGCCTACTTTAGGAGACACTGACTTAGACCATAAAACATGAATACAGGATAGAACCAAAGCATGAGGTCCTGGATATGACCTTAAACTATATCCGATGGCGAGGCCCAAGCTTGCAGGCTTTGGGAGTGTGCAGCCACCGTTTAATTGCCATTGCTCCCAGGTCCACTCTGACCCGGAGTGGTAGTACCTGTTAGGCTCCCAACTATGGGTTAAATAGAAACCGACTTAAAAATACAAATATACTCTATTAAAAAATTGTTCTTAAAAAACACTGGATTCGGCATTAAATAACCTGAAAAGAGTTGATATGCCGTAAAACAAAAACAAAGAAACAAACAAACAAAAGCCTGGTTGTATTCCCATTTTATTTCTATCATCATTACAGGAAGATTCTATGTTTTGCATTGGTTTCCCCGATATGTTTTTGTAGAAATAGAGAACCACGAGAAGGTTGCCAATATCTTAAATGAAAGAGATTATGTGAGGACGGATTGGATAAGACTATAATCATACCTTATTAATCAGAAGATTCTATTGTTGGCATTGGTTACCCCGATATTTTTGTAGCTAGAGAGACCGCGAGAAGTTTGCAAAAATTCCAAGTGAAAGTGATATTTTGTGGAACAAATTGGATTCGAATTTGGGGCATCCAGATCGTGAATATTCGTTAACCCCTGAACCATTGCCACGTCACATTTTATTTTAATGTTAAGCGTGAGAAAACGATTGACCGACGGCCAGAACCTTTCAGAACGATGCTTGGACGCCTGGCAAATTTTCAATTATTCATTTCGACTGAAATAAATCATTCATTAATCAATCGATCAGTATTTTTTTAACAGCCCTCGCATGGCATTCTGGGAATATTTGGTCGTAAGATGAAGAATTTCTATTTGTTTGAATAGCGGCCGTAATAAAACTAGCCTTTTGCTGAAAACAGTCCATTAGGACTTGGCGATGACAGCTCTATTAGCTGTTATTAAAGCTCACCAAAAAGAACTGCTGCAGTTTTACGAGAATCAACACCATTATCTCGCTAGCCAGATGCAATCACCCCCTTATTCAAAGAGAGGGACGACTTTTTGTTCGTTATTTTCGGGGTTTTTTTTTTTTGTCTTAATGGCCGTTTTCGGGCTAATTTGTTGTTTGTCGCAAGAAACGCGTCGATTGAGGAGGCTGAGTGGTCACGTGCGTCGGATAGTCGAATGAAAGCGAATGTTTGACGGGGACACAATGGAGGCAACCGAGCTTTTGTTTCGCAGGAGGAACCACAGTTGAAAAAAAGAAGAAAAAGGTTAAAAACTAAAGCTAAGGAAGAAAATGGTGAAAAGATGTTGATATTTTTGTTATTATCCGATTGTAAATGAACTGCGCGGAAGGATTTAACGAATTGCGATGGGAGAGGCTGATCAACACATTTGCATCTGAATAAAACAAATAAAAACACACTTAATTCGCATTCCTAAGCGTTATATTCTAGCGTGTCATTTTCTTTTATTTAAATTTAAACCCTGCATTTGATTGATTTTCTTGTCCTTGTTACGGCGTATCAACCAGTTTCCAATTATTGCATTCTGAAATACAACACTTAATTTCATGCGGTAAGCTGTCTAATACACCACACAAAATGTCCGGGGCCCGAAATAAAAAAAAAATACTCTATAAAATCATTAATTCACAAATCAAATTTATTGACGTGTTATATATATGTATATATATATTTCATTTTACGGCATATCAACCACATACTCGTGCAAATAAATGGTATGTTTCAAGATTACATATAGCAATTGCTATTTATCTAGTTTTGTTGGCTCTTTTGTTTTACGGCATATCAACCCATTATATTATTTAATGTCGAATTGTGTATTATTACAACATGTTTCTATACCGCAATGTCTTTTTATCTGCAAATATTTATTCATTGTATTTTGTTTTGTTGTGTTGGACAAGAAACTTATTGTTCTAGTTTTTGAGTTTGCATAGCATGATTGAGTTTTGCAAAGGGAAGGAAAAACAAGATCATAAATTTGAATTTGTCAATTGAAAAGTTAATTTGACGCAGAATATGTTAAACATAAATGTTATTTTACATCTTCATCAGGCATCAGTTTTCCCCTTTTCTGTACTTATAATGTAGTGTAACTTTCCCTTTTCTATACTTATAATTTATACTATATATGTTATATTTATAAATTATTTTGTTGTTGTTTACATTGTTTTTATTTAGTATTTTGTTATTATGTGCTTTAATTATCATCTCTAAATTTTCGCAACAACTGTAAGATAACTTCAAGGTATTTTTATTGAAGATTTTGTGTAAGGGGTTGTTTGCGGGAAAGTGTTTTTCAATAAGGTCTAGAAATTTCTTGCCAAGTTTTGTTTTTAACATTTGATTGTATGGGGCCGTATACCAAATTATAGTTCTTTTTCTTCTATTTTTGATTTTATTAGAGTTGTTGGTGTTTTGTTGCTTATATTTGATATATATATATATATATATATATATATATATATATATATATATATATATATATATATATATATATATATATATATATATATATATATATATATATATATATATATATACATGTAATGAACATTTAAATTAAAATGTTTAAAATTCAACGCTATTTCACACGGTTAATGGTAGCCGAATGGATACGGCCTCCGCTAATCGAGCCAGAGATGTCTCGTGTCGCGGGGTTCGAATCGTTCGGCTGGTGGTAATCGTGACACCCTGCACTGAAGAATCCCGAAAGGATGAAACACTAGTGTGTGTAGCTATTTAATTATTATAGTAAAAAAATAATTATATATATATATATGCATGTATGTATGTGTGTACACATATGTATATTTATATATATAAGAAATATATATGTTTATTTATACTTATATGTAACTAGAAAATTAATGTCCGTGTCTTCTTGAACAGCGTCTGATTTTAATGTTTCCGTAAGTATTAATCCTCACGGGAAAGAGCAGGACACAAAATGTTTTAAATAATAATAATAATAATAATAGAAAAAATAACAAAGATTTTCGCTGGCGAGGACTACTATTGACCGTAAACAGTTATACAGTCCTTTTGAAATTTGAATCACTATTTTTCTCGTTATGTACTGAATATATGTTAATGAAACCTATATGAAATATGTTCCTTTTTAAATTTTAAAGATTTTCTATTCTGAAAGAAGTTTTAAAAATATAATCTAAAAAAGTTTAAAAAAATCAGATTTTCTCATTATTCAGACTTGTATTACATAGACGGGGGTTGCAAAAAAAAGTTATGGTGTGAGGAGAAATTCAAACTGAAACAGAGAGAATATTCAGACCTGTAATAATACAAAAAGGGGGTTGCACAAATGAGTTGTGGTGTGAGAAGAAATACAAACGGAAATGGAGAAAAGGAGAATTTTAAAATATAATCTTAAAAAGATAAGATACAAGTAAGAAAAGCATTTCATCCAAGGCATGAAAATTGTGAAACAAAATGTTTTTACTATAGGCTTTAAAAATAAAGCTACAAGATTCAATTTGAAATGTATTCATCTTCAAAGTGCACGTTTATAAATTTTACAAAGTAAGGTATAAGAATTTAATTTAAATTGAATAAAAAATTACCTTGGATTTATTTTATGTAATGTACATTTTGTTGCAATTTAAACACATTATCTTTCATCTAGCAATTAATGATATAGATATAAAATTTTCAATGATTTTTTTAAAGTGCAACAGAATGTACATTACGTAAAATAAATCCAAGGTAATTTTTGATTCAATTTAAATTAAATTTTTATACCTTACTTTGTAAAATTGATAAAAGTGCACTTTGAAGATAAATACATTTCAAATTGAATCTTTATTTTTAAAGCCTATAGTGAAAAAAAAATTGTTCAACAATTTACATGCCTTTGATGAAATGCTTTTCTAACTTGTATAGCTAATTAATAAAACCAATGTTTGGTGCATTTATGTCAAGAAGCCTATACTTTCAGCCAGTCTAAATTTGTGGAACCAGTTATTTGAGTTAAACTGCTATGGCAAATGTTTAATATAATGAAACAATCTAAATTGTGTTTTTATAAAATATAACTTTACGATGGAAAATAAACTGATCATGCAAAGTCGTTGGTGTAGAGAAATTTACATATTTTTTTAATGAAAATAGTTCCAGACAAGGCGTAAAGCCACTTGATGAAAAAAAACATTAACGAAAGATAATGATTGCAAAGACATTAAATGCGTATTGGCCCTAGTCTTGAAAAGATAAAAAAAACAAGGCCATAGCTAAGAGGAAAACAACCAGTAGGAACCGATTCTTTAAACGTGTAGTTCTTCATAAGAACCTATTGGAAATTAAATTTGTAGCTATTAAAATGGGGTATAAATAGGAAATTGAGCTACGAGTTTACAGAAAAAATGCAGAGGAAGAAATTAGATAATTCTAAAGAACACATGCTCTAATAAACATTTTTATAGAGCAGACTGAGACTAGCAAATCATTCGGCGAGAAAGAGGTTGCAGACAAGATCAAAGGTTGGACCCACCAAATCTGAAGATGGAGCATGGATTCACCAGCCAAACTTGCCAACAGTATTCTATATATAGTCGAATTGTAGCATGGATTTAATAATTATTAATTAATGAAGATTTGATGAGAAAGCGAGATCAACAACTTTCTGATGTTGAGAAATGTAGGCGATTTGTATGCTTTGTTGGAACTATACACTCTCAGAGCGATTGCACTTTCTTTCAAATGCGTATAATCGATTTATGAAAGGATATTTGTTTTCTTTCGGCTGCTTGCCTTACTCCAAGCAAAATTTATATGTATAAAGTTTATTCCCCTCATCCGCCCCACAAAAAAACATTCCATTTGCGAAACGCATTACCGTGGATCTTCTGCTTTTATGTCTATAACACGATTATCCTTGAATGTACTGTCAGTAAAAACGCATATCTTTTTTTTTAATAAATAATCATATATTGCTCACCCCATTCATAAAATTGTGGCACCAGATCGGGCTGTCTGAAAATATGCAGTAAGCATTAATATTGTTGCTTTTCTCCTTGGTTGTTAAAAAAAAAAACCTCAGTTATGTTCTACAAAGCTAAAAGCAAAATAAATAAATAATCAAACAACAAAATCAAACAAAACCATATACTATAGAAAATTAATTAAAGATATAAAAACTGTAAGCATAGACACTTTTACCAAAATTATTGGATTAGGCAATAAATGACGAGTAAAGATTTGATATATCGTAAAAGAAAACAACATAACCAAAATTTGTAAAACAAAACGAAAAAAAAAATTGTGTCTGAATTTTTTAAATGGGGATTTTTTTTTCGTGTTATTTAGATTCATCGGACTACTGTTCTCACCTATAGAGGTTTTTTTTTCTTTTATACATTTTGGTCGATGTAACTTCCCACTTTCTTCAGGTGCATCTTGTCGAACTCAGCCACTTTGCTGTCGAACTCGATAATCTGCACGGAATTTCGAACGACACCCTTTATTTACTTCACGAGGGTAGTTTGCTCTCGTTCCGTCAACGATAGACGTCCTAAGTAATTCGCAATTGTTTATTTTCGGTATTCCACATTGAGAACTGACCCTTCAACTTTCAGGAAAATATCACTTTTATAATTTTACTTTTTCAAGTACAGTAACCACTACCTCGCATCCGCAAGAACCCGTGCTGCCGTGGTTAGAGTTCGCAGAAAGATGTCCGAGTTCGACAAGTTTCATCTTAAGAAGCTCGGATGAAGCATCAACCAAACCGTTGTGAAAATAACACTGAAAATAAGAACAGTAATTCGAAAAATCCAAATAATACAAAAACAATCTATTCGTCATTTTAAATCCTCTAAGAACATTTTTCATCATTCAACTCCAAAATCTATCCATTTCAGGAACTATTGTTTTCAGGTATATATGTTTGGGAGGCAATCTTTTGAGATGAGTAGCTTGTCACCATTTATCAAGGCCAAGAGGCTACTCGAGAATAAGTGTTAAAGAGGGTACAGTAGAAATTGGACAATATAGTAACCGTTAGTAATGGAAATTCGGTAAATTTGTTAACAAGTGGAACGGCTCATAAGAACGTGTTTACGTTAGACTTGAAGACAACCATATTGTAGTCAGCTGGAAAGCAGGAAAACGGAAGACAATTCCACAGGCGCTCAGTTCTATGAAAGAAGCTTTGTTCATGGAATCTACGTTTAGGTTAAGGCTCAGATAACGAGTGGGGGAAATTATTGATAGTGTTTTTAGCTAGACGAGTGTTTCTTATGAAAGTTTGGCAAGGGGGAACCATAGACTGAAGCTCAGTCGAACACTTTCCATGAAAATAACGATACAGCAGAGACAAACTCGCAACATCTCTTCTGTGAGACAGAGGTTGCAGGGAAGAGAAAAGGATATCTCCGGCTACGAAGTCTATTTTGAATTCTATCAAGACAGGACAAATCCTTTCTAGCAGCTCCTGCCCAGATGTGGCAACAGTATTCCATCCTTGGAAACTTTCGGCCAACTCATCCTCTGACCTTCTTCATGCGATTACCTATCACGTTGAGGTTAATCCTCTGACGATTTCGTCGAAACGTGGTTAAACAACAATTATGAAGATGAGAATAAACAAATATAAAAACAAAATCGTTGGATCATTCTACCTCTCCAGAATGTATCCCTTGCTTTACGCAATCCTCTACTAGTATAAGGACAGAATACATCCTAAGATGCAAAACACTCAAAGCGCCTTTCCCGGGCTTGACAGAGTAATTTGATGGATATACTACACTCTTCTTCTCTACAATAACTTTTGCATAGAATAGATGCGCTAATCTTTCTCTGCTCTATCGTTAATTTAATAAGAAATGCTTGATTGAGTTCCAATCTATGGTTTCAGTTTTCTATAAATTATTTACAATAATTACTCTTGCTATAATCAATATTAATTTTCTTTTTCTCCCTCTGCATGACAAAAGCTAAACGGAATTTACATTAACGGAGTTGTATTTCCTAAAACTACTCGTACGTGGAACAAAATACCCCAGTAGTGCTTCCTAACTTACTACAACATCTTTTTTTTTTCAAATCCAAAGTAAAAATAAAATACATAATCAAATTCGGCTCCAATTCAACTATCGTTATAAATGATCACGGTTGTATCGCACTGTTCACCTGACAGACACATTAAGCCTTTTTTCTCGAGTGGTCTTTTGGACTTGATAAATGGTTACTTATTAGAAAAGAAAAAGGAAAAGTATGTTAACAATTGAAGAAAAGATTTGTAAGATTTTAAAGTTGCTTCATTAAATCGGATTGTTAGGCTAGAGCAAGTGTCAGTAACCATCAAATCTCAAGGGGTTTTGTTGCTGTTTTCCGGCCAGACATCTTAAAAGGTGGACTCTGACTATCCAATTAATATTAGTTAGTAGTTTTCTTTACTATTATAAATAAAATAAAATATTTTTTTCCAAACATTAAAAAGAAAGTTTTGTAGATAGAGCGGTTTTGGTCCAAGGAACTTTACTTATACTTAATACCCTCCCTTTACGCCAAAATTTGTCGTCTGCTGATGTATGCATTAGAAAGATATTTACAAAATCAAAAAAAAAATTAACGTTTTAGGGTTAGTGTTGGGTTAGGTTTAACAGTTTAAAGCCAAACAAGTAAAGAATCTTATTCAATAAATAAGCATATTTATTTATTAAAATCCAATTAAATATTTCAATTAATAGCAAAATCTTCACCAGGAAAATATCTTTTTTTTTTTTGGTTTCATATTACGTGCAATGGTGATGGTAATGCTTGGCATGTCTTACTTCAGATGTTGGTGATATAAACGTCTTAAATGTCTGATAGAGCAGAGAATGCCGGTCGAATGCCCATATATTAGTCCACTGTATATATTTAGCACTGTTGATAATGAATACAAACTTTTTAAAATTAACGGATGTTTTAAAATTTGTATTACGTATCAACAATGCTTACTATCAACAATGGACTTTGTATTACATAGTGGAACGATATAAGTATCGTCCTAAAGAAAAAAAAAACACTGCTGTTTTTTTTTTTAACTTTTATTGAAAAAATCAGTTAAAGGAACGTGATTATGTAGTAGAGCTGATACCTATTCAATGTAGCGCCCTCAGCTGCAATCAGCAGCTCGATACGGATACGGGCCCGGAGCATTCCACAATGGTGGAGGTCGGCAAATACTCCGCGGATGGCGACGATCAGGCTTAGTTTCGTGTTGTAGGAGGTCATGTTGGTGACTTTCTCCACGTTATGACAAAACAAAGTAGTCCACCGCGTTCAGCTCGGGGGAGGAATGGACCACAGAAAAGGGTACAAAGTGATAGCCACTTTCTAAATCCAAGCAGGCATCTCTTTGGGCCTGCTGCCACACTCAGGCTCTGCCAGCATCCACCTGATTCCACCATGGGTCATTCCACTTTTCAATACACCTAGGTACACTTTGGTGTTGACTTCGAGGATGTTAGATGGTATGATGTGCCCCTCACTTGAAACCACACCAAAGACCATAACCGTAGCCCAAAACTTTGTTTTCGTCACTTTGGACACGTCCCTGTTATTCGTGGCAATCACACGATGCATATTGAAAGTGCTGGAAATTGTCTTGCTGACATAACTTTGATCGGTGGAGAGCATGTGTTGTACAGCGACGCATCTCCGATCTCGCTCGTCCAACATTGTGTCACGTTCAGACATGAGAGAAGGCTCCTATCATTCTTGGGATTTGTACACAACTGACCAAACTATAGAGGGCCTTGAAAAAAAACCCCAGCAAAAACCGGTTTTAGTCAAACGGAAATGGAATCATGTAATCTTTTTTAGGGAAATTTTATCATTCTACACTGTACTTAATAGAAACATTCTCATATTTTTGCGTATGTATGTACACTCTCAGAATGCGGTTATTTTCGTTCGCTTTTCTTTCATAATCTATTTAGCGAAACTATTTTTAACTTTTAAAGTGTTGATAATCGGACAGCATGCAGAGTATTTTCGGTGTACGTGCGTGCACGTGTGTTCATATATGTGTGTGTATGTGTGTATGTGTGCGTGTATGTGTAGGGAGGGTAGACTTTCGATTCCCGCGCAATATATCGGCGAGATAACTGAAGATGTCAAATGTTTTTATCAGACTCGAGGTAATCGGAAGAATGGAAAAGTTGCGATAAAATTTATTGACAGTTAGATCTGTAGAAATTTGACGACTTCATTTTCGACTCTATTTCCGGCGGACGATTGCGGCTGCGCGGGCGCGGGGCGGCGCAATATTGCGATGCGAAGACAGCGAGCAGTATTATTTATCGACATTATCAAGATTTAAGCCTTCAATGAGGATGGTGGTGAGAACAGGGTATGGTCGAGGACGCACAGAACCCAAAGTTGCCACCCTACCTGTACTAACGTATGAAACGCGGATAGCTGAAGAATACAAAATGGTAAATTCTTGCTGTTTATTTCGTAAAAGATTATTAGCAACTTCTGATGTTTGCCAGAGTTTAAAATTCCTCCATATAAAAGAGAAAGAGCAAACGTGAAAAAAAAGATGTGATAAAACAGTATTAAGTGCGAAACAGTGTCATATAAATTCTAATTAAAATAAATCGCTACAGACAAGGCATAAAACCATTTAAAGTGAAAGAGTTATAAAAAAGTTAATACTTTAACGTAAAAAGAAAGTTAACCAGCTATACATGTTAGATGGATATGTTCCAAACCAAGAACAGCTATTCTTTCTCCTTTGTCAGAAATATCACACATGAAATTTGAGGATTACATGACAAAATAAGGGAAGAGTAGGTTCCGAGTAATCGAAATTAAATCAACTTTTTATTGTCTTTTACCTTAAAATATTTCTTATTCGGTTTTTGAGAATATTTTATGTGTGTGTTATTTTTACGTTTTAATTTCAGATATTAAATGTGTGATTACAAATCCCTGATGAAGTCGAATTAATAGGTAGTATTATGTGTCAAGAGGTACAGACGAATTTGACAAAGAGGAATTAATTTTTCCTAGAAATCCTTAATCAAAAGTGGAATCTTTTTATTTGTTACGTAATCTACGATGTAGTATATCTATCTATATATCTATCTATCTATCTATCAATTTACTATTATATAAAAGGGATGATCTGTGTGTTTTTTATTCAATTTTGTACCCAAACAAAGCACAGTGCGACTTGGAAGTAGTGGGCTACAATCGGGGTCATAAGTTGCAGGGATATTATGAAATAATATGAGTAGCAAGATGCCTGTTCGCATTACAGTTGAATGTCAGTACAGTTGGAATAGAAGATTTCAAAAGTCTAGCAGTTATGGGGAAGAAACTGCTGAAGTAGGAGTTTTTCAATCACCTATGGGTCTCTAGAGGTTACGAGTGGAATTTTGCTGCTTGTCGGGTTTGTCGGGGCTATTTACGTCGAGGGAGTACAAGTGCTTGTAGTTCGTCAGAGCATTGACCATTAAAATGATCATAGAACAGGGGAAGGTATGCAACCTTTCGTCGATGGGAGAGAAGCTGGGGCCTAGATGACAGTCCAGGACATATCAGGTTGGCGACTTCTTTTTGAACGCTTTCCAGAGGTGAGAGACAAGTAGCAGATGCACCAGCCCAAATGTGACAACAGTACTCCATACATGGGCGAATGGTGGCCTTATAGAAGTACAGAATACTTTCAGTACAATATATATATATATATATATATATATATATATATATATATATATATATATATATATTACGGCGGCAACTAGAAAGCTGATTGGCTAACTAGAAAATTCAATATCATGTGCGAATATAAAAAGGCATGCGAACAACGCATTTTTGCATTAGTCTGACGAATTCTCACGAGAATGACATGCGAAATATTTTTCATAGCTTAATTGCCACATATATTTTCATAACTTACTATATATATATATATATATATATATATATATATATATATATATATATATACAGTAGAATCCCCAGATACGGCATTAAAAAATGATAACAAAATACAGTACAGTATAACACACACACACACACACACACACACACACACACACACACACACACATATATATATATATATATATATATATATATATATATATATATATATATAACCTAATAACCTTATAAATAACACCATAACTCAGGGCAAATTACGTAACTAAGAGGGGCTGGAAAAGCATCGTATTCACATTCCTAACCTACAAAATTCAGTATCCTTGAGCCATATATATATATATATATATATATATATATATATATATATATGTATATATTAGTGGCCTAGCAAAACCACAGGAGAGACAACCAAGAAAAAAAACTAAGAAAATTTTTCCCACCACAGTAAAACTGGAGTCCAGCAAGGCCAACACATAAACAACTGTAGGCAAATTTGGGCATATTCGAAAATATAGTTTTTTTTTACTAATTGTCATAAAATATTAAGCACAGAATAGTATGATAATCTTCAAAAACACTCTAATATTTCATGTAGTTTTGTCTTTTTTATGTAAATACAGTCATATCTTGCTACGATGTGCAGACCGTTTCAAGCATATTTGATTTCATAAGGCAAAAAAAAAAAATTAAAATACAATTATTAAAAAGGTTCCAGACCTTTTTTATATTTTGAGGAGAGCAATAGCGCCATGACTGGCAATGACCTAAAATTAATGTTGTACAATTTGCTCTCTTTGATTGAGCACTATCAACGACCATTGTTGAAATTCAATTATTCTTAATTTTTGGATATCCTTCTACCTTCAATATATATATATATATATATATATATATATATATATATATATATATATGTATATATATATATATACGCGTGTGTGTGTGTGTGTGTGTGTGAGAGAGAGAGAGAGAGAGAGAACGAAAATTAATATTGTAAGTTAAAATTTACAATCAAATTAATTGTTCGACTGAATAATCCAGAAAACAATTTTAAAAATCCTTATTCTGCAGAGGTTAAAAAATGCTATTCTTGCTGTTAGTCTCATCAGGAGACAGACATAAATCAGCAAATTATATTTGTAGCAATGCTAGAATTTGCTTATTATGGCATTAAATGAAACCGCAATTTATTGTAGTCATAAATTGCAATAATGTACATGCTATTTAAAAACAAAATGTAGAAAAAATATGGGAAATTAAAAAGTAAAAAAAAAAAAAACCGGATATAGAAGATATGAAGAGTCTTCCAATGCGAAAGATGAGAATAATTCTTTAGTAAGAATCAAATTCAAATTTTAATCGAATTGAATATAATTACTTTGGTTGGAATGTGTTTTTTTTTTTGGGATAGTGCAGTAGACCAAAGAAAGGTTGATCCCCAGTAATATACCACTGATCCACCTCGCACGAGTGTTCGGATACACCGCGATTTACTTAGATGTCTTTTTTTTACATGGAGGTCACCACTTATCAAGGCCCGAAAGCCACTCAGGGACGAAGGTTATTGCGTGTACAGTAATAAATGAGATAGTATTGTAGTCATCATTAGTATTGGGAGTTTTGATAAAGTGTCTTACTTAAGGGGGCAGTTTGTCAGGAGTTTGTTTATGTTGGACTTGAATACGTCAATGTTGTAGTCAGGTGGTAAACAGGCAAGCGGCAGATGTTATTTGTTTTTATTTTTGCGATAAGTTTTGAATGAATTCAATTATTTACGAAAGTGCATTTTTACCTAAATGCGAGTTGGGAATAATTTTCCCTTTAACCAATTTGGTAGCCCGATATGAGGAGCGGGATATATACGATTTATGTAGATGTTATTTGTCTTGGTTTTTGCGATATGTTTTGAATGAAGTCAATTATTTACGAATAATTCAATTATATATATATATATATATATATATATATATATATACATATATATATATATGTATATCAACTTTAGTACATACAATCTCATTCTGATTTCGCGCTTTTAAGAACTTACATTTTCAAAGATGAGCACTGTCTGGGATATAAAGTTCGGTATGTACAAAATCAGAATCATTTAAATCGTCTTTCTAATGTAATTCTTATATATGGCTTTATAAATATTAAATTCACCTTAGTTTTTATGGCGATTGACGATGGACCAAAATGTACGTTACTTGCTTATATAGACAAAGTTAGCTTCGTGGTGGAGTTCAAAATTATTCGACAAGCGGCAGTCATCACTTCTTGCACTGATGATGGCGAAAACATGAAACATAGTATATGTAGGTGTAAAAATAATTATCCACAATTTTATCCATCTATCTATGTATTTATCTCTCCCTCTTTTTCTTTATATATATATATATATATATATATATATATATATATATATATATATATATATATATATATATATATATATACATATATATATATATACTAGCAAAAGTACCCGTCGTTGACTGGGTTCAAAAACAGCCTACAGAAAATGGACTCTGATTTATGAAAGTATGATAGGTTATAAAAAGTAAGGGTTGTAAAGAGATAGCTTCGAATTTGGGGGTATCAAGACCAAAGCAAAATATGATGAAAGTAAAAATAGAATAGATAAAATCCTTAATTTATTATACCATACCTGTTCACACTGAAACACTTAACACAATATTCTGTGGGTCTATATTAAAAAACCTTGTGAAACTTTATGACATATTTCCATTCTATGGAGGTTAGGCGCGAACGAACACCCCATAATTTTATTATACCATATTTCTTACACCTGAAACATATTTATCAAATATACTTACGAAGAGGGATATGAAAAGTCTTTATTAAAGTTTGTGCCAATTTCCATTCTATGGAGGCCAGGCGCGAACGCAGATCCCACGATTTTATTATACCATCCTTATTTAAGTTAAAACATACATATCAAAGTATTCTCATATACATCTATATCAAAACATGTGTAAACGTTTTTTTTTTTAATTTTTCTATTTCCATACATACAGACCAGGCACGAACGTTCTGCCAGATCAAACATACCCATTCTTGTGTCTCGATACATCTTCTAGCATTATATGTAATCAGTTTTTAAAAAATAGTCAACCATATAGGAGCCTAATCGTGACAAGACAAACACACACACACACACACACACACACACACACACACACACACATATATATATATATATATATATATATAGGATTTCCTAGCACACTAGCTTTGGAATATTCTACCGAATAATAAAAACTATTTGTACATTTCTACTTTACAGATCTGTTCTTACTATTATATATATATATATATATATATATATATATATATATATATATATATATATATATATATGAATTGATGGAAAAGCTATATAAACGTATGCAATTGTCCGTATATTTAAGTGCGCTGCGTGTGTGCATCTTTTTTGTAAATCTCAACAAGGTCTTCTCCTGTTGAGACACACGTGGCGACATTGTAACGTGTCGCCAATGTGTGATGTCGGTCGGCTTAAAAGGGGCCGCGTTGATTGTGGACGGCCTTCATTTCCCACATGCCACTCAAGTGTCAATTTAAAATGTCGCAATGAACGAGCCGGACTGTCTTTTCGAAACAGTCCAGGCACTTGGTGCTCTTTTCAAAACGAGGCTACTTCCTGTTGAAAACAGACTGCCGCAGCCGATAGATGGCACGGCGGCGCTAGGACGAAAGAGAATGAATCGAATTCGAGATAATAAAAAAAAGGGAAACAGACAATGGGGGAAAGAGAAATAAATAGTACCGCGATTAAGAAATAGGGATATGAATTGAAGTTTTGCGCTTTTTATTAAGCCTTACTGACTTATATAATACTAACAGGTCGCCCGGCATGTCTCATTCGTTAGATAAGCTTAAATATAATTTTTTTAAATCATGCAGATTGCGTATTTATTAATATAGAAGCAATTCTCCGTTGATTCTTATATTACACGTAATATATATTAGAAAGATCAAAACTTTCACACAATAATTTAGCAATTTTGACCCGTTAGCAACCGGTTTCTACAGATAACAACATATTTACAGTTTGTCTTCATGCAATATATACCAAATTTTAAGACTGTAAATTCGTTGAATATATAAATTGAGACGTGTTCTCACATAGATTCTCATCATCGCCTTGACACACTTTTTCTCATCAGATCACTGAAGTTAAGCAACGTTGAGCCTGGTTAGTACCAGATAATTGACATTTTCGGAATTCTAAGCCCTGCATATGTTCTCTGCTTATCGCGACATTTGTTTCCAGTCGTCCTGTACATACACTCTACTTGCCACTAGTATTAAACAATGTCGATTCAGGAGAGGTGTGGTTGAAGATTGCACACCTCCTGCCACAAAATATTTCACGCGCAGGCACCCCTTTGTGAGTATGCATAGTCTGTTAAAGACTGAAGGAGTGAGCATTCTGTGAAGTGCGAGTGTGGATTTAATACACACCAGAGGAGAAATATTTACGGCACTGATTCGTGATCCGATGGTTAGAGATGTCGACTGTCAATGCGACGGTTATAAGTTCGATCTACGACTTGGGAGAGGTTTTGTCTAGCCGCACTGAAGTGTTGTGATACAACGAAACAGTACTGTATGTGATGACAACTATATATATATATATATATACATATATATATATATATATATATATATATATGTTTGTGTGTGTATGTGTGAATTTACCAGTCATCCCTTCTTTAAAGATAGATTTACCCGATCGTCGAACACAAGATTCAAACAAGCAAGCAGGCACACATATACGCATGTTGTATTAGAGTAGGTCAATTTTGGAAGCCCGGTGAGGCAATGGTGATGATAGTTGGGGTTTGACATAGAAAAGATCTATACGAAATATCTTTTTCAAAATCGTTATCTTTGCTTGAGGAAATGACTTAAAAATTTGAAAAATTGAAGCGATTAAAAGTTTTTCGGTGAATTACCAAGAACATCCCGTCATCAAAACAATCCGTACTGTTAAGGAAATGAAATCATTATTTAGAATATGTTATAAACTACATTTTTAAATAAAATGAGTGAGGATAATGAATTAATTAAATAAATATTAATTGCAAAGGTAAAATTGTTTTTTTTTTTATATAATAGCGAACAAACTTCGCTTTTTCATTTCAGGACATTTTTTTTTTGGTGGAAACATTTTAGATTTCACCGTCGAAAAACACGCTCGTTATTAATATTGAAAATTAACGTTTCGTTATTATTAAATTAGAAAATATTACGATTTAGGCTTAATTATTTCGAGAGGAAAAACGAAAAAGACTTGTTTAAAATATATATTATTATATTTCAACTATTTGCAGTGAATTTAAGCATTTGTTTATGTTTTTAAATTTGTTTTTCTATTTTGGTGCAAAAATAATGGCATTTTTTTGACGTTCAAACGAACGTCAATACATTGTTTTTGCACCAACCTAATATTTCACATCAAATTCTATTTGGAATTTTTATTAAAATATGGTAATAATCTAGTTTTATATTAAAAAAAAAATAGTCCATACAATTTAATTCTACACATTCTTTACGAAACACAACCACATAAATCTTCAAGTTTTTCTACTTAATAACAAAATAACTTGCAGAAAATTGTGTCAAACTTTTATTTCTTTTATTGTCAGGGAGTAATTGTTTTAAGCAGTATTTTCTTCTAAAATTATAGTTTTAAAATCAGATAAACGCACAAAGATAAATACGAGTAAATAAGGAAACTGCTTTAAGGTTTTTTTGTTATTTGGGCATCTATGTTATTGTGGTAAAATAACTTTATTATTTAGAAAACCATTCTTAACATGGGGAAGATAGGAGGTTGTGTTGTAACTATTCTCTACTTTCACCTAAAAATTTAATAAACAAAAATTTCATAAAAATTAAATTTAACTTGAAAATACTATTAGCATGGTAACAGATGCACAAGCACTGGTTTTTCAAACTCTAAATACGCGTTTAAAATGGCACAGCTACAACAAGAATGAATCTCTTTATGGATAAATTCATGTTATCGAAGGAGGAGCTAAGGTCTGCTAAAATGTCTAAAACTAAACACTACTATGCCTCTGAGTTGGGTTTGTCCTTTCTCTTCAATACATCTAACGCAACTCTATAAAGTTTTTCATTATTTCTTATAACTAGCACTTATTTTTTTACATATGAAACTGGAAGATAGCCTAAAACAGTTTCCTTCATTTATTTATTTATTTTATTTTTCAGATTAAAATGTCAGTAAAAGCACGACGTTCAGTTTTAACCCGTGGTTCACAAAATTCGCTGGTCCACCTTGTTTGGATGAAACAGCACCTCCAACTTCACGACAAGTCATCAAGTTTAGTTATTTCCTCAAAAACAGCTATCCCCCATTTAAAAAATAGTGGGAAATAATTAGTGTTTGGCAAGTAAGTTAATCCACATTTTCCGTTAGGGGAACGCTATATAGGACAGAAGGTCAATATATTTATCTATAAGAGGGCCAAACAGATTGACAGGAAATTTCTTGCAGCAACCAAAGTGAAAAAAAAATGAAGTAACTGCAAGATAGATTGTTTGATATATTTTCTTGTAGCTGTAAACTTCCTGACTTGAGATGTGATGACTTTGCAGTAAAGTTCAAAACAGAAAATTTCCAAACAAGGCACATTGTCTACACTTGTCTAAGGAGGTAAAATTAATTCGATACATTCACCTGCAATTATGTTCCTTTTGTGTGGAAAATAAAATAATACATTGGTATTTATTATGTAATCTGGCTCTATTATTAAACATGTAAATTTTCCAATTTTCAGGTTCCACTAGAAGAACTGCCATTTAGAGCAAATTTTAAATTAATTGAAGGAACAAGAAAATGCCTAACAACATTTACTGGTCCTTTGGGGAAACTTTGTATCAATAATTATCAAGATTTGCCTCAAGGAGAATTCTAAAAAAAAATAGTGTCCCTCCCGATCATCATTATCTGACAGCAGAATAAACAAATAATTCAAGTGTGAAGACCAGAGTCTACTTTTCGAGAGTATGCTGTTGGCATTTCTCAAGAAATAAAACTAAGATATGCAGCTTAGAAAATTGTGCCCTTGAGTCAAGCAAGATTGCTAATATAAGCCACACGGTTAATGTGTTTGTGAACCAGAGGTGTGTATCATCAAACACTATGATAAATTAAGCATTCTGATCAAATTTATCATCCAAGTGTATGCAGTTTGTGGGTCTGAGATCAAAACCGACAATAATTTTTTATCCAACAACAGTATATTTTAATATGATTCAGAGAACAATACAGTTAACTGAGATCCAAATAACTATTATAAACAGTTCCAAATATAGATCTTTTGCACGACTACCGGAAAATATCATAATATTAAATTTTATTAGTTTTTTTAATTTACCCAAACAATAGTCAGTTTTATTCATATTTTATCACAAAAATATAAAAAATAAGTGTTTTCAAATAATTGTTTTTTGTTTTGTTTTTTTTCCAGAAATAGTGAACAACACAAAAATTAAAAGACGGAAAAACGTTACAGCCGACCACTGGTGAAATTTGATTGATGTTTTATAAAAAAAGTTGTATATGGGCAAGAAGGAAGACATATATACATTATTATAAAGTAATCGTGTCAGCAAATTAGACCTTCATTTTTCTTGAAAAGAAATTATACAGAACAATTTAGTTTGCTTATAACAGTTTATATCATTGTGTTTAATAAAAAAATAAAATACATGGTTCTGTAACTTGATACAAGTTACAGAATTAGGATATTGTGTAATACATCTTCTGAATGAATACAGAATTAGGATAATGTGTAATATATCTTCACATATCTTTTTAAATTTTGAAATTTAAAAGACTTAGTGGCTAATTAGCTTTTGTTTTTACAATTTTTGTTTAATTAATGCAGTAAAATTTGAGATATTTTGCTAGTTGTAATTCATAATTAAAATTATAATTCCTGTATTTATTTTTCTTTCAATGTATTTCATACAAATATATCAATTTGAATTGGATTTTTTATGAAAATAATGAAATTTCAAAGTTAGTGTTATGTAAAATGCTATGAAAATGAAGGATTTCTCAGCATTTCTCTACACGATTTTAAAAATTAAATGCTCAATATTCTGTTAAAGATAGGAATCTAATTTTTGGTATCTGTTCTTATCACATCACATCCCAACTATCATCACCAGTGCCATGTTGATTTTCTGAAAACAGTTGCAAATGGACTTGCCCTAATGTTGTATATTAGGGGTTCATATTAGAGATATATGGCGGGGGGTTTCATATTAGGATCATATAATACACAAATGACGATGATAATGAGAGGGAGACATTTATAAAGTTCGAGGATTTCTTGGGGCGATGCTTGGGATTTCATATAGATACTGACTGGAGATTTATACAAATTCTTAACACAGAGAAGGCCAGATAACCTTGTAAGGGTTATAAAATGTTCATTACAACATGATTAACACATTATCTTTTGAGTGTTGAAATACGGCACATGACAACAGTTACAAAAACTATTGATGATTCTTTATTTATGGGAATGATGATAACGTCAGGAATTCACTTGTATCTTTAATCTTCTACCTTTCGCTTCCAAAGAGTCAGCTAATCACTGACTGCCAACTGACTGACTCTTAACTCTCTCTCTTTGACTGACTGTCTGATCTCTCCGAAATTCGAACCCATCGAACTATATGGAACATCGTCCTTTGTCAATGACGTCAGATGTGTGTTTTGTAAACGTGACTAATTCACGTGGCTATGCATGTTTGTCCAAAACACACTTCTGCAAACAAAGAATCTCCTCCTAACCTATTTTTTAACCTAACCTATTTTTTAACCTAACCTATTTTTTAACCTAACCTATTTTTAAACCTAACTTATTTTTTAAACAATATATTTTAAATTTTCATTGTTCATTCTTTTACTGACATATTTAATATTCGGAATTAACAATAGCTTTAATTTCTAACATTCCAATTCTTAATCTTGCTTACGAGGTTCGAGTCTCGGCTTGTCCTAATCTCATTTTCACTTATCCAATGTTCTTATTTACATGGAAAAGGGGCAGCCTTTTTTTCCTGTAACACACACAGTTGTATATATATTTACTATATATATATATATATATATATATATATATATATATATATATATTGTGTATGGGTGTATGTTTGTGTGTGTATAAGTGTATTAACCTGTAATCTATTTTTTAAAGATGGAATTACCCGCTCGTAGAAGATAAGATTCAAACAATCAAGGAGGCATAAACACACACACATACACACACAGACATTGGAATATATATATATATGTATATATATATATCCCAATGTCTGTATGTATGTGTGTGTATACCTCCTATATATATATATATATATATATATATATATAAATTCACCTAGCGTCCTTTTTTTAAAAGATGGAACTATCCGATCTTCGAAAGCTAGATGCAAGCAAGTGAAGAAACAAGAAAGAAATATCTATAGAGTTTTATGGTTATACATCTGTACTCAGTCACGCGTTGTTATAGCTCATTTTGTTTAAATGGAAAACAAACAAAAATAAAACAAAAAAGAACAATTGCATTTTTATTTATGTTCTTAGTATTTCTGGATAGGCCATATTTTGAAACGTAATGGCTATCGCAAACGCCAGCGAATTACGTAGTGCAATGTCTTCAATAAAAAGATGTTGTACTCATTATTCCTTAGGTTAACAGAGGAAACATTTTACTTCGGCCAATCTGTTAATCTCGTAAAATCAAAATGTTCGCCGATTTACTTTTTGTATGAAAGTATAGCATTTTATCATAAATAAAACGATTGAAAAATTGAAAAGAAAACTGTTCAGAAATTAAAACAACAAAGTGGAAGAATAATTTAGACGGATAAAAAAAAATGCTAAAAGAATGTAAAAATATTGTAAGATAAGTTTTTTTTTTAACGGAATTTGTTTTAGTAAATCGTTTTTTATAAGAAAATATCCATATCATCGCACATATTTTTTGAGAAGAAAATATAGCATTCAAATATAATTATTGAGGATGTTTGTAAACATTTTGTTTCCTTTTCTTTATTGTAACGGAATTCGGAAATCGAAATTATGATGTTCATATGTAACCATACATTCTAATGAATTGCCAGGTCGCGTTAATGTAAATAGCGAAAAAACGATGAGGTATAAATTAACTTATAAAGAAAATAGTTGACGAAAGAATTAGAAATGTTAGCCATTTTCCCTGTGTTTACGGCACGTGTAACGTGACCAAAACAAACATAGTTGAAATAATTATTTAATTGCATCTTTGAAGAGGTAACTATACGCAAAATTACAATTATGTTGATGACATTTTCATAATTTTTTTTTGCAATTTTTTTTAACAACGAAAAGCATTTTTGTTCATATTTGAGACTTCAACCGAACATACGGATACAAACACACGCAAGGGAAGAAGTTGCAATAAGAGATAGAGTGAGAAATCGGGGGAAGCATAACCTTTGTACAGAGCGTGGAACAATAAGTAATGTTAATGTTCGTAAACATTTTTGTTCTTTTTCGTTACGATAGCGAAATTCGTAAATGGAAATAATGATGGCCAAGTGTAGCGAATAGTATCTAATGAATTGTCATTTCGTATTAATGTAAATAGCGAAAATTAACGAATAAATTATAAGATATTAATTAGATAAATAATTAGATAATAATAATAATAAATTAGATAAAAGGAGAATATTTATGGCGAAAATTTAAATTTTAGCTATTTTTCTTTGTGTTTACGGCACATGTCACGGGACCAAACAAACATAGTCGAAAGCATTTTTTCGTTGAAATCTTTGAAGACGTAACTAAATACGAAATGACAATTATATAGACTTTCACTCACACAGTCAAACGACTGGAATTACATTATTAAATTGACGGCAGGCAAAATAATATGTCTTTTAATGACACCATGTTTTAATTATAGTAGCTGTTCGTTTATAAATCGGAAGAATTGCATTCCAAAATATACGAATTTGCAGAACTCAGCCAATCAGAATGGACAGAATTTAGCAAAAGAGCCTTTATTTTATGAATAGAAAATAGGAAGGAGTATGTTAGGTCTATGCTTTTTGAGCCAGTTGAGATCTATGTAATAACAGAATCAGTGGAAAGTGCGAATCTCCAATGTTTATCGCAATAATGCATCCTCATATTTGTTTAACGAATACTTCCACGGAATGTGCTTCGATTAACTTGCTGTTCTTGTACATACGTGCGTTATTACCCCCAAGTCGCACGAATAGCAGAAAGATTCCATCCCTTTATTGTAAATATTTCTAAACCACGGACGATTCGCTACTATAAATGCTTCTTAAATTGGTCAACTTCCTTTTCCCATACCGCGGTGTTGCCTGTTTCTCTAACTGTACCGATAGGAAACATTTTAAATGTTACGTGCATAAATAATGGCTACCAAAAGTTGAACTTATTAATCTAGCACGGATCTTAGTGATCTTTACGCGTTATTGTCAATATGAATGTTTTTAACGGTTAATAACATTAACGAAAAATCAATTTTACTTTTTGATGTGAACCCAAGGTTCGCAGCACAGAAAGAAAACACGAAACCCACATTAGGTGTCAAAAAAGGATATATTAACAAAAATGTTACAGGGATATGATAACACGTGGATGGAACTTAGTAAGCGGTGGTGTCCAGTATGGGTAGTCGTACGTGGTGCGCACTACTATTACCCCTCCTTATCCTACAATATTACGCTACTGTACCCGTAAAGTGTTAGCTCACATCGTACTATAGTACGGGAAGAGTCTATGATGCAGGTAAGTTCCAGTATCAAAACGCTGTTAATTTTTTATGACACTTTCTTACCGAGTTACTTAAACGAAAAGTTAGATAAAAAAATTAAACCCAATCACCACAGAATCATTTAAACATAAACGTAGTAATAAGTAGGGATAGGACAACAGCATATTCTTTTTATTGTTTTGACTCTTGAGTGTGTATCCCTCGATATCTTATATGCTTTTATATAGAGTGATGTGGTTCTCAGTTGATTAACTGTATCTAACTGTGTCGGATATATACTCGAGAGTCAAAACAATAAAAATAATATTCTGTTGTCAATGTGCACTAATCAGTCGCCAATCGGTATCAAACAATTATTTGAACATTATAAATACATTAATATCACACACGTACACATATATAACGCAATGTCTGCAAATTTAGAACCAGGTGAGTTCATTGTTGACGACACCACACTCTATACCAGACGTATGGTGCAGAGAAAACAGGCGTATACATACCTAATGCAATGACCTAAACCTTGGAACGTGATCACCAGGTGGGCGTATTGTTGACGGCAAACAATCTATATGAGACATGTTGTTAAAACGAACGTACAAATATCTAATGCAATGTCTGAAAACTAAGTACGTGATATCCTGTCAGGGTGTAATGGAGACGTAAATATATGTCAGTTCTTTATGCCACTATGACAAATGTGCTTTCTTTCAACAATTACAAACAACTTTTCTAGCCAAGTATCGCCATGCATTATAAATACTCTAGCTGAGAGCTCATTTTTCAAAAGCCTCGGCAGACTGTCATAGATACAATGAATGCTACCACAGAGCAAATATATAGAGCACATTGCATTAAACAACATATATATATATATACATATATATATATATATATATATATATATATATATATATTTGTAACAAGTTTGTTCCGCAAAAAATAGAACGGAATGATTTGATACACTATTATCTTTTTAAAACAATACTTATTTGAATTAATTTAAACCGAATATATATATATATATATATATATATATATATATATATATATATATATGCACGAGGTACCTTCAATAAGTTTCCATGCTTTTTTTCGCATGGACACTTTTATTGATAGTACACACATGAAACATTAGTCCCCTTCGAAGTAATCTCCTCCGGCTGAGATGAACTTGTAATACGGTTGCAATAACTTTTAGAAGGCACCATGGAAGTTCTCTTGTTCGGTCGCCTCAAATACCCACGCCACAGCCTCTTTCATCTACATTGTCTCAAAAAGGCAGCCTCTTAGGGTTTCCTTGAGCGTAAGAAATAATCAAAAGCCACGGGAACCAAGGTCTCGACTACAGGGGCGGGGTGATGAACTGTCTTGATGCTTATCTGGCCAAATAGTCGGTGACAAGGATGGAGAACCATTGGGACAAACTTCACACAGCTCTTCTGAATAGTCAGTTCGCGAATCCACTGATATCAAACTGTGCATGTGTTGTCTCTATAGACACGTGACAGTTCTTATCCATGAACTTCTTTATTTAGCCAATCAATTCTAATGGTCTGACTCTCTTATTCCTTTAACACGTTTCATCACATCCACAGTCTTGCATCTCTTGTTCCACTCAAACACTGAATTAATAGAATAATTATCTTAATAACAAGCTAACAAAAAAGTTGTCTTTGTTTTCTGACAGTTCTTAACCCCTGGCACTTGAAAGTATATTTTTCATTCTAGTAAATCTTAAATTTTAAATGTATATATAGAATTATATATGTACGCTGATCGTTTTTCTAATTATCAATTACGATATATTTTTTAACACACACCCAACTACCAAAAAATAGATGTATAATCTCTAAACTTTTACTGTTGTCAAGGATTTTTACCACTTCTTCTGGATGTTGTATTGTACAATTTTGGACATTGCTTTCGATATTGGAATCATTTACAAGTATAACATATAACACTAATCTGCATCACTATTCCTGGAACACCATACGGATCGTGCACTTTGAAATACATTTACCCATGTCATGATTTATCTAGTTCTCGCGTTAGAAAAACTTATCTGTGTTTTTAATACAATTTTCTCGTTTATTAGCAAAATTATAGTTATTCATAATGATGATATATAAGTTAAATACTTTTCCTTTGAAGATCTGAGCCATGCACTGAAAATCCATCAATTAATGAAATATTAGGGCAATTGCTCTTGACATATCAAAGGCCTTCGATAAGGTTTGACATGAAGGCCTCCTTCACAAGATTTCCAGCTACGGTATAACTGGAAATGTTTTCTCAACTATTCAATCATTTCTCTCTGGTAGGCTCATAAGAATAGTGGTTGATGGGCAGAAATCAGAATCCCACAGTATTAATGCTGGAGGCCCCAGGTGTTCATCCTGGGCCCAACTCTCTTCCTGATCTACATAAATGATCTCCCCAAAATACTTGATCATTCCTTGACATTTATGTTGATAACACGATCATCTATGGCAACACATCAAAGGCCGTAAATGACAAAGTTCTCTCTGATTCTCTCTCCTCTTATCTTGAGCACGTGGTACAATGGGGGAAGAGGTGGTTGGGTACTTTTAATGCATCTAAACCAAGCTTTTCTTTATGCATCATTAACCCTCTGGCTCCCATCTGGCATCAATTGAAATGATGCTCTGGTCTTGGGGAGGCTCCATGTTTTGAAAAGCTTCTGGGAATGACATTTACTCCTGATCTTAAATGGAAAACGTTGCCAACGTCGATGAAAAAATGGAGGATGACCCCATCCAGTAGATATCTCACTGCTGATGCAATTCTCTATCTCTATAAAAGTACGTCCAAGGATGGAGTAATACTGCCGCATCTGGGCAGGAGTTGCAATTAACAGCCTTTCATGCCTTGACAGAGTACAAAATAGACTTCGTAGCTTTTCTCTTCCCTGCAACCTCTTTGCCCCAGAAGATACGTTGCGATCCTGTCTTTGTTTTATCATTATTTCCATGGCAAGTGCTCGTCTGAGCTCCAATCCCCCCGCCAATCTTTCACAAAAAACACCGTCTAGCTGAAACCGCTGTCAATAATTTTAACCACTCTTTATCTGGTCCTGAATCAAACCGTAAATTCCATGAACAAAGCTACTTTCTTAGAAGTGCCCGCCTGTGGAACTCTCTTCCGATTGCCTGTTTTCCGCCTGACTACAACTTGGATGTTTTTAAGTTCAACATGAACACATTCCTGATTAACCGCCCCCTTAAGTAATCCAATTTATAAAATCTCCATTATAACGATTACTACGATATTGTCCCATACTGTACACGCAATAACCATTATCCTCTAGTGGCCTCTGGACCTTGGTAAGTCGTAACACCCATGTAAAACAAGAACTTTACATTTCTTGTATTTCTTGCTTCAGACAATAAATCTTCTATCTAAAAATAGTTACTTTAAAAATCTTTACAATGAATCCTACAATTTTAGATTTTGCTATGTCTTGTACATTAAGCTATTTTATTTTAGCTGGGATTGTAATATAATAATACTAGAAAAGTTACCCGCGCTTTGCGCGGAAATTTCTTGTATGCTAGGGTCCCTGCTTCATGGGCTACCAAGCGTAAAACAAAGTCCTGCTATTAACATTTGACCTTGCCCTTGAAAATTGGTCTGAGAAAATCATAATGTCAGGGTTGCTCATGATCGGTTCAGTGGTGTGGGCTGAAGGAGAGTATATATACATGCGTTATGACCTTGACCTTTTTGTCATGACTTGTCTAATGGTGTGAGCCATAGAAGAGTATATACACATCGGCTATGATCTTGACCTTTGACCTTACCCTTGAAAAATGCTGTGCACTATCACTAGGTGATGTACACACATACAAAAACATTACTGCTTATATATATATATATATATATATATATAATTATATTTAATTTATATATATATATATATATATATATATATAATTTCAATATTTATTGCTATTTCTCTAATATCAACTTCCCCTTCTTCCATTTACTAAAATGGCTTTGCTATTACTTTATCCTTTTCCTAAAAAAAAAAAACCGTTACTTTTAGGAAAACACGTTTTTCTTTTTAAATTGAATTTTACTTCTCCATGATCGGATGGATTTTCTGGGAACATCAAGTCTGTTGCCCAGGTCCCTGGGAAAATGGTAGGATCCTTCTACTACTCCAGAAGATATCTCACTATTGATGCAAATCTATCTGTATAAAAACCAAGTACGCTACCACATCTGGGATGGAGCTGATAAAAACAGCCTATCCTACCATGACAGAGTACAAAATAGACTTCGTGGCTTAGTGGGGGATGCCCTTTTCTCTTCTCTGCAACATCTCTCCCACAGCAGAGACGTTGCGAGACTGTCTTTATTTTATCGTTATTTCCATGGGAAGTGCTCGCCCGAGCTCCAATCTCTGGTCCCCTCTCGCCAATCTTTCACAAAAAACACTCGTCTTACTGAAACCACTGTCAGTAATTTCCCCACTCTTTATCTGTGCCTAAATCAAAACGTAGATTCCATGAATAAAACTTCTTTCTTTAGAAGTGTGCGCTTGTGGAACTCTCCTCCGTTAGCCTGTTTCCCACCTGACTACAACTTGGATGTCTTCAAATCCAACATAAACAAAGTCCTGATGAATCGCCCCCTTAAGTTAATCATTTATCAAATCTCCGATACTAACGATTACTACAATACTATCCCATTGATTACTGTACACTAAATAACCCTTATCCCCGAGTGGCTTCCCGGCCTTGATAAGTGGTGACACCTATGTAAAAAAAGAGCATTAATTTACTCTGGACATCTGTAATCCTGCTTTCCCATTCTTATGGATTATTGATGGATTATCGATGGAACTTTTTTGGATTTATCCAGTCTTCCTATTCAATGGATTTTTACCTAATTATTTTCCTTTATTTCCTCATCCTGCTTTCATAATTATTATGAATCCTCAGAAATTTTCACTAAATGTTTAATAACTTTTTTTTATGCAAATATGATTCATTTCGTATTTATAGTTTCCTTTAATACATTAACTTGCAAAACCGTTTTCCTCTGATGAGAAGAATTACATTTTTCGAAACTCCACGGAATAAGGTATTTCAAGTTTATCTGTACTCCTTCCCAGATAATTAAAAAAATGTAAAGCTTCATATATAATATGTATATGTATAAAATTGTGTACGTTCATGCTTTGTTTGCAAATTGGAATTAATTTTCAATAACAAGATTTTTCTATTTTACCTCTATCGCTCTCTCTCTCTCTCTCAATCTCTCTCTCTCTCTATATATATATATATATATATATATGTATTTATATACATATACACACACACATATATATACACACATATATAGATATAATTTGATGTTGCTATTTTTCATAAGTTGGGTAACCAATGAAATATAACGAGATTATTACAAAAGTGCTCAATACGGAAGTACAGCAAGTCACATTTTCAATTAGTCTTTACATAAGCAATAATTTGCTGCTACACAGTCATGAGCATGTTTTGGTCTTCTAGTGTTTAGTAACTAGAGACCACTACAGGCAATGAACGCTTATTTACGAAAGCGGAATTCCTAATCTTAATCGTTAGGAGTTCCGCTATATAATAAAAAAAAAAAGCGTTTCTTGCCTGAAGAGTTCTCTAGCTACTAAACACTAGAAGACCGAAACATGCTCATGACTGTGTAGCAACAAATTACTGCTTATGTAAAGATAAATTGAATATATATATATATATATATATATGTATATATATATACATATATATACGCACACACACGCACATATATATATATACGCACACACACACACACATATATATATATATATATATATATATATATATATATATATATATATATATATATTCAGTTCCTGAAGTAAGTGTAAGTGTACTCCATCCAAAAAAATAGTTTACGATTTTTCAAAAAAAAAAAAAAGAATTATGTCTCATAGGGACGACAATAAAACGTCTGTTATGTTTTTGAAAACAAGAAACATTAACAGCGCACTTTATTTATACTCGGCTGTCTTGTCTAAAAGAAATGTTGTCCTGTTTACTTGAAGAGGCGATTGGGAATCGTTAAAGAAGGCAACTCGTTGGATAGCTCTTAATGGAAAGGGGCGTGGCTTCAATGAAAGCCACTGTTAGAAGTCGGCCATATTAGAATAGCGAAATGATTCATGAATAATTATACCGGTAAAGAAGTGTTGCTGCTGATGGAGTGCGCAAATTGATGTTTTCCCTTGGAGATTTCATAATTATTACATGACATAACTACTCACTTCATTGTCTTATACTAATATTAATAATAATGGCGACACTACTACAGCTTTTGTAATTACTACGCTATTCGTACTGCTTTTATTACATCCAATAATCAACATGTTAAGTCAGATGTGTATTTATTTGTGCCTGTCTAACCATGTATGTTGCGTATGTATCTATCTATCTCTATCCATGTGTCTCCCTCTTTGTGTATATATATATATATATATATATATATATATATATATATATATATATATATTCAAGCAAATATTATTAAATACAACAGAGACAGTTTGCTTTATGATTTTTAGTTTTTTCATTTATTTTATTTTCCGAATAATCTATTTTGCATCAAAAAAAAAACAAAACAAAATGAATAAAAGTTCCATAGTTATTGCTGTCACGAGCGCTTTCGATTCCACCACGAATCATCATCAGGTGATAAAGTAAAAGTCTGAAGAAGCGAAAATGAGTATTAAAAGTGAATATATTTGATTTTGATACAAAAATGATTACACGGAAAATGGAATAATTACAAAAAAAAGAATAAAAAAGCAAAGTGTCTCCGTTGCATTTAATAATATTAGATTGAATGAAAAAATGCTGCCCAAATATACCAATTTCATATATATATATATATATATATATATATATATATATATATATATATATATATATATAAATTATACACGAGCTGTGTTTCATCGTTTAAACATTGGAAGCCTGAAGCTTTTATTACTGGGCGAATTATTATAGTACTAAAATGTATCGACTTATAAGAATTAGTTTTTTACTTGTCGATTTTTGTTTGCGAAATTTTTAGAACGAGCGAAAATTTATATATATTTTCTATTCTGATCTATATTTATTTGATACCATCATACACATACACACATACACACGCACACAAACAAAGTAAGGAATAAAAATGTAATTTAAATTGAATCAAAAAATGATCTTGGATTTATTTTATGTAATGTACATTCTGTTGCACTTTAAAAAATCATTGAAATTTTATATCTATATCATTAATTGCTAGATGAAAGATAATGTGTTTAAATTGCAACAAAATGTACATTACATAAAATAAATCCAATGTAATTTTTATTCAATTTAAATTAAATTCTTATGTTATATAGGGGTTTCATTAAAAGAGAGTCTTAAAGAGTCTTAGTGAGAGATGTTATAAAGATTGTTAGTGTTATGATGATATTCATATATATTAGAACAGTTCATTACTAAGATGAGTAATGGAAGCTCTTTGAGTGAGGAGGCAGTGTTGAGACATTGTGTAGACATGAGATGTAGGGTTCACATTGTAGATATGAGATGCGTATGTCAGATGTGTATGTTAAGACATTTTATAACACAGATATACAACACATATAATACAATTTTCACTTTACCTTTTTGGTAGAATGACAACAAAAAACGAGCTTTATCAAAACACATGATGGGTTTATTTCTTCTCACGACCGGCCGTGGTTTTCTCATCAATAATTCAAAGCTTCACATATTAAGTTTCAAAGTGAACGTCTCGCTTCTAGACTTTCGAATCCCAAACTGGACTGTCCTCTGTCGATCTCAGACTCTCTCTGAGTTTCTCCCAGTTTCTCCTTCTTAACTCTAAAGTTTTTCTAACTATCTCTATTTTTCATGACGTCATACACACGTGTTCTGGACATACGTGTCCAAAACTTTTCCTTTTTTTACAAAAGGAATCTTAACCTATATTCTCAGTAACCTATATTTCCAATATGTTAAAAACATGTTTATTAAATTATCTTGTAGCTGCATTCTTTCAATTGAATTTTCATAACAAAATTGACAGTGCACATTCTTTTCTTGAAACTATTTTATCTCTAAGCTGTTTTACATTCCATTTTCTAATTCTCACACGTAATCTATTTCTAAACCTAAATCACGAGGTTCGAATTTTGTCTATATCATCTTCATTTTAACTAAATCTCTCTATTTTTATACGTACATGAAAAGGGGACAGCCCTTATCATGTAACACTTAAACCTTACTAAATCTAAGGTAATTTTTTGATTCACTTTGAATTAAATTCTTATACTTTACTTTGTAAAATTTATAAAAGTGCACTTTGAAGATAAATAAATTTCAAATTGAATCTTGTACCTTTATTTTTAAAGCCTACAGTAAAACATTTTGTTTTGCAATTTTCATGCCTTGGATGAAATGCTTTTCTAACTCGTATCTTATCTTTTTAAGATTATATTTTAGAACTCTCCTTCTCTCTATTTCAGTTTGTATTCCTCCTCACACCACAACTCATTTTTGCAACCCCCTCTTTGTATTATTACAGGTCTGAATATTCTCTCTGCTTCAGTTAGTATTTCTCCTCACACCACAACTCATTTTTGCACCCCCCTCTTTGTAATACAGGTCTGAATAATGAGAAAATCTGAGTTTTTTTTAACAAAAACTTTAAAATAATTTTTCTAGATTAAATTTAAAAAAAATTATTTCAGAATAGAACATCTTTAAAATTTAATAAGGAACATATTTCATATAGGTTTCATTCACAAATATTCAGTACATAATGAGAAAAATAGACATGGAAATTTCACAAAAACTTTATAACTGGTTACCGTCGATAGTAGTCCTCGCTAGCGAAAGTCTTTGTTATTGTTATTCTACTATTATTTTTATATTATTCAAAACATTTTGTGTCCTGCTTTTTCGCGCGAGGACTAATATATATTTATATATATATATATATATATATATATATATATATATATATATATATAGTAATATTCTAGCATTGCTACAAATATAATTTGCTGATTTCTTTCTGTCCTCTGATGAGAAGAATAGCAAGAATAGCATTCTTTGAAACTCCTCGGAAAACGGACTTTGTAAGTTTTTTGTTGGCGTATTCAGTCGAACAAAAAAAAATTGATTGTAAATTTCAACTTAAAGTTTTAATTTCTTTTCTCTTTTACACACACATATATATATATATATGTATATATATATATATATATATATATATATATATATATATATATATATTTCAGAATAGTTTTTATTTAACAATCAGTTGTTATGGAAACGTGAGATTGTGAGGTTTACAAAATATTACTGGCAGTAATATTCTATAAGTTATCCCATCTAATGAAGAATTGCTCGATATGCAAGATAGAGCAAATAAATTAAATTGTGATTCAATGAATTTCAAAAAACCTGATTGAAATGGAATTAAGTGGTTCAGTTTCATATCAAATAATTTTTGTTATTCTAAGCAAGACAAAGAATACTTTAGAAAATTAATCTCCTTAACCTATAGGGTTTCGATGTCTACCATCTCATCAGAGGATAGAAAATATTAGCAAATAATTATAAAGAAATGCATCCTATTTGTTAAAGTCAGTGAGACATGGAAAGTCAAAGTCAAAATAATGAATTTATCAGAAGTCCTGTAGCAGGAGGATTCGTCTTTGTCTTGCTTAGAATAATTAAAAATTCTTTGATATGAAACTCACCCACTTCATTTCATTTCAATGAGAGTTTTTTGAAATTCATTGAATCAAAATTTAATATATATATATATATATATATATATATATATATATATATATATATATATATATATGGATTTAGCGCGAGGCTTTAGGCGTATCTTTTTTTCTTTCCCAAACTGCTATACAAGTCAGTACTGACGACTTAACCAGCTAAACACATTTTTGTGTCATGTAAATGGGACGTAGTCATGTTCTATGTACTAGGTCTCTAAATAATGCCACTAATATTTCAGCAAGGTCCGTATTCTACACAGGTACTAGGTTCTCTACTCTTTCTAACTATAAGTAACATCCCAACATCACACACACACGGGCATAAAGATTTTGTGTCTTTAATATGTTAGAGTCATAACATATCAGGCTTAACTTGAACTTTTAATTCTAAACGCCTACATTTGATCAATGCATATTAAGTACTGAAATGTATTGCTTTTCATAAACAGAGAAAAATTTGCATAAGAAAACCGAACACATACTGTAGATAGATATAACAATTTCAAACCTTCTGTCAATAGGCAACATGCGAATATTAAACACACATGTACAAATATATACACTCATACACACATGTATACACACGTACCTACATGTACACACACATATATAAACACACATACATACACATACATACACACTACACACCTACACACCTATATCCACACACATACATATACATCATAACCCCTTAATACGGTTGCCCTAGGATACGTTTTTTCCAGGTACGATGGTTAATACGACGTTGTTCCGTACCCTGATTTGGGTATTTCCCCCACCTTACGGTGTTAATAATAATGTTATTTTATTTTATACACATATATATTATATACTGTACTGTAATGTGTTCCTAATTTTTAATGCCATATCCCGGGGGTTCTACAATATATATATATATATATATATATATATATATATATATATATATATATATATATAACATTTACTCACATAAATTTAATATACGAAAGTATAGATTTATGCGTAAACTTTAAGTATTTACTTCAAAAGTGGTCAATACGTAGGTAGAGCTAGTTAGTAATTTATAAAATATATATGGCGATTAAGCTACACTGAACATTCTGCGCATAAATGACTATATATATATATATATATATATATATATATATATATATATATATATATATACACGCATGCATACCCAGGCACAGGCATATATATATATATATATATATATATATATATGTATATATTTATATATACATACTTACGCTAATGCATACTGACAAGCATACATAAATACGCCTACATATATACACATATATATACACGCATATATATATACAAGCATATATATATATATACACACGCATATATATATATATATATATATATATATATATAAACACAATAGAATTGCTTCTTCTTGACAGAAGGTTGCTATCTCTTCAGTTAAGTGGTGTGTGACTATGTAGTCGGAGATGTTTTAATCCAACTTTAGTCCTACATGAACGTACACATATGTGAGATAAAACTTTTTTTTTTTTGCAAATGCGTTCGCATGATAATATTGTGAATCCTCGAATGTCGTGTCAGGTCACTTTTAGATTTGCTGATTAGACCACAAATAAGGCCACTTAACGTTGCCGGATGTGCTGTAAAAGCCTCCTCCTATAACTGTCGTTCTAGTATTTGATTGCGTTGTTTCATTAAATTAACAAAACCACACACGTTGCACTTCAGTGCATGCTGTCATTTCTCAGACATTATATTTTTCGTCCCGCTTTCTGAAAACAGATTTTAAGACAGCAAAATCTACATGCCGCTCTTTAAAAAAAAAATTACAAAAATTTCCCTGATGTTTTTTCTTTACAGAGATTGACTTTCGATTGGGCTTCCCAGTTATGTATATCCATTTCAAGGATTTTCAAGTTGTTTTTAAGGAAATCCTAAAACCATTTTCTTGGTTTATGTTGTGGTCTTTTACCTTTAACCATCTCGCCATAAAACAGTTGTTTAGGAAGTCATTTGTCCTCCATCCTAACAAAGTGTCCAGTCCAGCGCATCTGATTTTGAATTATTTTCATTTCAATACTAGTACTATTTGATCGTTCAAGAACTACAGTGTCAGGCGTTAGAATCTTCCAATTAATATAAAGTATTCCTCAAATACAACTTTGCTGAAACCGTTCTAATAAATTGATATACTTTCTATATGTTGTCCAAGTTTCTGACCCATATAACAGAGTGGCGATAACGCATGGTTCGTAAACACTTAGCTTTGTTTTTTATTAGATATTTGTTTCATGAAATGCACAGAACAAAACAGAATAACAAAAATGTTAGGCACAAGGCCAGTCAAAAATTGAAACGTGGGATCTTTGGCCATCCTCATAACTATACCTTTTGTAGTCTATGCTAGCCCTCGTTAAAGTTCACATTCAACATAACATCACAAATACACCGGTGGTCGTCTTACTTAGGATACATGAATAATATCATTGTTTAAAAATAAATAAATAACAACATCTATATCTATTTCTATATCTATCTATCTATCTATCTATCTCTATCTCTCTCTCTCTCTCTCTCTATATATATATATATATATATATATATATATATATATATATATATATATTAAAATTTATATTAAGACTTTATAATAAAAGTCGCTTTTATTTTTTATGTGATTCCCGATCTGACCACATTCACATTAAGAGACACTTAAAACGTCACATTTATTATTTTGGAAAGCGTCTATGGCCGTCTTTCTCCAGTTTGTAACAAACAGAACGCACTGAGAATATTTTGTGATTTATCTCAGCATAAAGCGTACAGTCATTACTCAGCGTACTACCCTGATATACAAAACGGTTCATGACATTTAACTTTTTACCTTCCACTAAGATTTTTGCTTAAACATGTGGCATTTATATAGGAGGGGAATACATAACATATTTTTTCTTGAGGCTGATTGCAAGTCTAAAAACTGATAACTTTAATAATTTGTCCATAATGACCTGTGTGACCTATTCTGAATGTGAAACATTGTCTGACTCATCTTCATATAAAAGTTCAAGAACAAGATTCTACAATTTTTTCGACTCTGCGTTGAGACGTCTAAGGTTAAATAGATTTGGCTCAATAATCGCTATCTCTATCTATTATATAAAAGGAACTTTGTCTCTGTGTGTGAGTTCGTTTCATAGGTACTCCGAAACGGCTGAGTCAAGTTTTATTTAATTTTACACAAATGTACATTATGTATCTGGCAGTGCTCTTTTATATTACTTGTATAGAAATCACTTCAATAAATATCGATAATCGAAAACATCCGATGAAAAAAAAAGGACCCTGCCGTCTCGACACCAGCTGAAAAGTCCTTCGTCACTACCACGAGGTCACACGTTCATGTCATTGTTTTTCATTCTGCTCTGTGCCACGTAGTGCATTTTTCTCCCACCTCACACAAGTAAAATAAAAATTCATTTTATCCCTTTGCTTGACCATGTTCTGTAATTTTGTACCCTTTTATTATGACGCAAGCTCCCGAACCCTTGCTAAGTTTTTATACGTGCTTTAACGGCTGCTGCTGCTAATATTTCCTCACACATATCCATACGCGCTTGATTACAGAAACATTTTATATTTCTGTACTGCAATGATTACAAGTTTTCTGTCTACAGATAACGATGAAACATTAAAAACATATACATACATGCATACGGAACTATTTAACCTTACATAGTCATATGCGACAAACAAGAGAAAAAGCAACCTGAGTCGAAGCTTGTGGTCTCAGCGATGTGTTTTTAAAATTTTTTTACATAGGAATCACCACATATTAAGGCCAAGAGGCCACTTGAGGATAAGGGTTGAATAGTGTACAGTAGAAATTGGACAATATAGTAATTAATTGTTAGTAATGTAAATTCGGTAAATTTGTTAACTTATATGGAACGGCTCATCGAGAATTTGTTTACGTTAGACTTGAAGACAACCATATTGTAGTCAGATGGAAAGCAGGAAAACGGATACAATTCCATAGGCGTGCAGTTCTAAGCAATAAAGCTTTGTTCATGGAATCTACGTTTAGGTTTAGGCACAGATAAAGAGTGGTGGAAATTGTTGATAATGTTTTCTGCTAGACGGGTGTTTCTTGTGAAAGTTTAGCTAGGGGGACCATAGATTGGAGCTCAGTCTAGCACTTGCCATGCAAATAACGATAAAGCAGAGACAAACTCGCAACATCTCTTCTGTGAGAAAGAGATTGCAGAGAAGAGAAAAGGACATCCCCTACGATGCTACGAAGTCTATTTTGAACTATACCAAGGCAGAATGTTGGGTTGAGCAGAGCTGCAAAGAAAACGATAACGAAACACTACGGTTATTGTACGACCTGAAAATATAATTGACTCTTAGGAAGATCTCCGCCATTCAAGTAATTGTAAAAGCAACCGGACTCAAGAAAAAGAATTTTAAAAACTATCTGGCAAATACACTCGGTAAACCAAGCACAAGATAGATACAAACTATTGCACTTAAAGTAAGATTTGACTCTTTATAAGGTTTTTTCGGATGCCCTATCTCTAGCTGAAAGAAAACAATTATTTAAAAAAATGGAATCTCTAATATCCTGGATAGAGATATAAAGTTCAAATTTACCTTGGAAAAATAACTTTTTAGCTTTAAACGCATACATTAAATTGCCGCAGTTTCATTAGAATTTAATGTTTCAGTTAAGCGCAGACATTTATTTTCATAAAAAACGCGTATTATTTAGGAAGCGGCAAACGTGATACATTTTACGGCATTTAAAACTATAATAATTACGAAGTAATAAAAGTATGTTTAATGTGGCGTTAAACTAAAATAGGGATGTCTTGATCTTTTCATGATAAAAAAATCAAATGAATGGAATTCTTTTAAAAAAATTATGCATTGCATATTTTTTCCCCAAAATATAAATAATTAAATAAAGAAATATCAAGGAGAGTTCAGTTAGTGAATAATAATAATAATAATAATAATAATAATAATAATAATAATAATAATAATAATAATAATAATAATAATAATAAGATTAATAAATAATTTTAAAGATGGCGGCTTTTAATCATGATGAAGCAAAGCGTTCATTCACGATACCATCAGCGATAAAGTTCGTTAAAATGAAGATGGAAACAAAAAAATATTTTTTAAAGACAAACAAATGAAAGAAACATAATTGGAATAGAAAACAATGTAAATAGCGCGTTTACACAGGTGTCGGAAGTACAAAGACGAAGATATGGCCCAAGAGAGAGATAGATAGATAGAGAGAAAGAGAGAGAAAGAGAGAGAGAGAGAGAAAGAGAGAGAAAGAGAGAGAGAGAGAGAGAGCACGCACATGAACTCTTCATCGGCGCTCCGTTTTGCTATCTTATTCTATATTTCGATCTATGAAGGTTGGCAGTGGCGATGGTCATGTGGTTGACGACACGGAATGATGGACTGGGTCGTTCAAAGTTCGATTCTAGTTTGTTCCACAAAAATCACTTACACTTAGTCTGTTTACAAGCGGCACGTGATTCTTCCCATAAGTACCCGAAGTGCTATCTAGAAAGAATTCTTACTATTAAAGATCGAAGCAATGCAAATAATGAAACTATATATATACAGCTTAAATTTTAAAAGGCAAAAAAACAAACAAAAAAACAATAGATTTAATCAGGAAACATAGAGTAATCTATGTATTAATACGATAGCGTATGTGTTATTTTTGTGTCATGCTTACAATTTTTTCTTCCGGGTGACTGTCGTTTAATTGTTATGAACTTCCATTTCTTTGTAATAAACACTTTTACCAATTATTCTTTATAAGTTATGGTTTCATTTTCGATTATAGTTGATGGCATTCAAGCAATCAATATTTATGCATTATTTTACCAGTATTTAAGCATTATTTTACCAATATTTATGCATTATTTTACCAGTATTTATTCATTATTTTACCAATATTTATTCATTATTTTACCAGTATTTATGCATTATCTTACCAGTATTTATGCATTATTTTACAAATATTTATTCATTATTTTACCAGTATTTATTCATTATTTTACCAATATTTATGCATTATTTTACCAATATTTATGCTTTTTTACCAATATTTATGCCTTATTTTACCAGTATTTATGCATTATTTGACCAATATTTATGCATTATTTTACAAATATTTATGCCTTATTTTACTAGTATTTATGCATTTTTTTACAAATATTTATGCCTTATTTTACCAATATTTATGCATTTTTTTACCAATATTTATGCATTATTTTACCAAAATTTATGCCTTATTTTACCAATATTTATGCATTATTTTACCAAAATTTATTCATTATTTTACCAGTATTTTTGCATTTTTTTACCAATATTTGTGCATTATTTTACCAATATTTATGCCTTATTTTACCAATATTTATGCATTATTTTACCAGTATTTATGCATTATTTTACCAATATTTATGCATTATTTTACCAATATTTATGCATTTTTTTACCAATATTTGTGCATTATTTTACCAATATTTGTGCATTTTTTTAACAATATTTATGCATTATTTTACCAGTATTTATGCATTATTTTACCAATATTTATGCATTATTTTACCAATATTTGTGCATTATTTTACCAATATTTGTGCATTATTTTACCAATATTTATGCCTTATTTTACCAGTATTTTTGCATTATTTTACCAGTATTTTTTCATTATTTTACCAACATTTATGCCTTATTTTACCAATATTTAAGCATTATATTACTAATATTTATGCATTATTTTTACAGTATTTATGCGTTATTTTACCAATATTGATGCCTCATTTTATCAGTATTTATGCATTATTTATAAATATTTATGCCTTATTTTATCAATTTTTATGCCTTATTTTACCAATATTTAAGCATTATATTACCAATATTTAAGCATTATATTACCAATATTTATGCATTATTTTACCAATATTTATGGCTTGTTTTACCAATATTTAAGCATTATATTACCAATATTTAAGCATTATATTACCAATATTTATGCATTATTTTACCAATATTTTAGCATTATTTTACCAAAATAGGGTTTCATCGGCGCAGTTTCGAAGAAATACTTTCCTTCTCATCAGAGAGTAGGGATTAGCAAAATGCGGGATCGGATTTTGCGTAGAAAATTATTTGATGAAACTGCAAGTAAGTCAAATATCTTACTTGATAACAAAAAGTGAAGCAGGGAGAATATGGTAAAGAAAAAGGTGATTTCAAGTGAAATCACCTTTTTCTTTACCATATTCCCTCTTCGAAACTCCGCGAATTAAGGACTATCCACTTATTAAGTGTTTCCTTTTCTGATTAAATGGTTTTAACTCGTTTTAGAAGTGTTTTTAACATGGTTTATTAACTATTTGCTCTTATATCACAATGATAAAGAAATAGTTAGGAGTCTTAGAAACGGTCCCATTACGATGTGAAGATGGGTCACTCACTAGGGCCTGGGTCTCAAGGGGAAAAGCATACCTGAGATGTTACCTGATATATATATATATATATATATATATATATATATATATATATATATATATATATATATATATATGTTGTTCGTGAGTATTGGGTTCGTTCTTGATTCAAGCTGATACACCCAAATCCTAAGGATATATAATTTTTTTTTTTATTTTTGAAATCACAATTGCATACGAATCGATAGAAAATTGACTCTATACTAATATATACAAAATCTGTATAAATTAAAATATCATATTTAAGCGCATTTTACGATCGGGCTACGCTAGACCACAATGTTAGCTTAGATAAGTACCTTGCAGTTTTAACAAAAGAGCTACAATAATATCAAGGCGTATCTATTTACGCTGAACATCCACCGAATGACAACACCAATATATTACATATGAAAATGTCCGCTGTGGAATTTTCACAGGCCTTGCTAGTAAAATATAAAAATAAGAACAAACGACAATCCAAAGAAGAAAGAAAACGATATATATAATAATTCCCTTGTCCCTTCCTTTCTTAGTGCGTAAAAAAATATCAAATACATTTTTTGAAGCTCAACAATGCTTCAAAAGAGGCGAAATTTTACTCTAAAAGGCCTAGTTGAATAACCTGGATGAGAATATGAGAGTTACCTTACTTTGGTGTAGCCTCCATTTCGAATCTTATTAAAATAGTATATGGTAATTATTGTAAGGATGTAAAAACGAACGTGTAGTAATTTTGAAAGTCACTGAAGCCAGAGCAACGTTATGTATGTAAAAAAGGAACATTCGTAAGAAAGAAGGCATTATATGAAAACATTACCTACCAAAAGGTGCTGTCCGAAAAAAGTAAATTAAATATTGTCTCTTGTAATTTTATTGTTTATATTTGCCCTATGTAGCACAATATTACTTTCCGAAGAATATATTAGTATATATTATTATTTTTTCTCATTTGGGTCAGTTCTACATTAAAAATAAAATGGAGACTATTTTCATAAAAATGTTCGTAAACTTATATTCACTGCATGTTATATTGTTGTCCAAAAGACAAATCATCTGCGCTATCCAGAAAAAAAATATCAACTTTATCAAAACATTAGATACCATTGTTTTTATTTGAAATTCAGTTTTAATATTTCCGAAATTTCGTCCTAATAATGTAGAAGAGGCTGAGAATCTTTATAAACACGTAGACGTGCAGAGATTACAGTTATGCCCCTTGGACTAAGCAGTAGCAGGCAGAAAATATCTTTCCTAAGTCTATAAAATACGAGCCCGTGTATTAGCGACTGTCTTTCAATGGTAAACACTCCACCAACTGTAAATGACGTAGGAAAATATTTAAAAAAATAAAGAAAGTGAATACCGTACGCGTTCATGCTGTTCCGCGTTTACTATGACATAAATAAAGCATATTTTGGACGATATATATTGCTATCTGAAGAAGCCAGGTTATTCAGTTATGATTTTAAATTCCCTGTAAACTGAAAGATTTAAAACATTTTCTTCAGGGGCTGTTTACATATCTACGTAAGTATACTTTGATAATTATGTTTCAGTTTGAAGAAATATGGTATCATAAAATTATTGGGTGTTCGTTCATGCCTGACCTCCATAGAATGGAAATATGTCACAAAGTTTAACAAGGTTTTTTAATATAGATCCACAGAATATTGTGATAATTTTTTACATGTGAACATGTATGGTATAATAAATTATGGGGTTTATCTACTTTATTTTTACTTTCATCATATTTTGCTTTGGTTTTGATACTCCCAAATTCGAAGCTATCTCTTTACAACCCTTCCTTTTCATAACCTATGATACTTTCATAAATCAGAGTCCATCTTCTGTAGGCGGTTTTTGAACTCAGTCAACGACTTTTAAGGTCTTTTCACCGGCCCATAAAGAAGAATTACTCCAGAAATATGCCCAACTTGGACTTCTACTCTATGATGTGGATTACACAATATTCAGCTTGGATTTCATTACCTCACTGCTTTAAAGGACAGTTACCTTGGATTTTACCGCGCAATTTGGAACTAAACCTTTATATTATTTTCTTCAATTTCCCCTGCTATTTGACTTCTATTTAATCAATTTTTGATTATGATTTTCCATGTCTAACTGACTTTAGCAAATAGGTTGAATACCATTATATATATTTGCTAATATTTTCTCCTCTGAAGAGATGGTAGGCATCGAACCCTATAGGATAAGGAGATAAAATTTCTAAAATATTCTTTGTCTTAATTAGAATAATAAAAAATCCTTGATTTGAATAAAGTTTTTTTAATTTCATTGAATCACTATAATTTACTTTATTTGCTCTATCCTGTATATTGAGCAATTCCTATTTAAATGGGATAATACATAGAATATTACGACCAGTAATATTTTGTAAATATTATAATCACAGGTTTCCATACCAGCCGATTGTTGAATAAATCTATTCTGAAGGGTGTATATATATATATATATATATATATATATATATATATATATATATATATATATATATAAGTGTGTGTATGGGTATATATATATATGTGTGTGTATGCATATGTATATATTAGTGTTGGATTGGTTAATCGGAATCGGGAATCGAAAAAATCGGAAATTTTGGAGGTATCGAAATCGGAAAAATTGTGCCTATTTTCCGATGCCAACAACGATTCTTTTAATTGTTTTTTACTTGATTTTCTTAAAAGAAAAATATTCTATCGCTGATAGTAATACTAAAATAGTGAATATCTATTGATTTTAAACTATTAGTAAAACTAAAATCGATAGATAATCCCCCACAAGTGTATCCTTACGTTTAAGAAAATACCTTCACATTTAACATGTGTTCTTTACGGTAATCGTGAAAAATAACAAATTTATAGTTAAATATGTAGAGACTTAGAAAGAATCGGAATCGGAATAGGTAATTGTATCGGAATTGGGAATTTAATACGGAATCGGTAAAAAATACTGGAATCGTCCCGTCCCTAATTTATATATATATATATATATATATATATATATATATATATATATATATATATATATATATATATATATATGAACAAATGATTAATAAAACATGTTAAAAGACATCTTGAAAAAGAGTTAAAAACATTTAATTTTAAAAAAGGAAGCACAAGTTAAGTGGATAGTCCTTAATCTTAATATATATATATATATATATATATATATATATATATATATATATATGTATATATATATATATATATAAGAGAGAGAGAGAGAGAGAGAGTAAGAGACAATATATATAATTTTCTATTTATTTTTATTGTTCATAATTCTTCCATTTTATTTGCTTCATTATTTATTGATACTCTTTTATATTTTCCGACCAATCTTATCAAGATGTACCGACTGGCTAAGTGATAGCGGTACTCGACTCAAAAAATACAAACCGATCTATACTGTAGAACAAAAAAAAAACCCCAAAAACGAACGTCCAACAACTCTCCACCAAAAACACACTCAATTACACTTACACAAACAAACACGCATGCGTGGTACAAGTGAAAAATTACACTATTTTAGCAACAGTACTAAATGACTCGCGAGAGCATTAAATTTCTGAATAAAATGTTGCTTTTTTTTATTTGGCTTGTTTACAAATTGTTTTTATCGTTAAAAATAGATTTAATCGATAAAATAGAGGAATGATATATACTGTCCATATGCATGCGTTTCTACGCGATAATAATGCTACCAGATAGGGCTCTCCGAATATACCGGCTACGTGGCCTAAAATTGGCAAAGCACCCATGTTATTGTTTTCCTCCTTTCCCCTTGCAAAATTCAGTCATGTTCTGCAAAGACAAAAACAAAACAAAAAAAAATCATTTTTCTTCTACAAAACAATAAAACCAAAAGTCATAAATGAATATTTTTAGGTGCCTTCAATAAAATTCCAGATTTTTTAGTATGGGCACTTTTATTAGTCCGCTTCAAAGTAATCTCCTCCGGCTGTAATGCACTTGTACCATTCCAACAACTTATGGAGGAGACCATGGCAGTCCTTTTATAAGAGCGTGTAAATCACCCTCGTTACAGCCCGTTTCATCCGCTCAATTATCTCAGGGCAACATCCTCCAAGGTTTTCCTTTGGTTTTGGGAATAAGAAAAAAGTCACAATGAGCAAGTTTTTGAGTATAGGGAGAGCCTATTTACAATGCCTCCCCACGGGACAGAGTTAGACACCAGGGTCGTTTTTTTAGTGTGGAGAAAAGGTACAAAAATAAAAATTGTCTCAGTCGTGAAGGATTTCTCCTCCACTGAACGAGAACAAGAAATGGAAGTGCCGCATCTGAAGAACAGATGGTATTTATTTGCTCCCCCACCGAGAAATTAAGGCACAAGGCCAATTTTTAATGTGAGGAGTGAAGGGAGGGGGAAGGGAAAAAGGGGACCAGCTCTTGAGAGGTGGGAAATGGGAGCTGGTTAAAGGTCAGGCATGTGGGGTTGCCCCCACATCTGGTCTTTGCTAGTCATAGCTTGCAGCATCTGCCGGAGCAGATACTACACTTTGATCTCGGCCAAAAGGGAGAGTGAGGAACTGCGTTGATGCTCATCTTGATAAAAAAATATGAGACATGGATGGAGTTGTGAACTGGCGTATTGTCCTGGTGGAAATACCACTGACCCGATTTGAAGAGTGCTGGCCTCTTCCGACAGAATCTCTTACTAAAAACCCCAACATAGTATTCCTTGTTGATTGTCTGTCCGGTAGAAACCCATGGTATATAGACCATGTCCATTATGTCAAAAAAGTATCGTCAAAAGTTTCTGGGTGGGTTTGCTCTGTCTGGGCTTCTTTAGTTTGGAAGAGCCAGGAGCCTTCCACTAAAACTCTGTCTGTTGCTTGCTGTTTCATAGCAGTAGGTTCATCTTATATTGCAGGTCATCTCAGCATCAAGAACTGCGTTATCTGAGTTAATCATCTCGACTCTCTCCCTGCTGTCATGACAATGTCTTTTTCCTTATCCTCTCAAAGCCCTCTTGTGACAAACCTCGCGCAAATCTTCCGCATGTTCCGTTCCTCGCGAATAATATTGTGAACAGTTCCCACACTGAGAGCAAACTGTGTACTTATTATCTCTGTAGACACACGACGTTCCCTATGCATGACATTCTTTATTTGGCCAATCCATTCTAGTGTTCTAACTGCCTTACTGCTCTCATACCTCTTATCATGCCTCACTCACTTCCTGCCTTGAATCGCTTATGCCACTCAAAAACTGATGTTCGATTCATGTCAAGTGTTCCAAATACATTCTGAAGCATTCTATACTATTCTCTATGTTGTTTGAAAATTTTCACAAGAACATCCTTTCGTCAGACTTATTGTTATTATTAACAATAAGACATTATGGAAACCATTCCCTTATAAGGAAAAGAAAACAAGCGTATATATATATATATATATATATATATATATATATATATATATATATATATATATATATATATATCCACCGTACTCTATAGCGATACTCTATGGCTGACTGGGATAGCTTCCGTACATTCATATCTGATTTACCTCTGCACTCCATGTTTAAAAAGGAAGTGCCCTCTATAGAATCAAATCTGATCGAATGGTTAATTATAAACATAGACCAATTCATACCATCTAAAAAATTCCAACAAAAACCTAACAGCCAACCATGGTTCTCCCCAGAATGTGCTGCTGCTATCGCGCACAGAAATCACTTTTTCCATAGCTACCAACGTAATAGATGCACTGAGACTAAAGCTGCTTTCAGGACTGCCAGCAACCACTGTAAAAGAGTAATAAAAAATGCAAGAGAGCTATAAGCCCAGTCTGTAAAATCCAAGGTAGCTGATCAGCGGCTTGGTTCCCACCAGTTTTGGCAAATAACAAATAGGATCCTGAACAGAAGTGTGCGTTCTATCCCAACCATTATCAATGGACCAGAGGTCATCTCGTCAGCGTCAGACAAGGCCAAACTATTTGCAAATAACTTTGCAGCTAATTCTACCCAATTCATCAACTCCCCATATTTCCTCCTATAACACAGAACAAGCTAGGTAACATACACATATCTGTGCATGAGGTCACCAAGCTAATCAAGAACCTTGATTCCAGTAAAGCAACTGGCCCTGATGGCATCCCAATTATAGTGTTAAAAAAGCTTCAACCAGAACTCGCTGCCATACTTACGAAACTATTTAAGCGCTGCCTTAAGAAGAAGTGCTTTCCGACTCCCTGGAAGATTCATCAGTTTGCCCTGTATTTAAGAATTCAGGTGATAAGTCATCTCCCTCTCAGTACAGACGAATAAGTTTCCTGTGTGTTATGAGTAAGTTGCTGGAATCCATATTAAATAGAGAGATAGTCAACCACCTCAGCAGGAACATACTTCTTAGTGACACACAATATGGTTTCCGCTCTTCAAGATCTACCGGAGATGTGCTGACGGTTACATCCAACAGCATTAGTGAATCTCTTGACAAAGGCTTCCTTTCAAGGGCAATTGCTCTTGACATATCAAAGGCCTTCGACAATGTATGGCATAAGGGTCTACTTCACAAGATTCTCAGCTACGGTATAACTGGAAATGTTTTCTCAATCATAAAATCATTTCTCTCCGATAGGCTCATAAGAGTAGTAGTAGATGGACAAAAATCGGAGGCCTGCAATATAAATGCTGGAATCCCTCAGGGGTCAATCCTGGGCCCAACTATCTTCCTGATCTACATCAATGACCTCCCTAAACACATACTTAAATCATTCGTTGACATCTATGTGATGACACGACCATCTACAGCAACGCATCAAAGGCTGTAAATGACAAAGTTCTCTCTGATTCTCTCTCTCCTCTGATCTCGAGCGCGTGGTTCAGTAGGGGAAGACGTGGCTGGTTACCGTTAATGCATCCAAAACCAAACTCCTATCCTTACATCATCAACGCTCTGATCGCCATGTGGCATCAATTGTGATGGATGGCTCTCGTCTGGATGAGGCCCCGTGTTTTGACAAGCTTCTGGGTTTGACCTTTACTCCTGATATGAAATGGAACACATGCATCCAGTCTTTTGCCAAGGTCGCTGGAAAGATGGTGGGATCCTTCTACCTCTCCAGAAGATATCTCACTACTGATGCAATTCTCTATCTATATAAAAGCCAAGTACGTCCAAGGATGGAACATTGTTGCCATATCTGGGCAGGAGCTGCTAAAAACAGCCTATCCTGCCTTGACAGAGTACAAAATAGACTTCGTGGCTTAGTGAGGGATGCCCTTTTCTCTACCCTGCAACCTCTCTCCCACAGAAGACACGTTGCGAGCCTATCCTTGTTTTATCGTTATTTCAATGGCAGGTGCTCGTCTGAACTCCAATCTCTGGTCCCCCCTCGCCAATCTTTCACGAAAACACCCGTCTAGCTGAATCCACTGTGAAAAATTTCCCCCACTTTTTATCTGTGCCTAAATCAAAACGTGGATTCCATGAACAAAGCTTCTTTGTTAGAACTGCACGCCTGTGGAACTCTGTTCCGTCTGCCTGCTTCCCACCTGACTACAACTTGGATGTCACCACCTGACATGTCTTGGATGCCACCTGAATACAACTTGGATGCCCAACGTTAACAAATTCCTAATGAACCGCCCCCTTAAGTAAACACTTCATCAAATCTCCACACTAACGTAATGTACTTGCAATAACACTTATCCCTGAGTGGCTTCCGGGCCTTGATAAGTGGTGATTACTGTGTAAACAAAAATATATATAATAGCGAAAAAAATACTGATTGAATTCAGATGAGAATCCTTATAGATATTACTTTAAGTAATATTTCAAGGAGATCGTAGCCAAAACGGAAAAGCTCAATATTTAAGAATAGAGCAATATATAAACCACGAAACTTATATATTGTTCTATTCTTAAATATTAGCAATGTATTCTTAAATCGATTATATGCTTCTATATGTTGTTTTTTTGAGAATTTAAAATTAAACCACGGTATCCACTCTAGGACTCCTTATCTTCTCTTCTCTCTATAAATAAAATGAACTCATTTTTTCACGTGGGATTTTGACCTTAATAGGATTAAAAATCAAGATATTTCATGCAAATATAATATGCACAAACGGCAGAACAATATCTGAGGTGTGTTATAGGCTTATTATTTCTCAAATTCCTCGATAATCTTAGATTTCTATACTTTTTCTGCTGAGAAGTCACGGCCAAAATCGGTTAAGATCAATGGAAGTGGTAAAATATTTTCTCTCTAATAAACTCCTCCTCCCCCTGCCACTACTTAACACCGTTTGGGGATCGTTCACAAGGAACAGTTGAGAAGAGAACACCGGTTTGGCTTCGTAGTTCTTTCATGTGAAATTATTTAAATTCACTAAACTAAGCTGCAGTGCTCTGTGGCGTAGTGGTTAGCGTGCTGGACAATTCACAGTATATTTTCACGCTCGCGCCGACCTACCGTAGTCGTTTTTTTTTTTTTTTTTCCAAACAACTGGAATGGACTTTTCTTGGTGGCCGAACTGTTAACGTTGCAGATGTTTTTTTTTTGTTTTTTTTCACACTTTATTTTCCTACTTTTACTCATGACTCCGGGTTTGATCCTTCCTACTTACCTACCATAACATTTTTAACCCCCCCCCCGTCCCGGAAACAAACACTCGGGCAACGCCGGGTACGCCCGCTAGTATATATATATATATATATATATATATGTGTTTCGTGGTTTAAATATATATAGACAGAGAGAGACAGAGAGAAGGAGAGAGGGAGGGAGAGAGACTGAAAGAGAGATACATAGATATAGAGATAAGTTAATGTTGGGACGATTAATCGTAATAGGAAAAAAAAGGAAATTTAGTGGATATCGGAATCGGTAAAATCGTGCCTATTTTCCACTGCCCCAAAACAAGTCTTTAAATTTTGTGTTTTTTATTTGATTGTGTGTGTGTGTGTGTGTGTGTGTGTGTTGGTGAGGATTTTGAGTGCTTAAACAGACTCTCAACTGAACCTATTGTTGCAACGTGTGTTATATTTTTACTATTCCCAAGAGGTAATATTTTTTTACTGACTCCATCACTTACGAACTAATATACTGAACCCCAACAAAGTTTTGATATGAACTTTAATTTTTTAGAGTATTAACTGATGAAAATCTTGTATTAAAATTTTCTGCGAAAATATTGTGACAACATCCTATTTATCCTCACGAGGGTAAATCTTTGCAAAAGCCCATTTTTGATGTGTGGGGATCTATTATTATTTTTTTATATTGGATATATTTCTCTCTCTCTTTCTCTCTCTCTCTCTCTCTATATATATATATATACATACAGATATATACATATAATATATATATATATATATGAGTGAAAGTGTCTGTCTGTGTATCTGTGTATCTGTGTGTCTGTGTGTGTACATTTCCCTACGCAATAACTCTGTCAATTTTTAGTCTACAGACTCGCAATTTGATATATAGGGTACTGAGATTCGGGAAAATCTACGTAATCGATTTTCGGCCAGAAATTTGGCGGTTAAGGGGTCAAAGTTCAACGATTTGACCTGTGAGAACTCTACCAAACTCCTCCGACAATTTTCGGTCTAAACACTTAAAATTTTAGATAAAGGTTTATTGGACATGTATCTCACTTTCTAACTTGATTCGAGCCCAAAACAATAAATTTTATGGGGTCATAATAGGGATCAAAATTAAATTGACAACTTTTTTTTTTTGCTCAACATATATCTCCAAATACCCGGGCAACGCCGGGCACCCATGCTAGTATATATATATATATATATATATATATATATATATATATATATATATATATATATATATATATATATTCAGTAATAGAACCGCCGTAAGGAGGATTCAGATATGTTCTGTAAATCATTATGCGTGACGGAATGATTATTGTTGTTGAGATGATTCGTTTCTTACTTTCGACTGAATGAATACAAACTGATACTGATCATATAGACACACTTAGTATAAATACTGCACATGTTCGGATATGTGATGTGGTATCCGGCTGAAAAGAATGCAAGCTGATGTTGATAATCGGATAACACGCGTACTACTACTACTACTACTACTACTACTACTACTACTACTAATAATAATAATAATAATAATATACCCCCTGTGCTGCGGCGGGCTCAATTTTGGAGAGATTACGGGGAGGTATAGAGTGACTCGTTTGTTAACCTTTTTTCCTGTTGTAACAGGGCGCTGACAATCGTATAACAGCAGTAGCAACGGTCAACGTATTCAAATTCCCGAGCCGTATTTAAGGTTACGTCACAGCGAGGAAGAAGGAAAGAAAAAGATTACAAAAAGGGATAACGTGCGTAGGAAAGGGGAGGTAGATTTCTACATACATGGCTCGAGAGCGGCAGGGAAATAATGTCCTAAACATGACCGGACAAAGACAGAGTATCACGTGTCTTGTGCAGCACATTATAGTACGAGAAGGCTTTTGAACAAGAGATACGACGTTACTCTGGTAGTACCTGTAAATAAATGTAAGTTGTTTCCAATTAAAAAAAATAGTGTTTGTCTCCTTACGACGGTCTGCATAAAATGTTTGCGTGCCGAACGTGGACGTGTAACAACTACGTTAGACCAATCAAATCTGAAAAAAAAAAGTTGTAATATAGGGAGATTAGGTGTGAATAAGTAAAATAGTGTAGGGCACGGTATTTTTTATCAAAGTATTAGATTAATCAGAACAGTAGAAAATTCGATAAAACATTACAACAAGGAATTTACGACGCGATGTTACGTAAAAAAGGGAAAGTCATATGAGAATCGAGTAGTCTTATGAAATCTATTTTTATTCTTCGGAATTGTGTGCACGAAGAAGAAAGCGACACATACTTGCTCATTTTCAAAATGGAGGTTTATTTATGTACACTGCATGTTTAAAGGCAAAAGGATACCACAATGTGTTGGTAAACACCTTATCCTCGTATACTGAATTTATTATTTAACTTTATCACGGCTTTTTGTAATAATGAGATGATAACACCGAGAGAGTAATAGAAAGAGAACGAAGTGTAACCACATGTTATCTACGCTAAAATAGTACAAACTTACGACGTGATAAGCTTCCGTCTGGATGATCTACCAGGTTTAATGAATTATTTATACGTAGTATTACAACGAGAAACATCAGGGTAGAATTTATGGATTTTATAAACTTGACGTTGTTTGGGAGACCACACGTCCAAAAACAGTTAGCAAGATTGTGTGCCTTGATTGACACATGTAACCAGAGAGCAATTTATAGATATTATATAGATATTATTTCTCCAATACACATCTATATAAATACTCTATACACAATACCTCTATACACAATACCATATATACATATATATATATATATATATATATATATATTTCATATATATGGCCATTTATTTGTTCTTCTGATCAGTTTTCTTAATTTAATTCTGGGACTTTCACGTGCATATTTAAGCTTACCTAATTATTAACGCTAACTTTCGCGCTTTTTGTCTGGGTCAGTTTGACCTTGCTTTACAAATTTAAACTTTCACCGTTTTTCGTTTTTTTTTTAATTTTATTTTATTTTTTTTTTAAACCTTAATTTTTTTGATTCATCCAGCCTTGACATACGTGTTTTAAATATTATCTCCAGTGCTTTTCTTTTAATGATTTGGAATTCATTCCATTTGCGCTTTTTTCCAAGGAACTCTGCCTTTTGGATTATTTTGGACCATTTGGAATTTACCCATTGGATTTAAATTTTAAATTCGACCGTTTTGGATTTTACCATTTTTGGATTTTTACCCTTCACCGGACTATCCATTCATGTGAAATCTTTTTATCATTTTTCTTTTGGGTTCCTGTTCCCCTTACCTCACCCTTTTTTAACCAAGTAAGATCTGTGACTTACTTGTAGTTTCATTTTATACTTTTATATGCAAAATCCGATCCTGCATTTTGCTAATTCCTGCCCTCTGATGAGAAGGAGTATTTCTTCGAAACTCCGCGGATTAAGGACTATCCACTTATCTTGCGCTTCCTTTTTTAAAATTAAATATGTTTTTAACTCTTTTTCAAGATGTCTTTTAACATGTTTTATTAATCATTTGTTCATGTTATAAGATCTATTTCCTTTTCGGTTTTATTGAGCTTTTACATCTGGCTGAGTTTATTTTACTTGTAAATATTAACTCTTTAATATTTATAATCTATTTTAAGTTTACCATTTTGATTAACTTGGTAAACTTATTGTAATTTTTATTTTTATTTTTATTATATATATATATATATATTTATATTTCATCTATTTATACAAACATTGATGGGTACATATGTGCATACATGTTTCTGTAATCACCCGTTATTGGCGAGATTACGTCTTCAGGCTAAGAATTTCCCTCGAAAACTCTACGTGCCGAACATTGGCATGTAACAACTACCTTACACGAAGGAAATTCTTGGCCTGAAGACGTAATCTCCCCAATAACGGTTGATTACAGAAACATGTCTGCACATATGTTGCCATCAATGTTTGTATTAATAAATTTAATATACCTGCCCTGTAAACTCATTGAGTACTTTGTAGAGGCATGGTGTTTCAATGGATGTACTTCTAGAAAACCAAACACTACTGCCATAATATATATATATATATATATATATATATATATATAACTACTTAATTTACTCACATAAAATTAATATACGAAAGTATAGATTTATGCGTAAACTTTAAGTATTTACTTCAAAAGTACTCAATACGTAGGTAGACCTGTGAGAACTCTACCAAATTCCTCTCGCATTAGCCCGAGGAGTCCAAGCGTGGATGAACCGCCGAATATTCAGTGTAGCTTAATCGCCATATATATGTTATAAATTACTATATATATATATATATATACAGAGAGAGAGAGAAAGATAGAGAGAGAGAGAGAGAGAGAGAGAAAGCATTCATAATTGTTAATTAAAAATCAGTTTAAAAAAGAAAAACAAATAAAACTAACGATCGTACAATCCAGTTGATTTTGTTTGTTTTACCTTTTGAAACTGATTTTTCATTCAAATTATAAATCGTCTTACTCAACATCAAAATAGCTCTAGGATATCTATACATATTGAGCTTATTATATATCTACAGTACATTGAGAATTGTTTTCTTTTAAACGTATCACTACATTTACTAATACATTAAAATAAACCCTGCTCTTTAAACTCCAGGTCTAATTCCCTCCAAAAATATAAATATAAATATATACAGACTTATATATATATATAAATATATATATATATATATATATATATATATATATATATATATATATATATATATATATCTTCAGTACACCGATGAAGACTGAAGGATCGGTCGAAAATATGTACTTATAAAAAAAGTTTTTTTATTTTTTTTTTCATAATATTTTTTGATTATTCCTGCACGTCACCAACTGAAAACGAATAAAGAAAAGTTATAAGCTTTTATACTTTTCGTATTCTTTTTTATACATTTCCATTCATATATATATATATATATATAGATAGATATATATATAGATATATAGATATAGATATATATATATTTAGTAATGCGATTGATAATTTAAAATTCACATTAGAATTAAAGCTACAAATCTGTTTCATAAGAAGGAACAACAAAAATTCAATAATTTGTACGATATATAATAATTTTGACATATAGTTATAATTTGTACGATATATAATAATTTTGACATATAGTTTTTTTTTTAAACAAAGTCTCCTCATCAGCAAAAGTATTGGGTGCTTTTCTCATATGTAAAAGACACCATAAATAAACCTAGCAATTTTTAAGTAAGGCAGATGTATCTTTTAATTGTTCGCCTTTTGAAAACCGTAATTATCGTCAAAGCATTCATTTCAATGTTGAGTGTAGCTTATAAATTTACGAAAATATATATACATATATATATATATATATATATATATATATATATATATATATATTACAATAGAAAAATGCGAGTATGAAAAGTATATGGTTCAGATTTAAGCATAGAAAAGTAAAGGACTAGTGGTTCAAATTGGAAAAATAGGACAAAATATTCTAGAAAAGTATATAATAAATTTATGACTCAAAATATTAGAGCATAAAGATTTTTTTTACATCAAAAAACTATTTTTTCTTATATTTCATTATGACGTAAATAAATACTTTTTATTTAATTACTTATTATATTATTTTACTTATCAAACAGTCATCTATGCATGTTTCGAGGTCCAACTTTCCTCAGTATAGCTTGACTGTTTGAAGGAATCGAATTTTATACCAGATGTAGTATGTCGGGTGCGTTATCCATTGCGCCACAGAAATTCTAGATAACTTTACTGTTATTTTTATTGCTTTTAAACTTATGTGGATTTCTTGTTGATTTTTTAACCGATAGTACGCCCATAATTTATTTGTACGTAACAAGTAATATTTTACTTATTTATGAAACAGTAATCTACTGACAAGCATGTTTCGACGTCCTGCATTTCTCAAGTCGCTTTTGCTTGAATTTCTCTACAAATGTGTTTACGGCAAACTAAAATATGGGCGATTTTCTAATAAAAAAAGATCTTCAAGAAGAAGACAGTAATACACCGTATTATCGTTGAAAAGATCAACAAGAAATCTACATTAAAAGCGATAAAAATCACAATAAAATTACCTAGGACGTTGTGGCGTAACGGATAACACACCAGACTGTAATACATATGGTATAAGATTCGATTCCTAGTAACAGTCTAACAACTTTGAAGAGAGATAGAACCTAGAAACATGCATGTCGGTGGATTACTATTTTTAACTAACATATATATATATATATATGTATATATATATATATATATATATATTTCCTTTGTGTTTTGTTTTCAAAATTGTATAAGTTGGATCCATAGCGAGCGCTTTCGAAAGAGACACATCTATCATCCTGAGATATGTTGTAGGCATTATTTATTTTCTTTTTTCTAATTATATATATATATATATATATATATATATATATATATATATATATATATATATATATATATATATATATATCACGGTCAGATGGTGGCTTATTATGAATTAAGTGGGCAGGCATTTTCTTATGTTATATATAGAGTATATTATTTTATTGTATATATACACATGTACGTCCTACAATAATACAATATATATATATATATATATATATATATATATATATATATATATATATATATTATAAACTATTTAATTTAAAAAGTCGAAAATTTAAAATAATAGCTATATAAACATTAATACTAATCTTTACAGGAAAATCTTATGCGGATAATTAAAAGTTCAATATTCGAGGTCGAGCATATGTATATGCAAATTGTTTAATTATTGCAAATTACAGTTTACAAAATTTGTATTTCGAATAAGGTCGAAGAGTCAGATATGATAGTGCGCGTTTCTTCAACTTGATAATTGATTCAAATTACTAATTAGTTGAGTTAAACAGAGAGGAAGAAAGACGCTGAGAGAGAAAGAAGGGGGGACGATCGAAATCACTAATAAGTATTATTTTCCCCGCCTTTACGATTTTACACGTCCATTTACGTCCTACGCTCAAACATTCTGCATGTTTCTCCCTCACACTCTTTCTTCTAAACATATGACGTCATATACGTTTCTATTGCATTCCACGATCAAGACACCCAGCCATTAAGGATGAGTAAAACTGACCCAGGTTTACCTTGAATTTTCTTGCTATTATCCACTAATTTTTTTAAATAAAATATTTGGCTTACTCGTCGAATATCAAATATTTTTTACACTGTCAGACGCCAGAACTGTTTATGAGACAAGCGGCGTATAAAGCAGTAAGTTAAAATCTGACTCACGATCTGAAATCGAGTAAAAAAATAAACAACGACCAGATAGAACCGACGTAAAAGAGTAGGTGTTTTTTTTTTAAGTTAAGTGCATTACTTCAATTCTCCGTTAATCTATGAATAAAAACACATCAAAAAGAGAAGGTCACGCAAGAGAACAAAATTAGGATGTTTAAAAGGTTATTTGTGAAAATACAATGTTTAACGCAAAGAATAACTGCTTATATGTTCAGTGAGATTCGGAGCAAAACAACCGGCTCCAATATATATATATATATATATATATATATATATATATATATATATATATATATATATATTTACACAATGATCACCACTTATCAAGGCCCGGAAGCCACTCAGGGATAAGGGTTATTGCAAATACATTACGTTAGTGTGGAGATTTGATGAAGTGTTTACTTAAGGGGGCGGTTCATTAGGAATTTGTTAACATTAGACTTGAAGACAATCAAGTTGTAGTCCGGTGGGAAGCAGGCAGACGGAACAGAGTTCTACAGGCGTGCAGTTCTAAGAAAGAAGCTTTGTTCATGGAATCCGCATTTTGATTTAGGCACAAATATAGAGTGGGGGAAATTTTTCACAGTGGATTCAGCTAGATGGGTGTTTTTCGTGAAAGATTGGCGAGGGGGGACCAGAGATTGGAGTTCAGACGAGCATCTGCCATGGAAATAACGATAAAACAAAGATAGGCTCGCAACGTCTCTTCTGTGGGAGAGAGGTTGCAAGGTAGAGAAAAGGGCATCCCCACTAAGCCACGAAGTCTATTTTGTACTCTGTCAAGGCAGGATAGGCTGTTTTTAGCAGCTCCTGCCCAGATATGGCAACAGTATTCCATCCTTGGACGTATATATATATTAGTGTTGGGACAATTAATCGAAAAAAAAAAACAGGACTTTAGACATATCGGAATCGGAAAAATGTGTGTCCATTGTCCGACGTAAAAAAAAAACGATTCTGTCAATTGTTTTTCAAATTATAATAAAAAAAAAAAATTTATTGATTTTAATCTATCAGTAAAACTTGGATCTGTAGCTTATCCGCCTGAGTTTGTTTTACGTTTGCGAAAATATCTTCATTTTTAATTTTTTTTTTTTTTACGGTAAGCGTGAGAAAATAACAACTATATAGTTAAATATTTAAAGATTTCTTTAAAATATGAATCGGAATCAAAATCGTTACTTATATCTGAATCGGGAATTTCTGTGTGTCGGAGTCTGTGTCTGTGTGTCTGTGTGTCTGTGCACATTTCACTATGCAATAACTCTGTCAATTTTAAGTCTACAGACTCGAAATTTGATATACAAGGTACTGAGATTTGGAAAAATCTTTGTGATTGGTTTTCGGACAGAAATTTGGCGGTTAACGGGTCAAAGTTCAACGGTTTGACCTTTGAGAACTCTACCAAATTACTCCGACAATTTTCGGTCTTAACACTGAAAATTTTAGATATAGGTTCCTTCGGCATGGATCTAACTTAATAACTTGATTTGAGCCCACAACAATAAATGCGATGCGGTCATAATAGGGGTCAAAGTTTTAAAAAATGTGACCTCTGCGGTCTCTACCAAATTACTTAGACAATTTCTGGTCTAGACATTTGAAATTTTACATAAAAGATATTCAGAGATAGGGCTAATCGGTTTGGGTCGAACATTTTTATTTACCAATATATAAATGTATGTATGTATGTATGTATGTATGTATGTATGTATGTATGTATGTATGTTTTCCTGTTTGCCTAAAACTTTCGGCTGAGGCGAAGGATTTTACCAAAGTCAATATCGTTTTGAAGTTCTACCTTTCAGACGACAAATATAGAAAAAAAATTGCTAAAAACATGTATATCTTCACCTTCAACTGGACACTTTTCTACAGGGGGGGTCGCTTTTTTCGTCGATATTTTTTAAAGTCATCCCCACCTTTCGATTGGGTAGCCTTAATGTAAACATAAGTCACTTCCGGTTTGGCGGTGGTCGTAACACCAAACACGTCAGGGTTTTTTCCGTTCTTTTCCTCCTTCGCGGTACAGGTTCAAGCCTGCTTTTTACTACCACTTTTTTTTTTGCTCAACATATCCAAACAAATCCGGGCTGAAATGCTAGTATATATATATATATATATATATATATATATATATATATATATATATATATATATATATATATATTTAAAGGAGATTAGAATAATAGTCTAAAGACCTAAGTGTATTTTAATGTAATAGTGAAATTACTAGTTTAATTAAAATACAGGAAATGCTCGTTGTAATTTAGATATATAATAAGCTCGATAGTTAAATGTCCTAGAGCTAATTCAATATTAAGTAATGTGATTTATAATTTAAAAATTAAAAAAATTTTTTTTAAACCACCTTAAATCATTAATACACCACCTTAAATCATTAAAAATTACTCATTAGTAAAAATAGATTACAATTTTTTTTTTTAATAAATTAAGTTAGACCAATTACCGCCCTTAGACCCGTAAATCAAATAATAAATAAAGCCAATAACACATGACAATTATCTCCCCTTAAAAACTTGCAAAATAAATATTCTCTCTATATATATTAACTGTAGCGTCTTTAAATCAAAATACGCTAACGGAAACAATTTACTGCACGAGCGTCGCCCTTTTAATATTCATCATTCAATAAAATAAAAAGCTATAGCAAACATCTAAATGACTACTTTAAACACAGTTCCTGATTTCAAAAAAAGAAAAACTAAAAGGTAACTATCTCTATATATTTTTAAATCAAATTTATTATGTAAATTCAAAAAAATATATTTTTTTTCTACTCATTTCTATCTCTAACCTATACTAATTTTCTTATAAATTTTAAATCCAAACCTTTTATTTCAATTTTTCAGATTCATCTGCCTTACTTTTAATGCTAGGTTTATTTTTGGTGTATTTTAAATTCAATAGAAATCCTCCTAAATTTGCTGATGAGGAGACCGTGCTTACCAAAAAAACTATGTATAATTGTTCTACGTGACTTCATGTATACCACAAATAAAAAGCACGGATTTCCGAAACGATCGTACAGATAATTGATTTGTTGTTGTTCCTTCTTATGAAACTGATTTTTAATTTAATTAAACTTTGATTTTTAAATTTAATTTTTTTTTTAATTTTTAAATTATAAATCACATTACTTAATATATATATATATATCTATATGTATGTGTGTGTGTGTTAATAAAAGAAAACGCTTATAGCTCTTTAAAATTGCTAAAATAGCCCCAAATAAATAAAAGCTTTTCGAAGTTGTTAATGTTGCTGAAACCACCACCACCAAAAACAACAACAAACAACAAAAACAACAACAACAACAACAACAAACACACTCGTTATAGTAATAGTTGTTGCAGGCATGCTGGGTCTTTTGGACCAGTCCTTTCCAATAGTTCCATACTTCCTGGACACAGGCTGACCAGATAACAAGGCTGCTGCTACCATGAGTTCAAGTCATTCACGGTTTTATTATCCGTCCTCATAAAATTGAAGGTCCAGAATCAGTTCAGCATCCTACTTCACCGTCATGCAACAACGCTTCTGTCAGCCTGGTGATGGGACTAGTTTGACACATTACGGATTAAGTCATCTGGATACCGTCGAAGGGCGTGACCGAACCAATCATGTCGTCTGGCAAGGAGAAATTTTTAGATGATGTGGATCTTGCCGCGATCGTGAGCTTTACTGTTAGAAGGAAATTCTTGCCAACGGCCACACAGGAATCGGCGTATGCACTTATGGTCGATACTTAATGTTAGCTTGGGTCACTCTCCCGCAAAGGCACAGTTTCACAGCCATAAATGAGAATGGTGCGGACGAGGGCATGGTAGATTCTGACTTTGGTGGTCAGCTTTGTTTTGTTTCAAGACAAGAACCGCGATCAGAGTTGAAAGAAGGGTGTGCGAGCATTGTTGTTTGATTGACGATGTTGTCTTCCCCTTGGTCTGCTGCGTTGCTGGTGGAGCTGAGATACTTGAGCGGATCGACCTCTTCAAGGGGTTCCGTGTCGAAGAGCAAAGAAACTGCTTGCTGCTTTTTTTTTGTTTTTGGAAGAAGATTTGCTGTCAGTAGCTTTGTTTTATTTGCATTCGTCTTTATGCCGCTTTTTGGAACACTAGATTGAACCTTGGCAATGGCCGATGTAATGGCAGCTAAGCTTCCACCCAATATGAGGATACCATCGGCGTTCTCCTGATCCGATATCTGTAGGGCATTACCTACTGTTATATCATGAAACTTCTTATTTACTTGCATCCCCATAACGGAAGAGTCAGACACAAATATCGTTTTCTTATGTGGAGGAAACAGCCATATTCATGACGGATTGCAGAATCTCTGGATTCCCATTTAACTCTCTTATTTCGTTGCGCAGTCTGGGAGATCTCGAAATGTGACACCCAAAATGCTGCAAGAATTGAAGGAAAACATCAGGAATGAAATATTGTAGTTAAATCACTATCCGGAGATTCTGCAATCTGTCATGGATAATGTTTTGGCAAAAGCACACATATGTTAAGCTGAAAATGGGTAACATTTAAAAGACATTATTTTTCATGAATTTAGATTGACTTTTGCATTTTTTGTCTTAAAATTTCATGATGTCGTAGTCAGATTGTGTTTAAAGTACAGAACTATGTCATAAAAATAAAGAATCTATTTAAGCCTTCAGTGTCTTTATATAATTATTATTATTATTATTATTATTATTATTATTATTATTATTATTGCTATTATTATTATTATTAATATTATTATTGTTATTATTATTATTATTATTGTTGTTGTTATTGTTGTTATTATTATTATTATTATTTTCCTTTGGTGTCTTTATATTATTATTATTATTATTATTATTATTATTATTATTATTATTATTATTATTATTATAATTATTATTTTCCTATTACTTAAGTAAATCCTTGATATTAGAATCTCCTGGTTTGGAGCCGGGGTTGAGAGAAGTCATCTGGAAATCAATTCCATCTCTTTTCAGGTAGACGTTGATAAACGAGATCAGAATTATTATTATTATTATTATTATTATTATTATTATTATTATTATTGTTATTGTTATTGTTGTTATTATTATTATTATTATTATTATTATTATTATTATTATTATTATTATTATTATAGTAGTCTCAACCTTTGGATGTTTTTAGTTGGATTTTCTTCCGGTCAATTCCTTTGACTTTAGACATTCAAGCTTTATTAACATTATCGCCGTTCTCAAAGGGCAAACCTCTTGCGAAATTGTAAAAGAAATTGTCTTGTCAATCTGATTAAGCCATTTATGGTGGCTTTTTGTCATGTTCCCAAGCTTTTCAATTACAATGGGAATCACTGTGACTGTCATACAGATCGAGGTGTTGGTTGATTATTATTGTTTCATAACGTTCTTGTTTTTGTTTTTTTAATTTATTTTTTTAGACATTCAAGCTATAGCTTAACATTTTCGCTGTTCCCAACAGGCAAGCCTGTTGTAAGATTGTAAAAAAATTGTCTTGTCAATCTGATTAAGCCATTTGTGGTGGCTTTTTGTAATGCTCCAAAGAGTTCCAATGGCGATGGCAATCACCTTGACTTCTTTACATTTCCAATGTCTAACTAATTCCCATTTTAGATTTTGGTATTTATTTTTTCTTGTTATTTCTCTCGCACTCTGGCATCGAAAGGGCAGGCTACGTTAATGATTGGGCAAGTTCTCTTGTTTTTATTTAGTAAAACTATATCAGGTCTGGAATGTTCAAGGACCTTATCAGTCTGTATGCGCATATCCCAAAGAAGTTTTACATTGTCGTTTTCCTGCACCACTTCTGGTTTATGCTCATACCACTTCTCATTGTGATCTAATGTATTATTATTATTATCATTATTATTATTATTATTATTATTATTGGCTCACATGGAGCTTTCACACAAGTCAACAAACGATCTGTTTGGAAACCTGTGGTATTCTCTGGAAGCTGAGTGACAACAAGTCTCCCCAGACGTCCATCTCTCTCCAACTTCCTTCGATAGCATTTGCAAATGAATTTGCATCATCGCAACAGCCGCTTACCATTGATTTATCGCTGGTAGTGCCCATTGGTTTATACTGGAATTTGAGTGGCACTCAGCCTCCCCAAGGTCCCAGTTCTCTTTGCGCTTGTCCAGCCAAGGTCTTGTTGGCGCTCGCTCCTCGGTCTTTCAGTCCTTATTGACCCTTCTCGGCCCTTTGGTATCATTT